>NC_133769.1:81212068-81517907 GCF_003597395.2 Chelonoidis abingdonii | reverse complement strand
GGACCAGAGTGTACCAGGCACTGGAATTCCTGGTTGGTGGCGACGCTACAGGTTCTAAGCTGGTAATTGAGCTTAGAGGAATTCATGCTGGTACCCCATCTTTTGGACGCTAAGGTTCAGAGTGGGGAATTGTACCATGACAGATGGTACAACAGATTTGCAGGGGACAATTGCAGTTTTCTCTACTTAAGTTTCAACCAATGTATCTCATTGATGTTTAAGAGGTATTATGCAGATTCCGGCTATAAACTGTGATCTGAATCCATGTCCTCCTTAGTTTGTGAAGGCCAGAAGGGAAGCACTGAGCCCACTATTCATTGATGTTAGTGACACAACACTAGGAAAGGACTAAATATACAATCTCTCCTTAAGACAATTACTAGAGCTCTGGTCAAGAAACCATCTCCAAACATTGAAACAGGTTGATGTTTGAGATGTTCAAACTTTCCTTTTTTACAGAATGATTGTTGACAAGGTTGTGGCAAGACAACCCTAACAATATTTGGAGTCCTCAAACCCCCTTGATTCCAGTCTAGGTGGTTGGAGGCCTATATGTACTACAAAAACTTGGTAGTTGCCTTGGTCTGTGATCTCCTGGAGACTACTTTTTAACTCTCTCAACTGCTTTCATTCCATGTTTTTTATGAAGTATTGTTGGCACATCTGTGATTCCTATCTAGCAAGGGTATGTGCTGTCATTCTGAGTGATTCCGTTATTTCTCGAAGGTCCAGGAGGATAGTACTAAATCATTGTTCATCTGTCCTGAGGGCTGGCTCATGTCAATCCCTCCAGCTTAGTGTGAATATGAAGTCATGAGGAACTGTAGGCTTTGGTGCCAGGATTATGCTGATAATACCAACTCTGTCTTCTTTAACCACCTGATGTAATCATGTGACCTTTTTTCAATGTCTCTCTGATCAAGGGACTAGAATAAGTCTAACTGGCCAAGGCTCAACTGACCCAATACTGGGGGAAGCTCTTGCAGGTTGGCAGGACTGATGAAGTTTGCAACGTGCCTGCCATTTATTCAGGATCTCAGTCTCCTGGTTGTGTTAAATCCTTGATTACTGCTGAATACCCATGTATGGGTAGTTTTGACCATTTTCTCTGTGCTTGGTGAAATGGTGAAATTCTTTCAGATGCAGATTGTCTTTGGCAACTCAGGATTAATCACCAAAACATGATGTTCTTGTAGTTATGCCATAAGGCCACTCAGAAGTATAACTTAGTGCAGAATGTGGCTATCCTCTTATTAAACCAAACCTAAACAGAGCACAGCTCATACCAGTACTCCATAGTTTGCACTGGTTTCTAATTAGTTTGAGTTTAATTTAAGATGTTTAATGTATAAAGCCTGAAATGGTTACATTTCTCCTCCCTCACCCCATTTCCCAGCCCTCATCAGGGCCCAGATTTGTTGTTCTACACAGCACCCTCAAAAGCTGTTCTATTCCCAGTGTTTTTTTTCCAGAATGGGTGGCTGTAAGGGCATGGGACTGTTAGTATAGAGACTATTATTTACAGAAAGTTGGCTAAAGGGGCTATTTCTGTTTTGAGATGGAATTCCCTTTGAAAGTAAGGGCTAGTCTCTCTGTGTACAGGATATTTATTCTTCAGTCTTATTGTTTACCGTTAATGTAACACCTAGGGCCTGGATAAGGTATTGCTCACTTGAATAAAGAAAACAGTGACAAAAGTTGCAGGTTTGGGCTCATATTATGCTCTTTGTTAAGCTGTCTCCTATTTGCTTTAACCACTTTATCAAGACTACCAGTCCTAATTGCTTTCTGAAGAGCAAGAGAGCAAGAGAGCAGCCTGGCTCACTCCCTCATTCCCTTAGTCATCTTTGAGTGGGTGCTGTAGTGTTCAAAGTCTCTGCTCATTTCAGAACAGCTCTCTGCTTGTGGAAGCCCAGAAACCACTCTCGAAGGGCCTAATCTAATGCCTTGGGAAGTCAATGGAAAGCCTCCTATTGATTTTATAATAGTAAAAGTTATCCTTTTATGAGTCCTACTGAATTCTTGGCATCACTGTCTTTCATAGGTTCCACTGTCTTCTACTGAAGTGAATACTTTACCTACTCACCGGTGTCATGCTGTCTTTTAAAAGGATGTAGCAAGCCTGGCTATTCAACAATGAAAGTTAGAGGTTATAGAGCTTGTGTTAAGGTTTTCCCTCTTTGTTTTACCCTCAGTTTGGAGTGAGGAATGGGGCCCTTTGCTGCAGTGCTGATCTTCAGGTGCCTGAATTTTCAATTTTTCCACAATCACTATTACATACTTAAGAACACCTACACTGGGTCAGACTAAAAATTCCCCAGTATCCTGTCTTCCAACAGTGGTCAATGCCAGGTGCCCGAGAGAGAATGAACAGAACAGATAATCATCAATTGGTCCATCCCCTGTCGCCCATTCCCAGCTTCTGGCAAACAGAGGATAGAAACACCATCCCTGCCCATCCTGGCTAATAGCCATTGATGGATCTATCCTCTATGAATTTATCTAGTTCTTTTTTAAGCCCTGTTATGGTCTTAGCCTTCATAACATCCTCTGGCAAAGAGTTCTATGGGTTGACTGTGAGTTGTGTGAATTCATAATTAAAAATAAAATATTTCTCAAAACTTGTGTGATGCTTGCCACACAGTTTAAGAAGTAATCCTTAACCCAAAAAGCGTAATGTAAGTTAGACAAGTCCAATATTACAATAGTTTGAGTAAGGGACGAGGTGGATACTTGATTAGCAGAAGTGTTTCATTGAAGAGGTGGGTTTCAAGGAAAGGTTTGTGAATAGAGTGTGTGTTTGGTGGAGAAGAACAACGGGAGTTACACCAAACCTCAGATACCACAGGAATTCAAAGTAGAGGCTACTTTCAGTTTACACAGTGATAAAGGGATGAATTCTTACCTCAGAGCATAAAAGATTGCTGCTAGTGAGCAGGGGCATAGCCAGAAAAAAACCATTCCCACTCAACACCAAATGTAAGGAAATATTAGCTTGCTGGCCAACGGATTGCCACCAGGAGGTCTGGTGGAAATCCTGGCCCCGCTGACATCGATTGGGCTTTTGCCATTAACTTCAATGGAGCCAGTATGTCATTTGTATTGCTTTCAGTTGCTGTGTTTCTGAACTTCTGAACTGTCACATGGCAAATGTTTCCAAGGCAGGCCACAGAATAATCTTATGCAAACCCCTATCTATGCACTTCTGCACAGATGTCAAAGTATGCTAAATAAGAGATGTGGGGAATCTTACCATTGTGCATTTTGAAAGTAAGTTACTTACTGTTGTGATGACAGTCCAGTCCGGTGTCCATAATATACTTATCTCAAAATGCTTATGAATTTACATATTAGCTTAATGGCTTAGCTATAGAAATACTGAAAGCCCTGACAATCTTTATGTGAAAGGGAATGTTGAGGTGTGGGCTGGGCATTGGACATGAAGACTCCAGGGAAGGCATGCATTTAAGGTAGGCAGACTTTCTTAAGGAAGACTTGTTTAAGAAGAAAAACAGAGGTTTTCTCTCCGAGCAAAAACTAGTTGAAGCCAAAGAAAACTGAATACAAATATTACTCCCAAACAACCTGAACTATCTCACAACCTGTGCATTTCTCTACCAGTCATCAGTCATGTCACCCAATGGACAAAGAATACATCCCTAGAAGGGAAAATCATGCCACCTGCCAGCCATTAAAAATTGAGTCTGGTAATAAAACTGTGTAGGTGGATGTCCCTATGCCAGTACTCCTGATACCTTCCTTTCAGCCTCCATCTTCTCTGCCTGTTTTCTCCTGAACAGTCTGCTCACAGTTGTAGTCTAACATTTCAGCCTCAGACTTGATGTAGCTAATGGAAATTTCCATTTCCACAATCCCAGGTTTTAGTTCAATGTGAATGGGAATGTCATGCTGCATTGCTATCCCATTCACTGTTATTTTCATAGATGTTGTACTATTTTTAAGGCCATTGCATATCCAAATATGAATAACTAAAACCATCAGCCCTCTGGATCTGAATGTCAGAGCATGTACACATTCACAGTTGCAGCATGGCTTCTGAGCTAAAAGTCTTTTGTTTTACATCCCTGATGCTGAATTTATTTCTAGGGCTGTGTGAACAGTTCACCCAGAACTCACCCAAAATCAGGTGGTGCTCAGGGCTCCAGGCAAACTGTTCACATGTAGTTTGTACAGCACCCAGAGTTCCAACAAACACAAGATGCTCCCCAGAGCCCTCATTCCCCAAAATTATAAAAAAAACTTCAGGGAACTGGCAGTAGTTTGGTGCCCCTCCCCCACTATTTTGTGGCAGTGGGTGAAACCCCTTCAAGGAATTTCAGGGTCTCTACTAGTCCCTACTAGGGTTTTAGTTGACAAAGCAGACAAGTGAATAGTACTCCAATCTATCAGGTTTTTTATATCCCCATCAAAACAGTAGAAATGTGGGAGGGGAACTCTTACTCCTGCAGCTTACAGTACTATTAAACCAGATGTGCCACATAAGCCTTAGCACAGTAGCTAGGAAATGTACAGGGCAGAGGAGCAGGATATTTCCAGACCCCTTAAACACCTTGGTGGAGTTTGAGGCCTTTGCTCCAACTTGGCCACATCCTCTGAGATAAGCTGTAGACTAGCCACATAGTGCCTTCAAAACCCCAGATATTGGGCCATCTTGGATAGACAAGGTACTCAGCCCCCAGGAAGCTTGCAATGGTAAGTCTAAGGGAATCCTCAGGCCTGGGGGAAGAGGACTCTGAGCAAGAGGGTAACAGATTTCCCCTTAATGGGGCTCTGTAAATTGCAAATGGCAAAGCAACCCTGGGCTGGTTCATGGCCAGCCCATGTCAACGGACCCTTTGTGGTCAAATTCATGTTACTTACATGACCTGAGCCCTGAAGAGTTCATTCACCTCCCCAATGAATGGTGAACTGTGGTGTCTATTGTTTAGTTAGAATATGGGCTGGATGGACTGGCTAAATTTACCCAAACCTTCCCACTACCCTCCAAATTAAACATCAACATTGTATTTTAATATGTTCATCTAACTTTTTAAAACAAACGTGCACTTCAGAACTTCCCAGTTCTGGCAGGGACTCAAAAGGGACATGCCAAACCATTGAAGGTGAGCTGTGTTCATGGTCATTCCAACCCGACCAGAAACAGGATGTATAAAAAGTCTCAAAACAAGTCTAAGTTCTCACTGCATCTCCAGCCTAATTTTGAAGACCCAAGAGGTTCAGATAAGCCACCCAAATTACAGGTACAGGAAATCAAATCATTAAGCTTTTTAAGGTTCACCCATCACTTTATTATCTAGGCTGTTGATTGGGAGGTTAAGTCTTGCTATGCATAAAGACAAGAAGAATGGAAGGAAAGCTGAATTAACTGAGCATAGCGGAAAAAAGAGGGGGTATGATCTCTTACCAAGTGTGATTTGTGCCAAAATATTTTATTTAAAAAAGTAAATTCCTGCATATCAGCTGCTTTTCCATTCAAATATTTTCTTTCTCAGGAGTACAGCCACAGCCCATTTAGGAGGGAATCAGATCCAGCTGCGACTGTCACAAGTGAATAGAATTACACCATGATTTCTGCATGAGTCAGCTGGGACTCGTCTAGGTTTTTAACTTCATGATACATGACTGACAGCCTAGAGGCAGATTGCTGTAGTGGAGGGCTGAGATGATGCAGATAGGGAAAAATGAGAATTCTCTGAAGCCAGGCACGATGCCCTTCCCTATATTAGCTAGCAGGATTTGTTCGATGAATGGCCAGGTCACACTTTCTATTCCTAAAGAAAGTGTTTCAATGGAACACTCTATCCTTCCTTATCCTCCATTAGGAGTATCCTAAATTCACTTAGGGTAGAAAGAATCTAAGTGTAAGCCTCACAGCCCAGGTAGACAGACATATTAGCTCCCCTCAAGCTAGAAGTGTAAACATTCTGCCACCTATACCACATCTGGCTATCCATCCAAACCCACCCAGCTCCCTGGATCTGAGCTTGGGTAGCTAGCCTAAACCACTGCCTACACTGTTTTGTCCATACTGCTATTTTTAGTGAACTAGTGTAAGTCTATCTAGCCAGGCTGGAAAGCACACTTCCAGTGGCTGTGTAGACATTCCCTTATATTCTTTCACCGTAGCAAAGTGTATCACTGCTGGAAAGAAACCTGGTGCCCGATCTAACTCCCACTGAGGCAGGATTTTTCAGCTTACTTCAGTGGGAATTGGATTGGGTCCTGATTGGCAGGCTTGTAGTCTGTGGCCATCTTAACTGAATCTAATTCCCTGTTATAGCAATCCTTTTCCTAAGGTTTTCACATTCATTGTCATTGCCTTATGGTGACACCTAGTGGGGGGAAAAGACACAAACATGTTAGTTTCCTTATTGCCATTTCTTGCATCTGAAATCTAAAGTGAATTACAGCTATGTAAACCGTTTAGTGTTAAATATGAAACCATAAAAAGCTCATCCCAGGTTGACCAAAAGGTTTTGCTAAAGCTGGCAATCTTTTAGGCTGAATCTGTCTTGAATTTCAAATGAGCTATTTCCTCACCTAAGGGCGCAAGGAAGGAATGATGGTTTTGTTTGAAACAATGCTAAACATCACTATTTGCTTTTGACTTGAAACCAGGCAAAATTTAGTTGCTTTGCCCAAGTTTTGCTTTGAGTTTTAGGACTCAGACTCATTCGGCCTAATTCTCTGCAGCCCCAAAGCAACTCGATGAACTTGTGCTTACTTACAATGGTAGGCAATTTGGCCAAGGGTGAATTCCCACATCAGTTGATCAAATGATTTGTATGTACAAACCATCGACTCTCACGTTGCTTTACCATATGTCTGTTTGAAATTTGCACCTCCACTAAGGATAATCCATATCATTAGAAATCCCCAGCTCTTTCCCCAGTCCTGTGCTGCCCTTTGTTCATGTCGCAAAAGGAGAGAATATGTCTAGAGTCAATATGATCACCTTGTGCCAGTTTATAAGTGCAGGTTAGTAACAAGCACTTCTGTATTCCCTATTTATCTTTTTTACATGGCTCACTTTATGCCTTTATGTTTAGAATAGACTAGAATTAGTAACTGTGGCTGTTTATGCAGCTAGGCTGTAGTTAAGGCTCTGTCCTGGCTTCCATCACAACCCGCTATTTATAGGATTATAGTGCTTAGCCACACTGAGAATTTCATGATGAAGTGTATGACTTTACATGTCTCTGGACAGAAGCAATTTGTCTTTTAATCAAGTCTGAAAACTTTTTGGAGCAGTTTGAAAGGCACTGTGACTGTGCTTGGCACTTGGAGGTGGGAGTTCACAAGTTCTGTGTCGGCCCTGACACTGCAACAGAGTCATTGAGATGCCTTGCACAAGTCACTTTACCGCTCTGTCTCCAGCTTTCCCCTCATAAAAATCTCTCTTGCTTCCCGTGGTTCTCCTTGAATTAATAAACTCACTACATTTTCCTTCAGTGTGTCCAAGGAATTCTTGGGTTAGTTGGGAGGGGTAAATTGCCTGCATAACCCCCAGGGGAGTTCAGCCCTAGTAGATTCTCCAGGATCCAATGAGTCCCCATCACTCTGCAGTGGTTCTGGGTTTCCCTTCTGCCTCTCTGGTTCCCTGACAGCACAGCTCCTATAAGATCCACATTGCCAGGGAAAGCTTTCTGTGTCTGGAACTACATCCCGGGGAAAGGTAGAAGTCCACATTATGGAGGTGAAGCTAATGTTAATGGGGTGAGAAATAACTTACCCTCAATCTTGCAGGTTTCTCTGATGTATAAAGTCAGAAGCTGTTTCCACCAAGCCCCTTTTCCTTTCAGGTATACACCACACATCTGGAACCTTAGGGAGATCCCTTGCAATGGCTTCCACAGAGTCTAGATGTTATAGAAGCTTTCTTTCCGTGCCCTTCCCCTGACCAGAATCTGTTGGAGTCCCATTCTTGTTACCCATGGAAGTGGACAGGATGATACAGCTGTTATCTCTTATATAACACTTTTGAAGAAAAGTGCTAAGCCTTACTGACATACATTTCAGAATTACATAGCAGTCATTCTTCAATGAGAGCTGTGGGTGTTCAGCATGTCCATAAACCAGGCCATTCTGTCTTAAAACTGTACCTGTATCAGAAGGCTTTATACACACTTTTCCAAATCAAAACTGTGCTTTGGGACTAGATGGCTTATGGGCCTTAGACTGAATATGACGCCTTTCATTTTTAGATCACACGTTCAGACGTGTCCTGGATCAAGAAAGTTTTGCCATCTGCTGGCTCTTCAATGCCCATATGATAAAATGAATGGTATCACTATAGGTGAAAATGGCAAGATTCTATTCTTGGGGAAATTTTTTATTTTTGCCATAGGCAAAAAATTTAAAAAAAAATCCTGACATTTGCAGTGAAATCACATTTCTCTGCCTGAACAGCTGACTTCCATTTGTTTTCAAAATAACTCAACAAAAGCCTTTTTTTTAAACATCTTGAATCCACCATATTTTTTTCCAGTTTCAAATAAAATAATTTAGAGAATTGAAATACCATTTCTACATACAAAGCATGTATCCCATAGAGTTTTGGTCTTGGCTGGTGTGGGAATTGCACCCCTTGGCCAAATTTGCCACCATTGTAAATAGGCACATCACACAATTAGACACAGGTTGACTGAAGCCATGAAATTCCAAGAAAATGCAACACTGTTGTACTTTTCTCCCTTTTTTTTCACAATAGCAGAAGTAAAGGACATAATACTAGCTTTAATTTTGAATGCTCTGAATGTTGCCAGTTCGTTAACATCTTCGTATTTTTTTATTTTACTGCTGAGTTTCCACCCATGTGTGCATTATTTTTGCACATTGCAGACACTAAAATGTTTACATGGGAAAAAGGGAAATCATCACACACACACACACCCCAAAGATTGGATCAAGGCTTAAGATAGAAGACAAGGAGTTAGGACACAATATTTATCATCTCACTCAAGCTCAGACAGTATCAGTCTGCAGAAGAAATTTAATCCTCAACATAAATTGCATTTCCTAAAAAAAACATAATCTTGCCTTAAGACACCAAACTCACTGATTACAGGGAATGTCTGTGTTTACACATTTGTACAGAGCATGCTGACTGTATTAGTGTCCTAGGAAACAAACTGTGTGCAGCACACAGACCAGCTCCAAGCACTAAGCTGAAAAAGAAATTTTGAAATCAGACCCTCCGATCTCTAAATCCTTTCAAATTCCTGAAGCACATTAGCTTTACTACTGCATGATGTGCACGGTAGTATTTCCCCTAATGAAATCTGACTAAAAGTTTAAATGAGTTTAATGCATAAAATGTATAAATAAAATGTGGCCTTGATTAAATTTAGAGTTGATACATAACTTAAATGGGTGGCACAAGAGCAGCTTCAGTATCATGTGTCTAGGCTATTTTTGGCTACACTCTGTAAAAGGACGTTGAATTTTAACATTCCACATACCTTGCAACAGGAAGACAATATAATGGAGATGCTGCATACAATGTAATACACTATAACTGTTAATCCCATGTCTTCTGTTATTACCTAGTGTTTTGAGATAGATCAGCTTGTTATAAATGGATGAGATACACTTAATTTTTTTTTGAAGTGAGAGTGGTGGATGACTGTGGTGCCTGATTGACAGCATTCCTAGAACAAGTAATGTACAAGTGTAGGTTTCCCCACATTAGTGAGGTAATGTGTCTGACCCCTGACCTGGAGGGGCCCCTGCCATGGTGAAGAGTATAATTCAGTTTCCATGTCCATTAAATCTTTGGCTTCTTTCCAAACGCTGCTATTTGGTACCAAGTGTGGCAGTCTTTGTATGACACAAACATTGAAAAGTGGACTGAGGCCACACCAAAGCAGGAAGTAATGACTTTTAAGGCTAGGTCTTCAGCCCATATAAATGGTCATAGATCCATTGACTTCAATGGCACCAACCTGATTTACCCCAGTTCAAGATAAGGCCTCTATTTCTCTACCAACTCGAGCTGGGATTCAAGACAGCTCCTTAAAATGAAAATCTCTATCAGATTCCCAATCCTCTGAACCATTCCATTCACCAAATGAATATTTGATTTATAATCAGCTACATGCTTCCACTAGGGGAAGGTATCCTCGTGGAAAGAAGATCTTGCTGGCCACACTAAAACTGGAAGAAAGCCTATACTAAGAGTTATGTCTTGTATTACTCTCTGTAAAATGAGACAGAAATCCATCCTAATCTTTGACACTCAGGTATTACACAGCTGGGAGCCCTTTAATGAGGAGGAATCTTTCCCTTGATGGCTAAGAGTTTCATCCTGGTTTCCATCAACCATAGTATTCAGTGATTTTTTTTTTCTCAGTTCACACACTCTTCTTGTAAGATTTTAAGCTTAATTTTCAGACCAAAGAGATTCCTTCTGAGTTTCAGATATATACCCAGACTTGAACCAGTGTGAACCTTCCAAGAGTCATTCATTGCTAATAAAGACATGAGAGGGAAATGGATCTACATACAGTTTAGTTAAGAATACAGATGCTTACATTTTACTGAAAACCTTAATGGCCAATTCTTATTTCCTAAAGCCTTTTATATTGCTTCTTTCTCTTTCCTCATGCTTATGAATGAAATAAGGGCAAATCATCCTGTCTACTCTCTCTGGGATCAGAGGGCTGTAAACAGAGGGGAGCAGATACCGTTTTGCTGTTCAAGGGGAGATAGAAGTCTGCAGAAGATCTGCACCACAGCATGCCATAGAGTTGCACTCTACGGGCACTGCTCATGCCTCTGTAGCAAGGCACTATAGGATATTGGGGAACAGGTAAAGAATAGGAGAAGAAAATAGCCAGAGATCAGATCAGTGTGGAAATCTTCCAAGCACTGCCCAGAAAATAAGCTCCACCCACAAGACAACTCACAGTAGTTTGCACAGGTATTCAGAATATGATCTCACATGCTGTCTAGGCTTACTGGTTGTGAATTCCTCTCACTGGGGTCCAAACATACCCATGGGCTCTGCTGGACTTCTTGTGCTCGACTTTCCCACAGTGACGCTTGCTGGGTTTCTTGGTCTTGGGTCCTACTTTAGAGTATGTAAAGAGAATATTCAACTCTTAAGTGCCTCTCAGATGCTGGGTGTGGTACTGGAATCTTTTCCTGTTCCTGCCAAGCCCTGTAAGTTTTCAACCTTGCTAGGCAGGTCTTCAGTGGCCCAGCCCTCTGGCCAAGTCACACAGTCAAATGGATGAACTCCTTCAGTGGCAGCAAAACTCCAACAGAACTATCTGCCTTCACCAGGGTCTTTGGCCTCATCTCTGGACCCTTTTCAATCCAACCCTTTGCTCAGGCTTCTAAAGGAGCCTTGCCCTGTTCTCAGGGCTTAGTCCACTTTGCCAGTGGCTGCTGGGGGAACCCAGGTCCACCCCACTACTCCAGATTCCAACCCAGAGACTCTATAACTAGCAGCAACTTACTGCTGCTTCCAATTCATTGATGCTATTCCCTGGGCTGTTTCCCACAGAGCCTCTTTCTCTTCACCCCATTATCTCAGGGCTGAAAATTTCAGATCTTCTTCCTCCTCACTGAATGCCAGCATCACCAGAACCCATTGTCTGGTTTTCACTCAAGCTCCTGTGGCCAAAAGGAAGCACCCTTCCTTGTTCCTCGGGTTGCAGCCAGGAAGTGACATGCTGAGGCCTTGCAGCTCCTTTTATTTTAGCCTGCTGGGATCTGATTGGCTGCTTCTATGCAGCCTTTCTAGGCAGGCCTGGAGCATCTACCTTCGCTTCTCCTTCCTAGGGCAGTGTGTGATAAGACCATGGGTATCCAGCAGGGGGCCTCAAACGGCCAGATACACTCCATCATAGGATGGCATCAGATGTTCTGCTGGGTTCTGCCTAGATTTGCCTCTTTAATAACTGAATGTGGGGACAGGTGGCAGTGTCTCCCTAGCATGCTCAATTATTGTTCCAAAATGAACTGTCACTCATAATAGAATGTGCAGATCTTCATAATATGACATTTGTCCTCCTTTCTTCTTTGATTTGAACTGTGAAATAGTTAATATTTTAAATGTCAATATTGTTGCCATTGAGTGTTTCCATTAAAACCCTCTGAGATGAAAGGGGCTCTCACAGGCCAGCTGTCCCTTTAAGGCAAGCTGGGCTCATCTAGCCCTCAGCTGATGGTGATATGGTAACATAATGATAATTAATGACCCCAGCTGCAGGGAACCAGGAAAGACTACTTAAATAGAGCTGAGAATTCAACCTAAAGTTAGGGGGTAGGTAGGAGAATAAGACAGAGAGACCTCAGAGAAGGTAGAGCTCTGCAGCAGATAGGAAAAACTAGGAGTTGGAGGGGTCCTCTGGGGGATACTCTGAGGTTGGGTTAGAAAAAGCATTTCAGTGGAGTCTGAGAGGGGCAGAATAATAACAAGTTCAGCAGACCAGGGAGAAGCCTAGGGCCTGAGTATCAAAGGGAGAAGCACAGGTTGTGAGGAAGCAATACAAGGTGGCTTACAGCTAAGAAGCGGCCCACAGAAACAGATCCAGCTGCCTAACACAGGGTCCCTGGACTGTAACCCAGAGTAGAGGGTGGGCCTGGGTTCTCCTACCAGCCCTTTAGGAAAAGGTATGCAAGTCCAAATGCAGGAGCAGATTAAGCTCCTATGGCAGAGGCCCTGAGGGAGGACCAAACAAGAACACTGCAGCCCAAGAGGGTAGAAGAGTTATTTTTGACTATTTATCTTGGCCTTTCAGTTGAATATTTTGTTACTCCAGAAGGAAACTGAATTTTGTGTCTTGGCTGGAGGGTCAAGCCATAGAATATCAGATGAGAGTCAGATAGCTGCAGGAGGTGCTTGAGACAAGGGCTCCTTCCAGCATCACACTCTGGCACAAGGGAGTGCAACAGATGGTGAGTACATGACCTAACAGGAGCATTGGACACCTTTCAGAGCTAGTGTTCTAGATTCTGCAAATACAGGCAGATGTTGCTGCATCAGTGATGACTCCGTTCGTGTTGCTGAGGCTTTCTCAGCAAACAGCCAGAGACTCTAAACTTTGATGCTGAAAAATAAGAAGGCATCAGGAAGGAGGTGCATATACACTGTACCACTATGTACCAATTGTATTCGAGCCCTGAAAATATCCATGGCTACACTACCTCCACATGAAGGATCAGCAGAACACATTGTGAGCACTACCGTAGCCTAAGACATGGAGTGGCTGTACACCACTCTAAAGTTCTGCGGAAGTTATTTAGTCTCTGCTAACCTGAACAGAGAACCTCTCTGCACAGCTTGTTTTCTTGGACTCTGTGAAGGGACAAGGGTTTATCTCCAAAACTTTGTACATTATAATATTTAGGGCCCTACCAAATTCATCACCATGAAAAATGTGCCATAGACAGTGAAATCTGATCTCCCCTGTGAAGGCTGGTCTCCCCTGTAAAATCTGGCCATTATACGGTAGGGGCAGGGCTGGAGCACCCTGGCTGGGGGCTCCTACCATATGCCGGGCTCCAGATGGTAGCCCTGACTGGGCTGCGGATGAGAGGGGCAGGGTCAGATCCACCTCTGGGATCCTCCCCACTGCTGCAGGAAGCTCCTTGGCTGCTGGCTGGGAGCCCAGCTCTGAAGGCAGCGCTGCCACAAGCTTCAGCACAGACGTGAGGGTGGCATGATAAGGGAAGTGTCATCACGTTTTGTGAGGGGTAGGGCTGGCCTTATTGGTGGGCAACTGCCCAGAGCCCTGTGGTCGGTGGGGCACTCTGGTCACCCCTGCCACCACACACATATCCAGCCCAAGGCCCCTTTAACTCCCAAACCCTGGGCCTGGAGCTGGAAAGGGACAGAGCTGGGGCACCCCATCCGCGGGCTCCAACCCTGTGCTGGACTCCAGCTGCTAATCCTGGCCAAATTGGGAAGGACTGAAACTTCCTCTTCATCTGCAAGTAGGGTTGCCTATCCTCCCGGATTGGCCGAGAGTCTACCAGAATCAGCCTCAATCTCCCAATGACTATTAAAAGCAATCCAGGAGATTTTAATAAGCCAGAATTCTGGTCAGCAGCGCAGAGAGGCTAAGGCAGACTCCTTATCTTCCCTGGCTTCACACAGCTCCTGAAAACAGCCGGCATGTCTGGCTCCTAGGCACAGGGATGGCCAGGGTGTCTCTGTGCGCTGCCCCCGTGCCCTGCCCCAAGCACCAACTCCACAGCTCCCCCTGGCCAGGAACTGTGGCCAATGGGAGCTGCAGGGTTGGTGTCTGCAGGCAGGGGCAGTACGCAGAGCCACCTGGACACCCCTAAGCCTAGGAGCCAGACATGCCGGCTGCTTCCCAGAGCCACCTGAGGTAAGCACTGCCTGGCCGGAGCCCATGTCCCTCACCCCCTTCTACACCCCAACTCCCTGCCCCAGCCCTGAGTCCCCTCCTGCACTCAGAACCCCTTGGCCACAGCCAGGAGCCCCCTCCTGCCCCCCCCAGTCCCTCATCTCTGGCCATACCCCAGAGCCAACACCCCCAGCCAGAGCCCTCACCTCCTCCCTCACTCCAACCCCCTACTCCAGCACGGAGCCCCCTCCTGCACTCTGAACCCCTCATTTATGCCCTCACCACAGAACTTGCATCCCTAGCTGGAGTCCTCATCCCCTCCCAAACTCAAACCCCCTGACCCAGCCCAGCGAAAGTGAGTGAGGGTGAGGGAGCATGAATGATGGAGGGAGCGGGGATGTAGTGAGTGGAAGTGGGGTCTTGGGAAGGGGAGCAGGGGTTTGCGATTGGACTGGGAGCCCAACTCTGAAGGCAGCACCGCTGCCAGCAGCAGCCCAGCCAGGACTAACAGCTGCAGCCTGGTACACAGCAGGAACCCACAGCCGGGGCGCCTCAAGCTCTGCCCCTCCCTGGCTCCAGGCCCAGTGCTTTGAGATTAAAGAGGCTTTGGGCTGACTGCAGGGAGTAACCATGGCACCCCCTTGATCATGGAGCCGTGGATGGTTGCCCATGTCGCCCACCCATAGAGCCAGCCCTGCTGCCTCCCCCATACCATGCAACCCTCACCTCTGTTCTGCTGCACGTGCAGCTCTGCCTTCAGAGCCAGAAGTAAAGGTGGCAATACTGCAACCTCCCTACAATAGCCTGCAACCCTGCCCACCATGACATCCTTTTGGGTCAGGACCCCCACATTTAGAACACCATGAAATTTCAGATTTAAATATATGAAACTGTGAAATGAATGATTTTTAAAATGCTATGACTGTGAAATTGACCCAAATGGACCATGAATTTGGTGGGGCCCTATCAAAAGTAAATATGGGGAAAATCTTGCTAGATTGAGCCCTGAGGTTAGGATTTTGTGGCACTGTTCATAGAAAGGTTCATAGAGTTTCAGCTTTTAACTAAAGATATGTCTTTAGAACAATCTCAATGTTCTCTAAGCAAATCAACCTTTAAAAAAACCTGGACTCTGCCACTTCTTAAACAATGAACACTGTAAAATTGGATTTGAAACCACAGTATTAAATACTTATAATCTGATCCTTCTGTCAGGACCTGGGTTAAATTAAACTGATGTACATTATTTTTAAAGAAAGGAAAAAATATGGGAAGCAGGTTTTGAAGCCTGAAGGCAGAGAACAAAACAAGTTATGCAGGTGATACAAACCATCTTATTTTCATTTTTATAATGGTTTTCTGCTTCCATATGGGTGCTTAGAGCAGAAATAATTCTTAGGAAAACACTTTTCTGGTGATCAGAAATGACTGTTTTCTTATACCTTTTTTGACTCTTTGCTTCTAGTAACTTCTAGAAGCAAAGAGTATATATGTATATGTGTATTAATAGGTAGCATATACAGGTTTGTAAATGGTGCTACCTGAGATATTTGAAACTGTTTCTCATGAAGCTAAATTCAACACAGCACAATGAAATGAATTATGATTTTAATCACATCTTTTGGAATGTAAAACAAAACACAACATGGCAACAAATGTGCTGAGCTTCTTGGCGATAGGTTTGCAATCAAATTTCCTGTTATCACCAACTGTGGGTTTCTGGCTCTATAAAATAATACCTGTTGATGAATTAATGTTAGAAAATATCCCACTTTAAATCCAAAAGAATGTGAGGGTAGCAAAAGGTGGGCTCTACTACATCCTATATCCCTCTTGTTCCAATAAATGATTTGATCTGTTAACTAAATTAATTCCAACCCAAAAACAATACTACTTTGTATTTATATAACATTTTCCATCCAAAGGTCTCACAGAACTTTCCAAAGGTTAATGAATTTAGCATCACAAGAAAGCTAAGTATTATCCCCATTTTACAGATTAGGGAACAGAGCAGTTAAGTGCCCAATTGTTGCATTGCAACAGCCCCCACAATGGGAAGCCATGTGGTGGTGCATTATTTCATCTAGAGCTCCTGAAGACACCATACTCCTTCTCAAACAGGTACAATGTCTCTAGGAGACCCCACGTAGCTCACCTTCTGCCCTGCTTTACAGATGCAGTAAGTGTTCCTGCTGCACAAGGCCTGCATTAGACGGGGTAGTGTGAGCTCCCTGAGTTCAAGGGCTACACTTGTGTTCAACCCTTCTGCAAGGATATACTCGCAAGACTCACACTTGCACAATCTGGCCCATGTGACTTGCTCAAGGTCACAGAGGAAGTCTAGATCAGAAATAGAACTCACAGCCCCGGACTCTGAGGTCCATAACAGTGATCTTAGAATTATGGCAGTCAATAAGAAAATGGCTTAGATTTTGGACACCTGTGAAAGAAAAGAAGTTTAATAGGAAAGAAGAGAAGGGAGAGTAAAAAGTTAAGTGCTAAGGTCTACATAAGGAACACTCTTATAGTGTGTGTGTGTGTCAGTCTGTATACTAGATTCAGAAGACTAATGACTAAGGCTTGCAGGAGGAATATAAACAAACAAAACCCAACTCTTCACAATTTTAAATGAGTCTATGGATCAAATTGCACCCTGTGGAATACCTCTGTGAGGCTAGAGCTAGATACTGTGGAAAAGGCACGAGAAGGGGCACGACTGGGAAACTATCCACACATCCCTTCGTTGAATCCCCAAGGATCCCTGTCTGCATTAATACTGACAGTCAGTATTACATCTTTTAATGTTCTCTCTCCGATGTGAAGACTCTTAAGTAAGGGGTCTGGGACAGAAGCAATGAAGAATGTTACGGAAATATAGCCCCATTGGATCCATTCTGCCATGGACCCAAAGGGTGCCAAGAAGAGCCAAGACTTAGACCCATAGGGAGTTCCATAGTCTTGTGGCTGAATTCCGTGGTTAGCCTGTTAAAACCAATGGGAGCCTTTCTGTTAATGATATTGAGAAATGGCTCAGACCCTATGTATGTAAAAAATCCAGAGGAAAGTACAGAGCTCGTATGCTCCTGTGCCAAGTTTTGTCTGTTACCTTCATTGGTAACCATTTAGGCCTATATTTTCAAGCACTGTTGAAGAACACAAAAAGAGTTTAACTACGGAAAAGACGTAATATAATGTATGGATGAAGCAATGCAGGCCATTGCCTACTGTACTGCTATATCACCATCATACCTTAATTATGAATTTTTTGACATTTGTGCAATTAGAATCTCAACATTGCTTGACAGAATTTAAGAATACAGGTCCAGATCCAGCAGGCATAAATCAGCATAGTTACATTAACTTTACTGACTCCTACCTGGAATCCTTGTCTAATGGAGTTTGGTGGCCTTCCCCCTTAGCATCTGTAACTTTCAAGAAGAAACTGATTGCTCTTACCTTCTGTCTTCAGTTGGAGCCCTCCTAAATCATGGGCAGGATCTTTTATGGGTGATAAGACACCAGAAGCTGGGAAGAGAAGTCTGTCTTAAGTAGAAAAATGGAGTTACTATCCAGAGGTAAGAGAGACTAAGATAGAAGCATGGATGGGGTAAGAAGGGAACTGAAATCTGTTCATTACTAGCCAGATACTCAGGTGGTTACTCTGTGGAGTACTTCTATTATCTGAATTAGAATGTCAGTCTATTTGACTAACTACTGTAGCTATCTATAAGAAATTATTGTGCTGAAAAGTTTCATGCTTGAAAATGGAGTTTCAGTGAAATAAAAATAACTCACAGAAAAATGTCACTTTCCAATAAACATTTTTCTTTTATGGGAAAATTTAGTATAAAATTAAATTGAATTTGTTTGTTTCTTGAAAACCTATTTTTTTTTCTTTTCCATTCTAACTTTTGAAAGCTTCTCCAACTTCAGGAAAATGACAGGGCAATGACAGGAAAGCTGACAATCTGAAATTTACCACTCTAAAGGGGGAACAAAGATTTGTTTTTGTTTTTTTTAGTGCAAATAAAAAAAAAAAACTTCTTCAATTCCCCTCTCTATTGCTTACACAAGTGGTGCAGTACCTGGGTCAATAACTTGGCAGTCTGTCCTGGAGCAGCAAATAACAGAATGATTTGGAAAAATGGAAGCTAATTTATACATGCTTAGTGGAACAAGCAGGATACCTGGGAAGCAACAATAGGGTGAGAGACCTAAGAGTCATGCTGGGTGACACATGGAAAATGAGCAGAGGCTTGGGACCATCCAGCCACATGTCCATATTTGCAACCTGATTATTTTTCTTTGGGTAATTAATAGGTAAAAGCACAAAGGAAATGTGGGCCATGATCTTGTTCACATTAAAATCAATGGCAAAGCTAAGTAACCACACTGGGAAGAGGAGCAAGCTACTGGTAATTTTAAACCCAGCGATTCTGTACCCTGAAGTAATTGCTGCTGTTTTAGGGCCTTCTTGACCCATAAAAGGAAAATGGCATGAACATATTTCAGACAACACAGTTCAACCAGCTTCATGTTTGATTTTTAGAATAGTAAGGCCCAAAACCTAAAATCATGTAAGTTGAGGTAACTCCATAGATGTCAGTGGAGCTATGCCAATTTACACCAACTGAAGATCTGGTCCTTAGCTTAAACTGTCTGTTGGAATTGCTTTGCAAGTACAGAGATGCAATATTCGGTGCACATACATTCCTAAGCAGGTGTAGTATGGCCAGTCTAGGTCAGACTTCTAAATCAGATATTGAAATCAATGGGAGTTGGGCACCTTCATACCCTTACACATCTGGCTCTATACCTCTATATCTGGAAGATTTACCTGACTCACTATTAACCTCCCTTTTCCAGGCTAAGTATTTCATATCAGACTCAGTTGTCTGTCAAAAGAAAATAAAGGCAAGTGGGTAAAAATGTTTACAAACAAACTTAAGATTAATTATGTGTGGTCATGGGTCTGTTTAGTTTCTGTCACAGTTGTACCATTATCATAGATGGACAGTGGAACAATGAAAAGGCAGCTGTAGAAGTAATAATAAAACATGCATTGTAAAAGACTGGTAGTTCAGGAAGAAAAATGACTGCAGGCAGCTACTGCTAAGTTCCCAGGACACTATGGAATTTTCCCTTGTGTACAATTTTCCACTGTGCACAGGACTTTTCCTTGAGTGTAGAAGAGGAATGGTTTTGTCAAACACTGGTGTTTCATAATGAGCATGAGATAACAGGGCCTCCTATGAACAAATTCAATTCTATCCATAAATGTAATGGAGAATCTCTCTCTCACTGGTGATTATTGCTGTTTCTCAGTTTTTCTTAGTCATTCAGATTTTGATCTCTGTTATACTTGAACTACACAAAGAAATAAAAGAGAAATAGCAGGCAGATAACTGCAATTCTGCCTAGAAAGATGTACAGTAAATACACTTCAAACATGCACCAGTTCATTACAGTCAGGGCTGCCAAATGTTGCTACTCTGTTCTTTTCCACCTTATTCCACATTTAGTACGACTGACCTCATAGGAGTAAGGGAGGACCTTCAGATGAGAAAGTTAGAGCAACGAAACTAGCGCAAATAAAATATAATAAATAAAAAATCCCACTGAAATTGCCATCCAAAAATCAAACCAAACGTGAGTTAAAGGTTTAGAAAAAATCAGTTAACTTCAATTTCACACACCTCCTTGACCTTGCCAAGACTTCACACTTTGAGTAAAAAGCTCTTGTCATGATCTTTTCAGTCTAGTTTTCCACACCTAGAAGAACTTGGTCGAAAATGGGGAAACATTTGCAAAACTGTCAACAACTTTTTTTCTTATTTGTCCATCAACTTATCAAATGGTGATGAAAATTTGTCAACAGTTTTAAATTTGGAAAATTGTGGCCAATTCTACCTAAGACCTGATAGTTCAGATAGGCATCCAAACACCCCGGCTCTCCACATCCATATAGCTGTGGCTCCAGTATGCCTGCTCTTTGTCCACCCTTCCCCTGCCTGAACTCTCTCAGTGTGTAGGTATCCAATGAACTATAATGATCTGTGTTCCATGGCACACTGCATGTGTATGCCCCTGTGCAGGATCTCAAAATCCTGACTCTGCTTCACAGTGGAATAACATCAGTTCCACTATAGATAGGACCTCTGCCACTGCAGGTGTTTTTCAGCCTTAAATAAGTAAATTGTTTCCTTCAAACACCTTCAGCAGCTTGATGTATATGAATATTGTTTCTACAATCTCTCTCTTTTATGAAGGTGTCAACTCTTCTTTTCTGCTCCTTGACTCTCTCTTTTTCACCTATTGCAAATAAATAGAGTGTAACACAGACTGCTACCATCTTTGGATTCAGGCCCTTGAGACTGTACTCAAGACCCTGCGTCTGTCTGCTGTTGATTCAATTTTGGTCTTGGCCTTCTCTAGTGGGTCCAGTTCCAGATCTGTCTTGTTTCTTACTTGATCTTTGCATAATTTTCTTGTTCCTTTGCCCAAGAGAGTGTCTCTTGAGGTGCTGTATCATTTCCCACATCACTGTCAGGCAAATAAGCCAATGAAAATCATATAGCAGATAGATGGTGTAATGGGAGCTAGTTGTTGCTTGTTCTTCTTCTTAACTGTATTTCAGCACTCCCTTCTCACATAATGTTTATTTATAAACAGATTTTTCTATGCATGAAGACTTTCTGATTTTGTTAAAAAAAAAGTGAGTGATCTTGCAATATAGCAAGAGAAATAATTGGTGAGCATATAAAGGTAAGGCTACAACACAGGAACAGTTTAATAATGTCCCTTGTAAGCAGCACACAATATACTCCGATGCTACTATTATTAGTTACCGTGAGCTTGAGCCTTTAAGACGCTGAGCTCCACCTGTGACAGTCTAAGTGCCCCCAGCTACCACTGTGGCTCTGCAATGGGAGTCGAAGGGACACAGCTCTTCACAACTTTCAGACATATGTAAGTCCCAGAAAAGCAGGGTCAGCTGGTGTCTTAGGGCAACATTTAAAGAAAAAAAATTCTAGCTCTGATTCAGTAAGCTCCTGGGGAAATTGTAGCTCTGACCACATGATTGGCTTTTCTGCAATGGGTCACTGGCAACACTCTTATTTATGTAATTCCATCACCACGTTATCCAAAGCAGTATTTACAATCCAAAAGAATTGCTTTCACATCCTGTCACTCTGCATGACATGCTGGAATTGTACTTTATTTGTGCTCAGTTTCATAATATTTCAGAAGAAAATAGTGAAAGCATTGAAAGGAAAACATGGGTTTTTTCAAGCTAGATGTTTGTTGATATGGACACAGATAGACACTAAGGGTTCCGCTTTTCCGCTAAGCGTGAAATATTTGACCCTTTCAAGGACAATAAATACCAGTTGTGGTATGTAGTCTTTCCAGTTATAATTTGTTGCTGAGGCTTATGGAATATGAATTTTCATGTTTTCATAATTTCATCATTTTACCTAGAAATCACTTAATATGATGACTGGGAGAATTTTAGAGAATTAAAAATCTAATAAAGGAAGATGACTGGTAACAGTGCCACAGTATTGCTATAGACCTGACTTTTATTTACATGAGTGATCCTTAGTCACATATATAATCTGCTGGAAAAGAATTAGTCATGTGAGTAAAGATTTCAGACCTACAATAAATTTATACAGAACAGTGAAAAGCTAAGCTTTTCTTGGGTTAACTCAATGACAAACACTAAAGGCCGACAATAATACTGTAAATTGGAAATAATCAGGGAATTTTGACACAGTTTATTTCCTAAACAGATATTTTTCTCGTTTTCTTAACTCTTTATAAGGTTCTGGGCTTTATACTATTGCCTTCTTTATCTTAGATATCAAAATGAAAGAGAAGGAAGAGCAAGAACAGTAACACTTACTTTTAAAGGGGACATGCTACTCATTGAAGTTTAAAGGTATTAAAAGGATTAATAAATGATCTGAGGAAGGTAATATGCATATTTCCAACAGTTCACAAAAAGTTGTAATAGGCTATAAGATCTCTAAGAGGAGGTATTAAAGTATTAAAAATCTGGATACTGAGACATAAGATTCCCTCTTGTAGAAATCAGTGTGTGTTCCTCCAAACCCTCTCATTTGGCCCAAATCATGCGCTAGTATTTTGATATATGGACCTTCTGTGAATACTTCATGTTGCACCTTCAGCACTGCTTGCCTCCAAATGGGATTATGCCACAAAGGCAAGCCTACTACTGAATGGAGTTACAGCCCATTTTTAGTTATTTACTACTAGCTGCTCCCTTAACTTAAGCAAGTTGTTGCAATGTCTGCTATACACATGACTATATAGGGGCTAATTTGGCTACAACTACTCAGGAAAGAGATCTTGGAGTCGTCGTGGATAGTTCTCTGAAGACATCCACGCACTGTGCAATGGCAATCAAAAAGCAAATAGGATGTTAGGAATCATTTAAAAAAGGATAAGAGAATAAGATGGAGAATATCTTATTGCCCTTATATAAATCTGTGGTACGCTCATATCTTGAATACTGTGTGCAGATGTGGTCTCCTCCTCTCAAAAAAGATATACTGGCACTAGAAAAGATTTTGAGAAGGGCAACTAAAATGATTACGGGTTTGGAACGGCTCTCATATGAGGAGAGATTAAAGAGGCTAGGACTTTTCAGCTTGGAAAAGAGGAAATTAAGGGAGGGATATGATAGAGGTATATAAAATCATGAGTGATGTGGAAAGAGTGAATAAGGAAAAGTTATTTACTTGTTCTCATAATAAAATAACTAGGAGCCAGCAAAAGAAATTAATGGGCAGTAGGTTTAAAACAAATAAAAGCAAGTTCTTCTTCACACAGCGCACAGTCAACCTGTGGAACTCCTTGCCTGAGGAGGTTGTGAAGGCTAGGACTACAACAAGGTTTAAAAGAGAACTAGATAAATTCTTGGAGGTTAAGGCCATTCATGGCTATTAGCGAGGATGGGTAAGGAATGGTGTCTCTAGCCTCTGTTTTCAGAGGGTAAAGATGGATGGCAGGAGAGAGATCACTTGATCAGGTTAGGTTCACTCCCTCTGGGGCACTTGTCATTGGCCACTGTCGGTAGAAAGGATACTGGGCTGGATGGACCTTTAGTCTGACCCTGTATGGCCATTCTTATGTTCTTATATTATGTTCTTATGTGTAGAAACTACCATACTGGATCAGACCAACCAGTCCATTATCGTGACTCTGGGAGTAACCAGTACTAAATGCTTCACAGGGAAGAATGGCAGCACATGTAAGGAAACTTGTAACCAAGCATCATGATCAATGGATACATGCAGCCAACTCTTCCAATAACCTTGCATATCATAATGAAAACCACACATTCAGGTGGTCCATGTTGCTTTAACATCTACTGAATTGTTTATATCTTGTCATCTCCATACTGCTCCACTGATGAAGAAGCCATGGGAGCCTGTGACTATAAGGCAGTTTATAGAAATATAAAATAGTTAAGTGCAAAGAAAGCCACGTGCTCAACTCCAATTAACATTTAATGGGACTGAAGCAACTAATTCCTATATGCATTTATGACAATGCCAGTCTGAGGCCAGATCTGCACTAGCAACTGGTACTGTTATAGCTATCTCAGTTAGAGGCATGACTTTCTGAGATGTTTCTATACCAGCGAAAACAACTAGTGCAGTGCCAGTGTAGGTATTTTGCTCAGGAACTAGTGCACGCTATCGTGACAAAACCACTTTTTCGCCAAATAAGCTGTGTCTATACTAGGAGGGTTTGCCAGTATAGCTATACTGGCAAAACTTAAGCCAGAGTCTATTTTGGAAAGGCTGAATAGTCTGTGCACCCTGCTGAGTTATTTGTAAGCTAGTTAGTGGTGACTGACAGGACTACCTAGTGTGCCAATGTGTCTTCTGTTTTGGCTTATCAGATAACTAGTGAAATTTAACACTGATGGTGTCAGTTTTGTATTTGCAGCATTGCCGTGTAAACAACAGCATCACAGCCTTGTTTTGGATTTTTCACCTCATTCGAATTCTTAATTTGTTCTTTCTTGCTTTCATTGTTTTCTTGCAATGTTTGTGTTTCCAATTAACTAGCTTTTAGAGAAATGTTCATTTACCCCTTTTAGGTATGAGCACTAATGTCTCTTTTGGGAACGAAGCAATTATTTTTAAATCAACCTTTCAAATGAGTGGATTTGAAGAGACACTCCAGGCCTCAGGTTTATTTTTTATTAAATAATTTTTAAACCCAGCCTAAAATTTAGGTTTTCTTTGATAATTAAGTCTTAGAAAACTAAATGTTAGTAAAAATATTTTCATGGTTTTGTTTTAATTAATGAGTGGGTCCTGGTAGTCTATAGGAAGGAGAGAGAAGACATACCCTTAGTAGATTTCAGAAGGGAAGAAGGACCCCTTTGTCCATCAAGAGGAGATAATAAGCCACCAGCCCTCCTCAAAATGACAAAAGCAAGGAGATCCCTGAGGAGAATCTATCAGAAAGTTTGTTGGTGAAAGGGGATTCTCTGGAGATGAAGGGCTGCAACTCTTTGTGAAGATCTCTGTAGACATTCACATTTTGGATGCTTCTCTGAACTGAACCTGAAACCTTTGATGTTTCCCTCTTTTTATAGATAGCTTATCTTGATCTGGTTAGATGGATTTACTGGATGCTTTAACATCTATTTTGGATGCATGGGTTAATGATGGGGGTTTACTGGGGGTTTTTAAAATGTACTAAGAGATTAGCATGAATGTTTTAATAGAATAAGATTACCATTTCAGTTGAGCAAGGAAACCTTGATGAGAATATAGGTTCCTTACTCATGTGGGCTTTGAACTCAAAATCATATCCCAAACTCATTGACCTGGTTTAGAAATAAGACTGAAATAACTCTAGAGGCATATATTAGCTAAATAATGACTAATTATGGGTGGGAATAACAATGCACAAGTATTTGAAGGGTATAAATGCCGAAGAGAATTAAGGTAACCAAATACAAAGAGCATATCACTGTAGCGCATCTACATTAAGGCCAAAAATCTAAAGACAGTTGCCTAAATTCCATGTATAGGTATCTAAGTAAATGACCTGATTTTCAGAAGTGCTGACCACAAAACAGTTTCTGTAGAGGTCAATGGGAGCTTTTTTGTGCTCAGTCCTTTTTGAAACTCAGATGAGAAACTCAACTAGGTCAAATTCTGTTGACCTAGTTACTGCCTCTCAGACATATAGATTCATTACAGTGACGGAAAAAGATGTCTTGGATGACCTAGTAGATCTATTCGATATCTAAATTCTGATTCAAAACTTAGAACCAGAAATGGTGACTTCAGTGGGGCTAATATTTCACCTAAAACTCAGAGTGAAGTTTTGCCAGAGCTACTCTGCTTCTTCCCATCTCCAAAAGTAATAACTTAAATTTAATGAGTTAGGTAGGAACACGTTATACCTGGTCATTCTACAAAAATGGAAATAAACATTATATTGCATTAATGATGATTCTGTTGTTTCAGTTTAATCTACAGATTAAACTAGAGTACAAATCTTGTTTTGTAATATTGCTTATGCTACCAGAAAATAATAGAAAGTATTGTGATGTTTTGACCATAGGTAAGTCATATATATTAAAATATATTTCTCTGGTATTCTAACCAATGTAATTTATTCTTAGAGGAATACACATTGCACAGAGTTTACTAAGAGTAACACAACTGTAAACAAGTTTCATTACATGTTGGACCTCAATATTTTCTAAATGTTCTGAAAACTTACTTTGAATTTAGTCCTAGAGCTTCTCCCAGACAAAGACGGAAAAATCTCTTCATGAAACCATGTAGTATATACTAGTAGAGGGATAGTCAGAGAACTGGAAAATCCACAGACTCCATTTTGTGTGTTAAAATGATTTACCCTAATTTGGCCTAATAATAATAATAATAAATAATTAATTAATAATAAAGCTCAGAATTGAAGACCTTTGAAAAAATGGCTTGAGGAATATTACAGAGACATTTCATTTTACTATGATACACCATCCAGTGACACATTCTCCTCAGTACCTCGGTTAAGTAGGAATAATTATTCTAACAATATTTTTTTAAACTCCACAGGGCATTTGCCCCAGCATATGGTTTTGACTCTGACAAGCCTATTCCTTTGCTTTAAATTGAAATGGTGCATGGTATACATTTGTAAATAATATTACTTCCTGGAGTATAAAAAATATCTATAGTTTATGGCTAGAAATTGCATAAAAACCCTTTCCACAATACATTTTTTATTATTCCATAAGATTGAACAGTAATTTCACAGGCTAATAAAACAGCAATGGTATTCTACACACATGTATTATCCAACCATTCTGACCATGGACTTTCACTGGCATCAGCTGAAACTAATTTGAATCTCTCATTAACATGCACATCAGTGTAAACCAAAAACATGATGTTAAAATTGTTTTTCCAGAGAATAAATAGGATGTATTGCCTGGTGGTGATTAATAGTCACTTTCTTTCTGCATGAGAAGGATTTTCATAACTTATCCACCTCTCCAACACTTATGGACTATGCAGACCTTTTCACACCAAAACTATGTAAAAAAAAAAAAAATACAAAACAACAAATATTTTTTAAATCTAAACCACATTTTTCTGTTCCTGTATCCTGCAGATTTCAATAAACCATCCATATAGGAATGTGCACATTTATTAAAACAAGAGGTTATGCTCTTTTAGTATTTGCACTTTAGTCATCCTTAATTGTCAATTGTCAATAACTGAAAAAGATGATAAGTCGGAGTCTGTCTCCCCTGAGTCCGTGCACAAAGGAGCAAGAGGACAAATGGAAGTAGACAATACTTTGTGCAGGATGGAGTCACAATTCTAGTCCTTGAGTCACTTGAGAACAAGGGGCTGGAGAGTGTGAGACTCACCAGCAATGCTAAACATTCCAAAGAAGGTAGGGCAGAGGTATAGCCAGAACCATGACTCTCCTATGCATTAATTAGCGGTGTGTAGCCAGTGTTGAGAAAGAAGCAGATGCTGTACCCTCTAAAGGATCTTTTCCTGCTCTACCTGGCAGACTCCTACGTGCTCAAGCACTCTTATCAGCATGCCCTTGGCCAGTGCCATTTGAAAACTTAACAATTATTTGGCCGCTTGTGTTTTGAGACCAGTTTGAGACACATGTGCTGACCAGTATCATCTCTTTATGTCCTTGTGCTCACCCACCTGCCTGTCTAGCCATCTGCTTTCTCTTAGATTGTAAACTATTTGAAGAAAAAGAAACCATCTATTTTGTTCTGTCATTGTACAGTGACAAGTACAATGATCCATGACTGAGTGCTCCAAGGCAATATTATAATACCTTAAAATAATAATAGTAGTCAGTGTCCCTGTCCAATTCAGCTTTGGCTGCTAGAGCCTGATATAGGCCCTCAATCTTTATTATATTCATCTGCCTGAAATACAATAGTCCAAACATTAACACAAAACATTTATGAAATGAAGAAAACACCAATGGCTGCGCCCTGAAAATGCCACCATGATGACATTCAAGATGAGTTACACATAGAAATGTAGGGTCCTTTAGGGTCAATCAGTATAACTTAGAATTGTTGGTCACTGGATTTGTTTTAATGCCTTTACTTTAGTGCTGTGTTTTGAATGAACCACAGCAACGTTTGAAGACAGAAACATCTTCTAAATAATTAACTCCCAATTAATATTAGCATTAATGTTGCTATTGATTTGAAGATGACTTCCAAAGGAGCTTTTCAAAGTTGGAGCTGTGCTCTTGTTGCCTCTATATGATGAATAAAGACTTGGAGTTTTTCAAATTATTGTTTTAAACCTTAAAAACATCTCATGACTCTTCCCTTGTTTTGCTAAAGGATTTTCTTGTGAAATGTGGGACAACAGGATCAGACACTTTTTTTTGTGAGCACTTATACCATAATAAAAAGATGAGGGTGTTGAAATTATCACAGAGAAATCTTTGTCTGAAGTGCTCAATAGAAATTGAGTAAAATAGCTATTAACAAAAACAACAATCATAATAATCTTGTCACTTGTTATAAACTAGGAGTGACTCCACTAAAGATAATGAAGTTAGAAATAGTGCAAAACCACTAATAATCAGGCCCAAGGGCTGTGTCTACAATAGCATTTTTCCTCAAATTTCCCAGGGATCACTATCACCAGTGCAGAGCCATCAGTAGTAGCAATGGCAGGTGCTACTAGCATTCTGTCCACTGCCTCAGCTAGCCCTGTTCAGAGTTGGCCTAGATAACATGTCCATCAGGCTAAGTGCCAGCAGCCACTGGTGACCTGAATATATTAGAACTCCCACTATGGCTACCACTAATGTTGATTGTGTAATGGTGGGAAATTTGAAGCAAATGCTGGTCTAAGAATAAGGCCATGGAGTTTCGGGCATTCTGACTAAAGAGACTTAACCTTCTCAATGCTCAGCTTTCTGTCTCTTGACTTTTCACCTTATCTCACTAGACAACAGAGTCTTCCAGGGTAGAAAAGTTCTGAATTTCTAATGTAGAAACAAATAGAATAACCCCACCCTGAATTTTTTTTATTTTATTTTTTTACTTTCTTCACAAAAATCTTTCAGACCTTCTTTACAAATCACAATAAGCCTAAAGCTCTCTCTTTTCCTTACAGGTCACATTTTAAAACAATTCCTACCTTGATTCTATCCCACAGGAGAGGCAAAATGCTGCTTAGAGTTCCTAGCTATCGAGGAGTGTGTCACCTTGTTGGAGGACACAGCATGCTCTAGCTTCTGTGGCCAGTCACCTCTCCTGGCCTGTGGAGGGGGAAGGTTGCTGGGGGAAGGGCTTGTCCCATCCCTTCCTTGCTCCCTTTGGGTTGGTTAGTTCCCAAGAGAATTCTAGCAAAAGCAGTCCCGGTCCCCACAAAAGCACAGAGGTTGCTGGTGGCACAGGAAGGGAAATTCCACCTTCTTTCTTACCTGGGCCCTTGGGTACTACTATCATGTAAATAAAAACAGTTCACCACTGCATTCCCACAGTCTAGACTTGCTGAAATTCTGTTTAAATGGTGCAGGATATTAGGAGCACTATACTCCCTCTAACTCCCGAATAGTCGCTTGACGCTTGATCCTGCACCCTGCATACTCTTAAATCCTCTTAACGATAAAGGACGTTTTGAGAGAACAAGAAATGCAGGATTAGGCATTTTTGAGCCTTTTCTTCCATTAATAAAAACTACCCACATTTTTGGGGCAGCCCATAAGTCACATTACTGATCATCTCCAGGTTATAAGTATATAGGAAAGTCAGTGATTTTGTTGCAATTATTTCTGCTATGTACATTATGTTGGTAACAAATGTGAATGGAAAATATAGCCCGAGAGCCAAGATGTGTTGGGTTTGTTGTTGTTTGTTTGTTTTAAGGCTCTGTAATGTCTCATTCTCGGGACCACAGATGTCAATATTTATAAATAATAACTTACTTGATAATAGTCATGTAATATGTGAATTAACTTTAATATAAAATAAACCCTTAACAACATTAAGTAGCATTGCTTTTATATCAATACAGGATTCAGTTGAACTATTTATTTAGAGCCACTATGATAAAGTTGTTGAAGGCAAGGCATCCAACCAATGGAGAGATTTCAATGTATATAGAAAACTATGCAAACCTGACAGTGAAATGCCCACGATCATGTAATACGCTAACTTTTCCTCATCCTTGTTTAACAAACCATTGATTCAATTAACTAGTTCAACGAAAGTCAAACAAAAAGGTCTGTTATTTAGATGGATGTGTCAGTTACTCAAGCACATTCTGATTTACTACATTAACTTAGTATGACTTATTGTAACAAGTAAAAGAATGGATTTAAAATACTTTTTAATTTAAAGGAAAAATATGCAGCCATAAAATTGGTTTTGTAGATCAGATCTGTTTAATTTAACTTCATGGCTTTGTCACATCATTCTACTTCTTTGAAGCATGCAGGATATGTGTAGTTTTTCTTCAATACAGGAGTGACTTGTAATAATAGAGTGAGGGAGATGGGTTTTGGACTGTTTCTTCCCTCAGTCCTGTCTGTCATCACATCATCACATTTCCAGAAAGAAGGATAGGCTGAAAAATGCCTCTGACTAAGCCCTGCTTAGTGTGTTTTTAGTGTAAAACTTGAAAGTGACATTCTAGTATCAGGCAGCTGCATTTTTTTCATTCAGACGCAAGGGAAATGATATGAAGCTGAAAGAAACCACAACTCAATCGTTTGCCTTCCACTTAATTTTTCATACAAATTTAAGGTCAGGTTAGGGCCTCGTCACCAGTGAGGTGTGTGTAACATTAGAACAGCTACAGTAATCCTCAGAACGTGATTGTGAAGAGAAACTGGGCTGGAGTTTGCTCTCAGTTAAACTGCTGTAAAACTGAGCAACCCCACTCAGGTGAGTTAAGTTGCTCTAGATTTAAACCAGTGTAACTGAATGTAGAATATGGCTTTTTTTGCCTAAATATTTAAACAGTCTGGCTTCAGAACAATGCAACTAATATGTTACTAGATATTTTTTCACTAGATAATAAAATCATAGTTCATAAATCAATGCTTGTTATTATCATGAGCAAAAGCACAAGTTTTAATTGTGAATTAAGTTTTGGCTACAGCAATGCTTAATGACTCACAGTTGGTAAAAACAAGCCCTCTCTATTGTTTGCTCCGTGTTAAACATGAGGGATGCGATTATTTAAAGAAAAAACATATATACTAAGGCAAAATATTAATGTTGCATAAGGGAACAATACTGCACTGGCAGAGAGATAGAACAGATCCATCCAGACTACCTCTACTTCTATGTAATATTACTTGCAGAAATGCAGTGGCAGACCTAAGTGTGGGGAGAATTGAGTTTAACTAAAATCTGCAGAATTAAACTTTGATTTTAAAAGAATTAAGATTCTCACCCTTATGGCTGAGAAGAAAACATTCCAAACATTAATGAAAACAGTAGCTCTAAGGGAGCTGCGAGCTGTCCCTACTCATCACAAAGGAGTGTTGACTCTGAAGGTTGCCTCAGGAGAATCATTTAAAAGTCAACAATGCTACTTTGAATACTATAATGTAAAAAAATCACCATTATCATTCCCCAGCCATGTATGGAGAGGGACATGATCCTCTCTCTTCAAATCCTGTGATAAACAGAAATGGACTAAAAGGATCAGATTTCAGGAGGGACCTAGACTGGTGAGGGATCAGAGCATCAGGAATGAAAACTGAGGTCTGGCTGCGGACAGCCAAACAGTATGTGACACTGACCTCTCAGCATGTTTAGTAAAGCTGTTTCTTAGTGTTGCCTGCTTACCACATCATTTATAGTTAATGAAACACCATGAAGTCTGACAACAGTACCAAGCATAAGCATTATGGAAACTATGTAGTATGCCAACCTGGTTTTTCACTGTGTCATAGAGTTACTTTTGAACACCAGGCTTAGTCTGTTACACACACGGGTGCCAGATTACAACTACAATTCACTTCACACCATCAAACTGTGAGACTGCAGAAAAATGAGCTTTATTTACATTTGAAACAAACTTAATGCAGATAAGATTTTAAAAACTCTACAGAAAATGTCCACCTCTGCTATTAGTCAGCTGAACCAGTAATGCCCTTAGTGTAGGCAAGGTTTCTGGGGTCAGACCTGGTTTTTCCACTATATTAATTAAAATTTGTAAAAAACAGAGTTTGCTGACATGGCAGTAAGTCAAGCAGGATCTACCAGAGCCTTCCCTACAATAGGGTCACCACCAGTGAAAACATTTGAGTAATATTTCCTATTGTACACAATGCTCATTTCTCTACAATGGTGGTTTTCAAACTGCGGGTCGTGACCCAAAACTGGATCGCAGAATGTAAGCCACGCAAAATGTAAGGTTGTGGTGGCTCTGGTCAGCACTGTTGACCGGGTCATTAGAAGTCCCATCGGTGGTACAGCCCAGCTAAGGCAGGCTAGTTCCTACCTGTTCTGACACTGTGTTGCACCCCGGAAGCGGCCAGCAGCAGGTCTAGCTTCTAAGCGGGGACAGGGAGCACAGGGATCTGTGCACTGCTCCTACTCCAAGAATCGACTCCATACTCCCATTAGCCACTTCCCGGTCAATGGGAGCTGGGAGTGGGGCGGTGCCTGCGGGCAAGAGCCTCGCAAAGCTGCTTGTGCGCCTCTGCCTAGGAGCTGGACCTGTTGCTGACCGCTTCCAGGGCACAGCGCAGTCTGTGGTGCCAAGACAGGCAGGAAGCCTGCTGTAGCACCCCCACTGTGCCACTGACCAGGAGCATCCCAAGATAAGCCCATTGCCCAACCCCATGCCCCAATCTCCTGCCCCAGCCTGCCCCCCAGAAAACCGGTGCTCCCCCAAGCCCCTCATCCCTGACCCCACCCCAGAGTCTGAACCGCCCAGCCCAGAGCCCTGACCTCTCCCACATCCCAACCCCCAGCCCTAAGCCCCCTCCCACACCCCAACCCTCTGCCCCATCCCTAAGTCCCTCCCATACCCCAAACTCTTCTGCCCCAGCTCCGCTGGGTCATGGGCATCAACAATTTTCTTCAACTGGGTTGCCAGAAAAAAAGTTTGAAAACCATTGCTCTACAACATTTGATAGTAACTTTGTCACAAGCATCTTCCTGAGTATAACTGAACAGCTTACTCAAATGTATATTTTCTGCAAGAACATTGACTGAAATCCTGATCCCATTAAAGTCCATTTTTGGCCATTGATTTCAAGGGGGGTGAGGGTCAAGGTTTCACTCTTTGAGCTTTTGGGGCAACAAGAAAGGAGCAGTGGTTTACAAAAGTTGGGGATACTGGTGAAAAACAAACTATAGACATTCAATAAAGTAATGAATCACAGCCAAATGAAACAGCACAAAAGAGTAAATAATTACCTGTTTAGGAGTTCAAGGAAGATTTATTATTTGTAAAATTATATGTCAACCAAATAAATGTATAACCTATTTTATTTGTTATACTAACATTTCCTGTGAAAATTCATGTAAAAAATTAGTATTGAATAACTTGTTGCCATTTCCAAATAAGTCCATACTATTGCAATTTTTTTTATTTTTTTTTAGTTTTTCATAATAACTCTCTTGCTTAATACTGGCTTTCAAGGAAATAAGGAAATACAGCTGTTTCTTGTAATTTTCTCCAATCAAGTCCTGTGTTCTTTCCTTAACATGATCCAAGAATCTAACATGTGATGCTTGAGATACTTCTGAACCCAGTATGCTGTCCTAATGACTAGATTTACCCATCAGTAACATTTGCTTACCAGCAGTAGTATATGAATGAGGTGAAATTTCATTGGAAGAAGCATATTGAAAATGTGTGTCCTGATTTGTTACATCTGTGTAAAACCTCATCCCACTCTTCCCTCCCCCATGCAATTGTATTTACTTTCTTTTAATCTTGCAATGAAATTTGAAAGTAGAAAAACTGACCCCATGTTCAAAGTCATTATCTGAGACAATGAAGTTGTAGACTTCTGTTTTTAATAATGTCTTGCAAAACAGAGAACATCACTAATCATATTCATAGGATAAAAAACAAGCAGATTTTCTAGTTTCAAGCCTTTCTGAAGCCTAGAACATTTCACAGGCTTGTAAATGCTTACAGACACCATCCCGTGACTGTACACAAAAAGGTTGAGCAGTGATGGAAAGGCAAAATTAAAATTTTCATTTTAACATATAAAATATTTGAAACCTGACTTTATTTTACTGTTTGTAGATGGAAGATAGCATAAAATTGGACTTCAGGCTCCCCAGTATTATTTTCTACATGCTCAAGCTTTTATTTCTATGTTATTTAATTGGTATTCATTCCTACTTTCTTCCTATTGGTCTATCCACATTTTTATATCATACCAATCATCATAGTAGCTGAGCACCTACAATTCTGAAAGATTGTTGGCTGGAAATAAGAATCCACAGTAGGTTCATCTGTGCATAAATATTTCAAAAAAGTGTCAAATAGATCTAAATACTTTTGAATAAATGAGTGAGATGGTGCTCTAGAATTTCTGAAACTTACCATATATTAAAAATACCTACATAAACACTATTTGAAATTTGGTCCTATCTAAATCAATGTATTCCAGATTGAATCTGAGAAAAGAAAAAAAAACCTACAAAATTGTGCATAAGCATCATGTACCAATTCAGCAAAATGTATAAGCTTTGATTTCAGTGTAACATAAGCACATGCTTACATGCTTTCTGAGTTTATACAATTAATAATTGTTAATGACAGATTTAAGAAAATCGTGCTTTATTCCGACACTTTTAAGGCAGAAAAAACTAAATTAATAAATTAGATGAGAATTATTCACCCGACTTAAAATATATAACTATAGACTCAGCATATGTGTGTATGCAGAAAATATTTATAAAGTATATGTAACTTGTACCTTTCCTACAGTATATTAGGCATATTGCAAAAGTTGTAAATTATATATAAATATATGCAGAAGAATCAATTTATAATCTTATCATTAAACTAGTTGGATCCATTCCTAACAGACATGAGGAAGGGAGGAAACACATTGTAGAACCAGATTATATTTACATATTATTATTAGTGTAACAATTTATTTTTTACTGATGCATACACATTATTTGGCTCAAATTTTCTCTTGGATGCACACACAGCTCCCACTGAATCAATATAAATACATCATGTGTGGCAATGCTGTATTTCAGCATCATGTTTCTAGTGCTAAAACCATTGGATACGTTTGCTTTCAAATTTATTGTGAACCTTATGTATCTATAGCAAATTATTAAATTCAGCAGTGCCCTTTTTGAAACTCAATAGGTTCTTAGAGTAGATTACTAGTTATCTCAAAAAAAAAATTTTTTTTTGTATCCTTTGAAACTAAAAAAGAGCTAAAATCTTGCACACGTCCCATTGAAGTGAAGTATCTGAGTAGAGTTCGGTGAAATTTTTCAGCCAAACATTTTTTGGTGAAAAATGCAGATTAGATGACACTGAAACATTTTGCAAATTCGTGTTGGCTTTGATTTATTGTTGATTTTTTAAAAATCAAAGAATTTCAACATTTTTAATGTATTGATATTTTGGTTTGAAATGACATTTTTGTTTCAAAATTTTCTTTAAATTAAAAAGCACCTCAAAAATGGTCAAAATTGAAATGAAACATTTTGATTTAGTCAAAGTGAAATGTTGCATTTGACTGAAAGTGAACCCTTTTTTTAACTTTTCAATGTGTCTAAAATTTAGAAAATGTTTGTTTTCAATCTAACCTAAAACAATTTTTTCCAACTTTTCAAAATTGCCAACTAGAAAACCTTTTATTCACACAGCTCTAAATACAAGCACCCAAATGCCCTTCTCTGTCATTCATTAGCTTTTGTACCTTTGTCAGATCTTTATTTTCTTGCCCGTCCAAATTGAGAGCTATGTTGTGGATTTACCATGAGTTTTGAACAAATCAGTCTCAGAGGGTCACAATTTGGTCCCTTGTTCCCCCGCTGTTTCAGCAAGAATGTAATCTGTGCCAGCCCTTTACTTCCCCCTCTATGCTAGTTCTTCTGACCAGCACATTGTTGGGATTGTTAACTCCCTGTCCACCTATTCCCTGCTCACCTGTATGGGAAGTGGAAAAGAACCTCCTTGGAAGTTGCTTCCCCATCTCTGGTGTTCTAACCTGTGATGCAAGGGTTAAGCAGTTATTTATGTGCCTTGATGAACTGGGGCTGGAGTGCTCAGCACCTTGCAGGATCAAGCCCTCAGTTCATACATGTGTTCCAGCTGTCTTTTCAAGACTGACAGTGATATAATCCTATTGATTTGGTACCAGATTTGAATTGCGACATGCTGAGTAGTAACACTACTTTCTCTGTATGTGTGTGTGTGTACTGACAAACCATTCACAACTCACATGTGCACACTCACTGGAGAGAGTAAAAATGAACAGAAACTAGGTGTCTTGAAATTCCAGCCTTTTATGTTGGTATCCAAATGTCCTACAAGGCCTCATTTTTTAATATAAGAATTAATAATAATCAGCTTTCTCTTCTGTCTTTGGGTTACATCCTGGAGTATCTCTGACCTACAATCCTTAGTCTTCACTTAGGGAAAAATCCCACTGGGTTTTGGAAATCTTGCCTGAACTTTCACTGGGAATTTTGCTTGGGTAAGGACTGCAGTGTTGGACACTGCATATTTTTATGAGCAGCATTGTCTAAAACACAAATCCAGGAATAGAAATTACAATTTCTGAAGCAAGATTTGGTTTTGTTTTCCCTTGAGTCTGCTGAAAATTAAGCTCCCCCAAACACACACCTCCTGGTCATTTCACCCTATGTGTTGCAAAAATATCTTCTGAATTACTGTGGGTTCAACTGTTGTTTCACTGAAGAACATGGCTTGATCCAAAAATGCTACTGGAAAAGGTCATCCAAATGCAAGTAATAGAGAGCAGTGTTTATTGCAGAATCCAATTTTGTGTTAAATTTTTATACCTCTGTCAAAAAATTATTGCCTGCTATTGAAACCACATCACTATAGTAATATTTTCCAGACATCTGTCATAGAAAAATCTCCCACATGATGTGTAAAAATCACCGGAAGAAGCATTCAAAGGCAAAGGACTATTTTAGTAGCAAGCAGCTGGGGTCTTGACTATGCTATTTGTGATTAGGATTGATATTTTTTAGATCTGCCCTTTAGCACCTGTGCTCTCTGTTTTATTCAGATGATTAACAGGCGGCAATGGGTCTCTTTATGGAGGAGTCATAGATATGTATTTATTCTTCTATTACACATAAAGAGCCAGAGTCTGCATTCCTCTTCTTGCAATGAGGTCAACAGGAGTCAAATGCACGGTGCTGCTGAGCCTAGGATCAGGCCCAAAAAACATAAAATCATCTAAGTGAAGGTGAGGGCTATAGATCTTTTGTAACTTGTTGCTTTTTCTAATATATCGCACCAGTCAGAGTTCCTAAGCTATTTCTACAGTGCTGTTTGCTTGATTAAAACCTAGTTCATGAATATAGACCTTTTTCAGTTCCTTTACCCAGAACAACAGGCTATGTTCAGTGAAAAGGCACTCATACGGAAAGCTATAGCTATAGCTCGAGCATCTTCAGGGCACAAAACTGACCATTCATGCACCATTAACTACATGCGTGCATCCAGCGAAGTGGGTATTCACCTACGAAAGCTCATGCTCCAAAACTTCTGTTAGTCTATAAGGTGCCACAGGATTCTTTGCTGCTTTTACAGATCCAGACTAACATGGCTATCCCTCTGATAATTAACTACATATTCATCTGTAATATCTGTAATGTATCACTGGAGAGGAGCTTCAATCCTGATACAGACAGGCGAGCATTATGGTTTTAGCACACTATGCAACAATCCATATCTGCTTACCTGCATTTAAGATTGAATCCAATTTAAATTACTTAAATTTACCAGCATATTTCAAATCTAAATGAATATAACCTTGGCACAACAATAAAATGAAATGTTAAGGTTCCTTTTGGATAGTCAAAGAACCTGATTTCACTGAGAGAGAAAGCAGACTATTGTTTTTCTTCTTCTGAGGTTAGTGTCATTTCCACATTTTCAGAGGTAAGGAAAGCCACGATTTTAAACAACTGCCAGGTCAGCTAATTGGATTTCTTCATGGTACGGTTATATTTTTTCATAGGCCGGTTCACAGTTCAGGATTAACCTATCACTGCTTTGCTCTAAATGCTCTTGCTGATTTCTCTAGTCCTGCAGCATTTAAATCAGCAAATCCTATTGGGCGGCTGAAAAATTTAATAATGCAAAATTGAACATCTGTCTTTAGAAAAACTGTACACTGAATTTTAGAAAGAACCAATTCAGCATAGCTAATATAAGTGATTTTATGCTTTTTACTGACCAGCTGGTTCTAGATTCTAGAGCATAATGAATTAGTCACTTCTGGAATTTGTTTTATGGGAATAATTCAGCAAATATAAAAGAGATGGTTTCCGAATGTTAGTCATTTGGTGTACATTATTATGTGCCAGATCCTAGGGTGGCATAAATTGGCACAGCTCTGGGAGGGTCTTGTATATTTATACACCACCAAGCACAATGGGGTTCTGGTCCATGGCAGGGGTTCTTGTGCACTCCAGAAATGCAAATAAATAATAATAATTAACGGAGCTATGTTGATTTATATCATGGTTTGGCAATGTTTGGCATGCAGTCCACTAGGATAAGCCCGTGGAGAGCTAGGCCACTTTGTTTGCTTGCTGCGTCCGCAGGTTTAGCCGATCACAGCTCCCACCGCCCACGGTTTGCTGCTCCAGGCCAATGGCAGCTGCGGGAAGAAGTGGCCAGCACATCCTTTGTCCCATACCACTTCCTGCAGTCCCCATTGGCCTGGAGCAGCGAACCTCAGGTGAACCTGCAGACACAGCAAGTAAACAAACCAGCCTGGCCCACCAGGGGACATAACCTAGTGGGCCGTGGGCCAAACGTTGCCAATCCCTGATTTATACCAACTGAGAATCTGGCCCTTTACAGGCATTTCGACTTAAGGCTCCATATATACACTCATTCTAATGACAAAATAATTATTTGAATGCTGATTTTCATAGTGGCAATTTATCATAGGTAGCAAACAATTATAGTTACCAGTTGTAACCAGAAGATTTCAGAGGCCCTTACCATCTAGCTCAGGGTTGCACCAGAAATCTTTAGACTCAACTTGTGCTACCGTTCCAGATACAACTCGCTAACTGATACTGCCTTGGATCTAGAGCTGACTGAAATTTTCCAGCTGAAACTGTGGTACCAAAAAACAACAAAAAAAGTAAAGAAATATGAAAGCGAGATGGAAAAACAACTTTTCACCCTTTTCCAGTTGAAAAGAATAAAAAACCCAGTTTTAATAAAGTGTGAAAAATAGGGTTTTTTCCACTTTCCCATACTTTTTCATCTTTCCCCCTTTTTCCAGTGCAAAAAATGAGGAAAAGTAAAAATGTGAGAAGCTGCGGGTGGGGGGACCAGAAACTAAAAATGGAAAATGAAAAAAAGAATCAGTTTTCATAAGCCAAAATGAAACATTTTAATTGAAATGAAACAAAAATTAAACAAAATAAAATAAAAATAAAAACATTTGACTGGAAAATTTCAAACGGGGATTAAAATGGGAAAAATCTGAATTTTCTGATCAGTCCTACATGGGCCTATTTCACTTACTCTCGTTTACTTCTGGTCTTGTTGAATGATTCCCATGTTTTTACTCCTAGTTTGCTCTAATGAATCTCTGAGCCTCCCATGTCTATCTTCCAGCATCTAATTTTCTCCTCTTCCTTCCTCTTTCCCCTATTCCACTCCTCTGGCCCTTTTAAATTCTCCTTTGGCCTCATTATTCTTAGTGGTGCATTCAAAATAGATGAACTTGGGTCCAAATTTAAACTTCACTTCACTTTTATGAGCTACTTTCTTTTACTTACAAAAATGATTCCTCTAGAAGTTGTAATAAGATCATTTAAATAAACAGTCAAATTAAATTGTCTCATGGACTTGGTTTCTTTCAAGGCTATCACATTTGTATATAGTGTTTTTGGTAGCATCTCATTTCTGTCAAAGGGCGTCTCCATCCGACCCAGTGAACCTCACTGCCTGGCCAGTGCAGATAGTTTTGCAGTCATAAATACACACCAGGCCATATATCCTTCACCAAGGTGTGTATTTATTTCCCTTTTATATCACAATAACATGCAACACAGGCTGATTGCAAAGATAGGCTTCGCTACAGCCCTCATTTCACAGCCCTGTCCTGTCTTGTCCTGTCCTGTGCTGGCTCACACTCTGAGCTTCCTTCTAAGTTCCTCTTGAGCTGCCCTTTGCTTCTTGTTTCCTCCCCTTTTTTATTCCCTGATTACCTTGTTAGTTCTGTGATTGTCACCCAGGTGCTCACTATCCCCCATCGGAAAGTGTGTAATTGCCCTCAGCTGTGTGTGCAACCTTCTCCAGGTTGCAGCAATGTCAATGATCAAGGTGATGCAGATAGCATCCTGTCACATGTCCCAACAGTGCTGCAACACTAGTGTAACTCCACCACAGCTGGGACCCATGGAAGCACTAGTATCAATTCGTTTCTGGCATTTTTACCACTGTGTTCTCTAGGGACCATCGGTTTACACTAGCACTCCCACCATTGCTAGTAGCAGAGGACTTGACAAATAGTTGAGTGTAGATACAGCCATGATGCCCAATAGTTACTCTCTTTCCATGCTTCTTTGGAGCTCAATTTTCTTGCCTTTACACTAATGCCTTATTCTGAGGGTACTAGTCTCCATATATTTTCATAATGTCGCAATATTTGTATTTTATTAAAAATACATATTCACCAGACCCCAGCAAAGCCATCGCAAACATAATCCTTAGACCCTCTGATACCTTTTGATTTTAATTTGCTTGTATCATGAAATTGTACAAGAATCAATAGTAATTAAAATTATTTAATGTCTACTTATATTTCTATATTTCTTAGAGGGGTTTGTGGATTAGTTGAATTAACAGTTACTTATACCAACTTCTGATTGTCATGCTAGGAGTTCCTACTTTCCCAAAGCAGTATTAAACTGATCTTCTTATCTTTGTTTTTCCAAGAGATCAGCTGTCAATTAGATGCATGCTAACCAGAATAAAAGGTGGATTGAAGGTATTAGCACCTCCTTTCCAAAGAGCGAGGACATGCTGAGTGCTCAGTGGCAATCCTGGAATGAAGAAAAGTGTCAAAATATTTACTGGGCAGATACCTTGGCTCAGCATGCCCTAGTATCCTTCCTGGGCTCTCCATTAGGATTAGCTGCAGATCCAGGCAGAGAGACTATCACTGCTCTTAATTCACAAAGAAAACATTAATAAGTGGCTTTTAATTGGCTTCAGGAAAAGGTTAAAGACTCACCAGAGGGGGGTTCTAGATCTATCTCAAAGCGCACTGTGTGATGCAGTCTGAGTATTCTCTAAGGACAGATGATGTGAGAAGAAATTTTATTGGAAACATCCATTGCATCCTAGTACTTTGCCCTAGATACCAGAAGAAAGAGCACAGGGAACCCATAGGAAAGATTTGTATAAATCCTAGTTTCAATTCGTAAAATTTCAAAAGATATTTCAAACTAATGCCTTATTATGGGCCCAGTCCTGCAGTCTTTACTCAGGCAAAATTCCCATTGACGTCACTGGGTGTTTTGCCGATGTAGAGCTAGGTGAGCTATTTGCAGAGACAACTTATTTGATCAATTCAAACACTCACAAATTGTCCACAAACAGACTTGGATTATTTCATTATTCTAAATTATTCAGGGAATGGTTTTATGGGAACATATTTCAACTTCTGGATTCCTCACAAGCTATTCACTGTAACTATCCCTCTAAGAATTCACTATTCAAAATTGCTTATTCAGGCCCGTGTGATTGGTTGCCTAAGTCCTACGGTGTTTATGCTCCCTGTTTTGATGATTCCCAAGCCCAAATGACCTTTCAAAATGGCTTCAGAAGCACTTCTAGGGTGATTACTCCTGAGACTAAATATTCATGCAGGTTCTCATAATACTTTCTCTTTCTGAGAATAATTTTACATTCAGAACTGTGCTCATACAAATAACAAATAACAGGGGTTAGACAACCATGTATGTTCATGGACACTTTTCTGGATTGCTTGCTTTGAGTAAGCAATGCAGGATTTGGCTTTATTGACAGAAAGTTCTGAGTTCAACTGTTTTTGTGGGACTCCCTGAGATTTAGCACAGTGGTTTAGTCAGCACAGGGCTTAATCCTAGCTTTAGAATCCAAATCTTTTTACTTCCTTGGCAACAGAATTCTGACTTCAGGCTTTGGCTATTGATATTGAACCATCAAGGCACATAGACCTATAAATCCTCCTGTATACCCATGTGTAAAGGGGTACTCTCAGGCCACGTCTACACTACGGGATAATATCGAATTAGCTAAAATCGGTTTTATAAAACTGATATTATAAATTCGATTTCATGCGGCCACACTAGTTGTGGTCATGGTCGAGGCTAGCGATTTCGTTTAGCGTTGATTGTGCGGTAGCTTTTCCGTTAGCTATCTAGTTCGCGTTTCCTCCGCTTCGGAATTGGTTGAATCATTTTGTCACGGGTGGTTCTGGGTAAATGTCGTCAGCTCTTCTTTCCTCTGAAAAATCAGCTGACTCTTTCGCGCCGTTATTTCCCTGGATGCCCTGGCACGGCCACCTAGCACAGCAATATGGGAGCCCGTTCACTTTTTTTTTCGGCCAGTATGTGTATGGATGCGCGGGACAGAGAGGCGATACTTCCAAGCTAACACGCGGCATTCACTTGCTTTTGCAAAATGTAGCGAGTAGTTTACCGGTGTTCTGTACGTCTACTGCTGAGAAACAAAAAAAAAAAAAAAACAAGAAAAAAAAAAAAAAAAAAAAAAAAAAAAAAAAAAAAACAAAAAAAACAAAAAAAAGATGCACTGGATGACGGTTTTCTCTCTCTGTTGTCTGCTGCTCTGAGTGCCTTGGCTGAACTGGCTGGAGCGCACACAAAGCAACAATTGGATTGATCCCTTGGGACTTAGTCAATCCTCTTATGGTTTCTAAAATTGGTTCAGTCCTCCTAGATAAGGGCAGTGTATTCGAGGCCGCTCGCTCTCGCTGCTCTCTCGCTCATTACGGGGGGTGCCCTGCAACACCACTTTGCTTCCTGTCCCAACCTCCTGGGATCCGTGGCATTTGCCATTTGTGTCCGAATAAAGAATGCAGGATAGAACACTGAGTGTTAGTGACATTAATGAGGGGGAGGCAGCTCCGGCGCATGATAGTCCAGGCGGAATTAAGCGGTGTGGGGAGAGAGTAGCCAGCATGCTGCTGCCTATTGCGTTCCGGCACAGTACAGATTTTTTTATACACAGGAAGGAGGGGGCTTGCAGGCCGTTGCTTGATTTGAGCTGGTTTTAGCCCGTCTGTCCTATTCTACTGGATAACGCAATGTTGGCTCGATGTCACATGTTAGATATTCATGAGGGGTTACTAGTCTTTGTCCGTCTACACCGGGGGGGGCGAGGAGAGGAGCGGATCTGCTTCTTCACTGCTGCGCTCGCATTTACAGCGCATTCAGTACATTAGGGTGACCTGAGGTAGGTCAAGAATGATTTTCTTCCCTTTTCTTTCCGTGGTTGGGGGGGGAGACTGAGGACTGTTCCTGAACACACAGAACTGTGTTTGGGCCTACAGCTTGGGCTCAGCAAGATGAAATCTTTTCGAGACTGTCTGACTGTGGGTGCTGGAGTCTCAGTACCCGTCCATCATGGAGCATTCCATTTGAGTCTCTGGCTTCCCGTTACGTTTTCGCAGCGCTGTGTATCTGGAGATTTTTTTTCAACGCTTGGCATTTCGTGTTCTGTACGGAGCTCTAATGACAGATTTTGTCTCCATCCAGCGATATATCTAGGTGATCTGCGTACCGTTCTAATGCTGGAGCTCTTTTTGGATTTGAGAGCATCGCGTGCTAGCTCCACGCTGGGCAAACAGGAAATGTAATTCAAAAGTTCACGGGGCTTTTCCTGTTTACCTGCCCGCTGCATCCGAGTTCACATTGCTGTCCAGAGCGGTCAGTGGTGCACTGTGGGATACTGCCCGGAGGCCAATAACGTCGACTTCCATCCACACTAACCGTAAACCGATATGTTAATATCGAATTTAGCGCTACTCCTCTTGTCGGTGTGGAGTACAGAAATCGATTTAAAGAGCCCTTTATATCGATATAAAGGGCGTTGTAGTGTGGACGGGTACAGCATTAAATCAATTTAATGCTCTTTAAATCGATTTAAACGTGTAGTGTAGACCAGGCCTCAGTTATGTTGTATTCTGGCCTAACCACCCCCCACCCCCGAACAAGGTTTCATTTATAACCAGCAGGGAGATGTTTCTTGGGAAACACTCTTCCTTTTACAATGTCTACCAGGGACAGGTGTTTATAAGACCTGATAGTCTCAACCTACCTTATAAAAGCCCTTTAATCTGTTGTTTGATTTTGGCTTAGGGAAAGGTACTGTCTCTTCTGCATCCTTGATGATTCCCAAGGCATGAGGAAGGTGAGATTGTATTGAGGGAGCAACCTGTTTGCTTTTTACATTTGTCCCACTCCAGTCAGCAGAACAACAAGATTTTGCCTCAGGCTGTTTGACCCTTTTCACTCCCTCTTTTTACATGAGTCCTTTTTATTGGAGCATAATTATTATATTATGCACAATATGTTTTGCCACCTGACATAGGACCTGAACTGAAGTCCGTGATCATTTATCTCCAGCCCATATGCTCTCTTAATAGGTTTTTCAGGTGACCGCTATAACATAAAACCTGCACTAGGAAGTCAGAAGCAGCTATGAATCCTGCATCTTTCTCTACTATGTTATTCACGTCTCTTAACTTATCATTTAAAAAAATATCTCAGATTTGATCCAGTACAAAGAGGCATCTGACACCAATGCGGAACTGCTGCTACCGAGGAGGGCCTGAACCCTAGAGAAGTGAGAAGCAGCGATTTGCTGGTTGCCACACTTCTGGGGGCATGAACAGTTGAAGCACTTTTCTTGTATGTCACATGGCCTTTCAGGACTCTTTAGCCTATAAAGTGCTGACAATCTCACTTACAAAAGATTTCAAAATAAGAAAAAAAATAGAAATGAGATAGAAAGAATGTTACATCTGGAATATAAAAAAATCAATAAGAAATAAGCTGAAGAAATTTACATCATATTTTAAGTAGACTGAATATTCTATCTACCAGAAATCTATCTAGATTCTTTTATGAACCCCATTATCATGATATTTGAGTCCCTTGTTACTGCCCATCCTAGGCCTTGGATCAGTGTCATTATTTTATTGGGGAGAGGAATTCTACATTTGCGAGTGGTGGGGAGAAGGAAAGATTATTTTCTTACTATTCTTTTTTAGATGGCAGCTGTTTGAATCTGCTACAAGTCTTGGAATGTTAGAAGTAGTCCAGGCAGAGATGGATTAGTAGGCAGACTCCAGCTGAAGAAATCAAAGGTGCATGATGAATGTAAATTAACACATGAATCTCATATCCACATGTGTGATATTTACAGGTTTGGCAACTGTTCTGCAGTGCCCCAAGTATGCTGGTGGTCTTTAGAGATATTATCACTTACCATTATTCACCAGTACATTTCACAGTTGCAGTATCCTTAATTATTGTGTTTGTGGTGTTTGCGCACTTGTTTGCTATTCACAGAAGGAATGAATCTGTAATCAGTCTCATAGGTATTTCCATGATTTAGCAACAGGTCTACTGCAATAATGAAGAACTATTCACGAAATTTGTAGTCAACAAAGGCAAGTTTTTTACTCTAGCGATTCATATTAGTGATCCATGGTAGGTGGAGAAAATCTCAGCTTCAGTTTGCTTTCCTGCAGAAAGAGAATTCCAATGAAGTTAACTCAATAACTATTCAGGATGAAGCTGATCCCTTTGCAGAGGACTAACATGTGACGTATTCATCATTAGCTCCCACTTACATCCTCAAGTTAGGATTTAAGTGGTGTATACAGGTTGTATAGTCCTTTGTACAGGGGTGAAATTAGGCCTGGTCTACACTACAAAATTACCTCCTCCTCTCTGTTCTCCCACTCCCCACCCCACCCCTGCCAGCATAGCTATGATGGCAAAACACTGGGTTTAGATGCACCTATGTTAACAAGAGTGTTTCTATCAGCTTAGCTTATCTTATTAAGGGAGGTGGTGTAACTATGCAGGTAGAGGAATTCCTTCTACCTTCTTGCACTGTGTCTACAGTAAGGGGCTCTGCTGTCATAGCTCTCCCAGGCCTGGTCTACACTACGTGTTTAAACCGGATTTAGCAGCGTTAAACCAATTTAACTCTGCACCTGTCCACACAACGAGGCCCTTTATATCGATAGAAAGGGTTCTTTAAACCGGTTTCTGTACTCCTCCCTGACGAGAGGAGTAGCACTGAAATTGGTATTGCCATGTCGGATTAGGATTAGTGTGGCCTCTGGGCGGTATCCCACAGTGCACCATTGTGACGGCTCTGGAAAGCAATCTGAACTCGTAGACAGGTAGACAGGAAAAGCCCAGTGAACTTTTGAATTTCATTTCCTGTTTGCCCAGCGTGGAGCTCTGATGAGCACGGGTGGCGATGCAGTCCCAAATCCAAAAAGAGCTCCAGCATGGACCATACAGGAGATACTGGATCTGATTGCTGTATGGGGAGACAAATCTGTTTTTTATCACAGCTCGGTTACGAGAGACGAAATGACGAAAGCATTTGAAAAAATCTCCAGGCATACTGATAGACAGAGCCAACGAGCAGGGACTCAGCACATGCCAGGGACTCAGCACAGTGCTGTGTGACAAGCGTAACGGAAAGCCAAAGAATCAAATGGACGCTCATGGAGGGAGGGAGGGGGGACTGAGGACTCCGGCTATCCCACAGTCCCCGCAGTCTCCGAAAAGCATTTGCGTTCTTGGCTGAGCTCCCAATGCCTGTAGGGTCAAAAACATTGTCCGGGATGGTTCAGGGTATATCTCATCAATTTACACACACACCCCATGAAGAAAAGGGGAAAAAATCATTTCTTGCCATTTTTCAATGTCACCGTATGTCTACTGCATGCTGCTGGCAGACGCGGTGCTACAGCACTGGACACCAGCATCTCCTCCCCTTCCTTTCCTGATGGCAGACGGTACAAAATGATGGAAAACCATCATCATCCCGTGAGTGATCTTGGCTGGCCTCGGTGAGGTCGTCCGGGGGCGCCTGGGTAAAAATGGGAATGACTCCCTGTCATTCCTGGCAGCCGGTACAAAATGCTTGGTAACCGTCCTCATCATAGCAGCTGGAGCCTGAGCTCCATCAGTTCCCCCCGACCCTTTTGTGTCTAAAGAAAAGATTCCGTACTCCCTGGACTTTCATAGCAGCGGGAGGCTGCACTCCTTTCCCCCCACCCTTTAATGTCCTGCCTGGACTATCATAGCAGCTGGAGGCTGCCTCCCCCTCATTTTATCTCGCTAAAAAGTCAGTGTTTCTTTCAGCCAAGGCTCTGTAGTGTAGGCAAGCCCTTACCCTCAGTGATGTGGCTGATGTTATGCTGACAGAAAGAGAGGAAGACCAGTCCATGTCTTTGCAGAGGCAAAGGGATCATATAACCTCGCTGATAAATAAAGCCCATTTCATAATCCGAATGGCTTGAAAGGTGAGTACAGCCCTTTAAATATTGTGAAAAAAGCCAAAGGGATTCCAAAATGTTTACAAGCAGGAAAAAAAAATAGCTTTCCATCACTGGCAAGTACATTCCTAAAGGCAACAGAAACCAAGAATTTTGGAGTCAGAGGGCATAACCAAATCCTTTCTCTACTTTGGGTTTTTGTTCCAATTTTATGTACATTTTGAAAAGTTGCCAAAATAGTCTAACTTGTCTCCGACTAAAATAATCTTCTATTCCCACAGAGTCAAAAGTCAAACAGGGATAAGTTATCAGGTAATATAAATAGTGTTTAGTGTTTTGAAATCATTGCCCCTTTATCTGAATGGGGGAACGCTGCCAAATACTGACATTAAGAGCAAGGGGACTTTAAATAAGACTGGCTCCAAGTAAGGAGAAGGATGGTTCTTTATCATTTCACCCAATACCTGCAGCACTTCTATTTTTCTTAAAATCATATTTTGGCTTTTCTCCATCTAAAACTTTTGCTGATCATGTAGTACTGTATTTGGCACATTATTTTTCTTTGATGACTGTGGCAGCTACAAAACATTCACTAAGCTTACCAAAAAAAGAAAAGAAAAGAAACTGGGATCTGCTTAACATATGGTAAATTTTCTTTTAAATACAGTTACTGATAACAAGGATCACTTCATTAGCCAGATATAATGCGTAAGAAAAATTAATAGGGAGAGAGATTACAATCTGTTTTTTTAGCAGATCTGACCCTTTAAGGCAAGCTACTGTATACTGAGTAATATCTGGTGTTCTTTGGTTGTTTCCCAAAAGATATTGTACATGTCACAAATAGCTAGTTTAAACCAAATATATATATATATATGCTTCTTGCCACTGTGTTTTGTTGTAGAAGCTTCCACCTTCAGCAGCTGTGATAAGCCTTAGGTGATTCCATTCTTCAGTCTTTGGAGGCTCACTTTCTGTAATGTACTCCCTTCACAGAACAGCAAGCATAGATTTTGGGCTGATATTAGGGTGCTAGTCTTCTTTTCTTTCTCATTCTCTTCCTCCTTTGCCAATGCTGTCTCTCATGAACCCATCTTGCCTCCCAACTATTCACAAAAATTCTAGGAGTGAAAAAAATTCACCATCCTAGTTCAAATTTTGCAGTCGGCTGAGAAAGCCATGAGAGAGTCCAGCCTTTCTAGTATCAGAGGGGTAGCCGTGTTAGTGTGGATCTGTAAAAGCAGCAGAGAATCCTGTGGCACCTTATAGACTAACAGACGTTTTGGAGCGTGAGCTTTCATGGGTGAATACCCACTTCGTCAGACGCAGGTAGTGGAAATTTCCAGGGGCAGGTATATATATGCTAGCAAGCAAGCTAGAGATAACGAGGTTAGTTCAATCAGGGGAGGATGGGGCCCTATTCTCGCAGTAGAGGTGTGAAAACCAAGGAGGAAAAACTGGTTCTGTAATTGGCAAGCCATTACAGTCTTTGTTTAGTCCAGAGCTGATGGTGTCTAAATTTACAGATGAACTGAAGCTCAGGCAGTTTCTCTCTTGAAGTCTGTCCTGAGTTTTTTTTTGCTGCAGGATGGCCGCCTAAGGTCTGCTATAGTGTGGCCAGGGAGGTTGAAGTTGCTCTCCTACAGTTTTTGTATATTGCCATTCTGATATCTGATTTGTGTCCATTTATCCTTTCCATAGTGACTGTCAGTTTGGCCGTATGTACATAGCAGAGGGGCATTGCTGGCATATGATGGTGTATATTACACTGGTGGACGTGCAAGTGAATGAACCAGTGAATGGTGTGGCTGATCTGGTTAGTCCTGTGATGGTGTCGCTGGTTAGATATGGTGGCAGAGTTGGCATCGAGGTTGTTGCAAGGATTGGTTCCTGAGGTAGATTACTATGTACGGTGTGCAGTTGCTGTGAGAATACGTTTCAGGTTGGCAGGTTTGCTGTGGGCAAGATGGCCTGCCACCCAAGACCTGTGAAAGTGTGGGATCATTGTCCAGGATGGGCGTAAGATCTCTGATGAAGCTTGGAGGGGTTTTAGCTGGGGCTGTATGTGATGGCCAGTGGGTCCTATTGTTTCTTTCTTGGGTTTGTCTTCGGCAGTAGGGGGCTTCTGGGTACACGCCTGGCTCTGTTGATCTGTTCCTTAATTCCTCATGCGGGTATTGTAGTTTGAAGAATGCTTGGTGGAGATTTTGTAGGTGTTGGTCTCTGTCTGAGGGTTAGAGCAGATGCGTTGTACCTCAGTGCTTGGCTGTTAGACAATGGATCGTGTGATGTGCCCGGGATGGAAAGCTGGAGGCATGAAGGTAGGCATAGCGGTTGGTAGGTTTTGGATATAGTGTGGTGTTAGGTGCCCATAGCAGTGCCATGATCTGGAGATATATATTGTCATCAAACTTGAAATAGTTGTGTGTGAGTATAAGGCACAGAGCTCAGCAGCCAGTTGTGCTGTGGCATCATCAGGGATACTGTTCCTGACAGCTTGTATTCCATCTGTGTGTAGGATGTTTGTGTAGAGAGCCTCTACATCCATGGTGGCTATGGATGGTGTTTTTGGGAGGTGACCAATGCATTGTAGTTTCCTCAGGAAATCGTGGTGTCACGGAGATAGCTGGGAGTGCTGGTGCATAGGGTCTGAGTAGAGAGTCCACATATCCAGACAGTCCTTCAGTGAGAGTGCCAATGCCCGAGATGATGGGGCGTCCAGGATTTCCAGGTTAGTGGATCTTGGGTAGTAGATAGAATAACCCTGGTCGGGCCTTAAGGTATGCTAGTTGTTCCGGTGTGTGTAGGAGTGTCCTGAGTAGATGTGCAGTTTCTTAGTGTAATTCCTCAGTGGGATCTGAGGGAAGTGGCCTGTAGAATTTGGTATTGGAGAGTTGTTGGCGGCCTCCTTTTGTAGTCAGACCTGTTCATGATGACAACAGCACCTCCTTTATCAGCCTCGTTGATGATAATGTCAGGTTGGTTTCTGAGGCTGTGGATGGCATTGCGTTTGGCAAGACTAGGTTATAGGCAACGGTGTTGTTTTTCCACGATTTCTGCCTGTGCACGTCGGCGGAAGCATTCAATGTTTAGTCCAGACTGTCATTTCGACCTCGGAAGGATCCATGTGGAGTTCTTCTTCTCGTGCTGTTGGTGGAGGGTACCTGTGTATCAGTGCACTGTTCAGTGTTGTCCTGAAGTATTCTTTGAGTCGTAGACAGCGAAAGTAGGCTTCCAGATTGCCACAGAACTGTATCATGTTGGTGGGGGTGGCGGGCAGAAAAGAGAGTCCGAGTATAGGACAGACTTTTCTTCTGGGCTGAGTTGTGTAGCTTGGATAGATTGACGATATGCTGGGTGGGTTAGGGGGTTACCACGGTTGTTCGCCCATGTGGGCAGTAGGAGTTTAGACAGCTTACAGGTCCTTTTTCGCTTGTATGAGAGGTGAGTGAGTGCTGTAGTCCCTGTCTTATTTTAATGTGAAGTCCGTTTTTTATGGAAGTTTGTTGTATTAATGAAAGTCTTCCAGGTTGGAGAGCTCTTTTTTGAGTGTTTTCCTGTTTGCTGTATATGATGTGATCAGGTGGTTCCTTCAGTTTCTTTGATAGTGTATGGTCATTAATCTCTCACTGTGGTCTGTGTAGTATGTAGATAGCTGTGGATTTTTTACCTTTAGTCCATTTGGTATGATGTCCATCCGTTTGCATTTGGAAAGGAAGATGATATCTGTCTGTATTTGTGCAAGTTTCTTCATGAGGTTGATGGATTTCCACTCCATATGGCTAAATCCAAAACTTCTGTTAGTATATAAGGTGCCATAGGATTCTCTGCTGCTTTTACAGCCTTTCTAGGGTGGTCTAGAAAAAACTTCCTCAAGAAAAAACTGCATTGCCATTCTATTACATTCCAAGACTTATATGTTTCATACACAAAGAGCAAACAGATACTTTCAGTGAGAATTACTTGTATTTTAGATTGAGAGAAAAAAAGGTAAAAAGAAAAAACAAAGTGTCCTTGAGAGAGCACACAGTGCAGATTTGATCTTGTCAGCTTGCATTAAATTGAACTGCTAACTCTTTAAATCAGCTCTTTTTATACCAAAGGCCTGGATTACTGTGTCCAGGGGCGTCCGTTAGGCCCATTACAAAGAGGTTTGGGGGTATTTTTGTTGCCATGACTATAGCACTGTGGAATCCAAAAGAACTCCAAGACTGCTGAATGATTTACTCTGAGAGAAAATGCTCTCAATAGTGGGGGATGCTTCCCATCAGAAACACCTCAGTCTTGCCCATATTTTCATCCTGGTGCTTATTTGGCTGGGCATTGAGAAAGATGGAAGATATAAAGTGGAGGTCACAAAGACTTAAAAGGACAGCAGCAGAAGGGCTCAAATGCTGGAGATTCAAAACTTTATGAACTGGAGGCAGAAGATGAATGCTTGAGTCTCTAGCAAAATCTTGGAATCTGTGTACTGCCTTTCCTACTGTGTTTTTCTCCATTCTGGGGAATGCCCCTTAGTGGTGATCTTGAGGCAACTGCTGGTAAGGGAAGCACCAGAGGTACATTGCCAGGGAGAGGAGAAAAGCTGCAGAGAACCATGAAACCAGTGCGCAGATGCAGGGCTTTTGTCCATATGACCCTGGCCTCTATCTCTTCAGAGCTAGAATGCCTGGATGTTGGAAATGCTGCATTCTCCCTGAAAGGAGGCAAGGGGCAAAACCTCAGTTCCAATATGGGGGAATCTCATTGAGCAAATCTTTGTGGAACTTCCATTTCTTTGGTCTCCCTCATGATGAGGGACTGGATGGTTCAGCACAAAGGGATTCAAATAATCCCTAAATTAATCAAATTCATATCCACTTATGAAGCTGGACATGTAAAGGGGGAGTGGATTTGCCTCTCAGATGTAGGATTTGCTTTAAAAAAATAAAAAGGAAGAAAAGAAAAAAGGATATAACAGAGAAAAAGTAGGGAGCCAAAGAGAGTTATTGAATACTCTCGAAGGCTTACAAAGTTGATCTTGTTCAAAGTTAAGCCAATCACAAAAGCAAGGGGCCCTCGTGTCTCCCTAGTTTAGATCTGTCTAGCAGTAGTTCTAGTTCCTTCTAAGCACTGAGACTACGGACAAGATTCTGATGTCATAAACACCAGTGTAAATCCAGGTTAACCAGTGTTAATCCAGGTACTCTGGATTTGCACTGGTGTAATTAGAATCTGGATCAGGCCCTGGAATATGAGCCTGAAATAAAATCCTGGATCTGAACACCCCTGAACAGCTAGGAAGTTTGGCTCTTTATGGCTTAGGCTTATCTCTGGAGACCTCTAGTAGCAAGAGTTTGAATCATCACACAGCACAACTAAGCTCTTCCATGTAGAAGCAGGGTGACCATGCCCAAGTAATGCTAGGTGAACAAATAGCAGCATCGATCACACTACCTTTATAACACATGGTTTTGTTTATAAATATGATACAGCAGGATCCAATAAGTCATTATCAGTAGTAAAAAAAGCAAGTTTGGCACGAACAGAGTTGCTCTGCGTTTTCAGTTAGATGAAAACTTGAGAATTTATCAGAATCCCACAGCAGAATTCAGCAATTGTGTGCTTCTAACCATGTCCTAATTTCCTTCTTATTGCCCGTGGTTTATGGTTGTAGTGCTGCAGTCAGCAAATAGTAAGGGATGCTGTATTTGGAGGTTTTATTTTACTTAATGCTAGGTCTGGGCTTGTATTGCTTCTTCTGCAGCCGATCTGCATACATAAGGTATGTGGCATCTCTAAATGTATCCTACTGATGAGACAGGATATATAACATAAGAAATTAATAGGCATGGGAAACTCATATTAAATATAAGCAAAACAATCTGTTATTTGTGGCCTGATTTCAAGCTGACTTATTCTGTTTCAGTTTAGTGAACAAACCACCGTTTAGCCATTATCAGAGTGGGGGAGAATCTAAAATATCCTGTAACATGTTAAAAATTAAAATGCAATAAAGTACTCACACAATGATTTTGAAACCCATAATTTTTAGGTAGAAAAAGTCAGAATAATAGTGCGTGTTTGTGCGCATTCATGCGAATGCATTTGTTTGGTGTTTTTTTAGCCTTATGCTAGTCACTTTAAATCCTTTTTCAGTTTCTCCTCAGTTCCAACTCCAGTCATGACAAATTCTGCAGTCCTTAAGCAAAACTCATGCCAGTGGAAGTTTTAGTTAATTAAGGGCTTCACAGTTTGGCCAACTGGGAGTTTGCCTGGGAAAAGGCTGAGTCAAATATAGAATTGGTTGGGAATTTTTTCATGGAAAAGGCTGATTTGTCAAAAACAAAACTTTTTGCAAAACATATCAATTTCTCAGGGCAAGGAAGAATTGAAAGAAACCCAGGGGCCAGCTTAGCTAGAGCAAGAACTTGAACATAGGTCTCCTGCAGCCCAGCTGAGCATCCTGACCACTTGGCTATATTGACGTAGAAGGGCTCTCTCTAGTTTTTCATGAAATTTTTTTGAAATGTCTTGGGTTTTGTTCCAATGCCAAATGAAAACAATTATGGAAATATTGAAATTTCCCATAAAATGGAATTCATGTTTTCCACAAGAATAGAAAAATGGAATCAAGATGTTGAGATTTGGCCTCCTGGCAACAAATGTGCACTGCTCTGTGCTCAAAAAGAGAGTCCCTTGCTGAGACATAAAGTCCACTACTCACACATATTACTCAAAGCAATGCAGTTCCGGCAGCAACAGAACTGGCAGAAACACAGCCGAATGTGCTCTGAGAGTGTTACAGTAGCATTAGAAAGAAAGCAAGAGGCAAGAATGAACATGTGTACTATCCTGTCCCATTCAATTGAAGAATTTTGCCATTGATATCAGTGGGACCAGAATTTCACCATCTGCGTTCAAATGATCATAAACTGTTCTTCACACAGCACTTGATAGAATGATTTATGCACAGGAGTAGTTTTTGTCAGGTTTCTGTGGCTGTTAACTGGTTTGTAAAGAGACAGTCAACCTAGTTTCATGCGCACAAATTAACATCACTTATGGTGTATGTTTTCATGTCACTTTAAACATATGCACCAAAAGCCATTTTGATTTATCCAGGGAAAACTCATTGAGGCAGTAAGTATCTTTTTAAAAAAATGTGTTCAACGCCTAGTAAAATGTAGTTTACATGGAAATTTTTCAGAAGTGCATTATTGGCTTAGGCACTAATATTCAAAGTGAGTTAGGCACTTAGGCATCTACATCTCATTGAAAATCAAGTACTTCTAAGTATGTAAGTCAATTTAGCTCTAGACCACTTGGGTGCTTTTGAAAAAGTCACCCTTAATCTCTCAATGGGGCATCCAGATCCTGTCACAGTACAAATAATAATTTTGAGAATACAGCCATTTCAGAAAATGTAGCCAGAGCTGAGTCTTCTAGTTATTAGCACTCTGTCTACTCTTCTTTTTTTCTGCGACTGACAAGCCACACAAAGGCAGCAAGCAGAGAATTTACATGATCATGGTATCAAGTATCAGAGGGGTAGCTGTGTTAGTCTGGATCTGTAAAAGCAGCAAAGAGTCCTGTGGCACCTTATAGACTAACGGACGTATTGGAGCTTGAGCTTTCGTGGGTGAATATCCACTTCGTCGGATGCTTGATCGTTGTAGGCACTTACATATCCTAACTGAGGGGGCTTAGTGGAGTTCATCATCAGTCTGCCATACTTTAGAGCAAAGATCTAACCATTTTTTAAGAGGGTGATGAATGGGCTCATGCTTTGTCTAGGTTCACCAAATAAACACTAAATAACACATTCCTCTTCAGGAATATTTTCTGTAAAGTGACTGTCTATTAATATCACTGCCCTGGAGAGAGATCCAAAAGGTAAAATCTTGGACAGATGTATATATTTCATGTTGCCAAATACACGTTTATGTTTCAGTAGGAAATACAATTAACGTTACTCAATTTATGAATAATCTTTCCAGTTGTTTAGACTTATTTTTCCTACTATGTTTCCCCTCCTCCTTTAATTATTTATTCAGTATTCCCACAGAGAAGTAGATGATGGGGAAAGAATTATTTATATAATGGAGACTGCATACTGTATATAATATAATGAAACATTTCATAAGAAGTACTCTCACTCTTTGTGTTCACAAAGAATGGTTTTATCCTTCAGAGGGTCAGGTTTATTCAAAGTAAACAATGTCTGCCAGAAGGAGTGTATGTTGACATATTTGTGAAAAATGCATGCAGCCTGCAGGGTAGACACATGCTGGATTACTACTGCAGAGCCAATGAAGATAGATATTTCAACTAGAGATGGGAGAAGTGGTTGCACTGCGTATATAATTGATTGTAAACTTATTAAAAGGAAATGTTATTTTTTCTTCTCTTTCTTTTGAAACAAATGCAGATAGATATTCATCTTCATGGAGAAGGAGGTACTGTGGTAGTATTAGAGATTAGCGAATTGGTTGTACTGTAGAGTGGGTTGGGAGTTTTTAGATGAAATGATTTTCTGTCAGAAATATATGTTTTGATTAAACTTTCATCAGGAACATTTCTCAGGTTCAGGATGAAACTGAGAGAGAAAGAAAGAGAGAGAGACCCTCACAAGCCAGAATAGGGAATAGCCCATTTGGTACCCATTATAACTTTTCAGTATCTTTTCAATATCCAGTTATGATCTACTAAGCATTATTTGATCAGTCAAAATATATTTTCCACTTAACTATGCAAAGGAATATATACTGTGATACAAATGTATATGATTTTCTGTCATGAAAAAACATTATGGGTTTATGTCCTTCAAAAATTTGCTTTCTCTTATATTTTCATAGGGTTGTTCTTAAAATGTAAGTGATCATCTTATCAGGGGCAGCAAACCATAAAATTTCAGTGAATCCATTTGGCAAATAGTTCTCTGTTTTTTAGCTCTTTGTATAGTTGTCCAGTTTCTTCCCTGAAGTGAGATTTTCTGCTTAAGGATGAACAAAGAGCACTCAGATTCCATTACCAATATCCAGAGATTTCCAGTTCCCCCCAAACTAAGAGTATTACAGACATTTGTGAGGTTTGTTGATTTGAGTGGGACAGAATTTCATCATTTCTGCTCTTAATGACAATTCTTCACTGCTCATTATGGTGAAACTATGACACCAGACTTGTGACTGCTGCTAAATTCCATCTCAAGATAAAAATTCACAATTTTCATAGTAAAAGACTTTTTTTAGGGGGCTGAAGTATTAAAAATTTCATTGCTGTGTTTTCCTTTGGGTATAAAAATGTGGAGCAAATTAGCAAAATGTTTATCAGTTTAGCAAAAAAACCCAAAATGTTTTCCTTTATTCGTTTTGGTTTTTTGCTACTTCCCACCAGTAGGCAGATACTTTAAATATAGACCCAGATTCTCAAATCTCTGAGAGTTAGGTGCCTCAATACCTTTGAGCACCTGGGTGACAGTTCTACTGCTGCACTTAAATCTTACCATGCCTGCACAGTCACAAGAATTTAGGCTAAGGAGCAGATTTACAGATTTTGAAAAATTGGCTCTTAAACCGTTCTGCTCTTGCTATGAAAGAGGCTACCTCTCCTCCATAATGAAATGTTTCTCTCTTCCTGAGCCCTGATCCTACAAGCTGTTTCATATGAGTAGACTCTTATGTCCACGCAGCACCCCACTGAAGTATATAGGGTATTCCCCAGGTATAGGGGATCAGACCCTAAATCAAGAGACTATTTTGCAGCCACCAGTAAAAAGCCTATTTGTTCAGCAGATGACTAAAATAGAAAAGCACCACAGGATATTATGGCATAGTGCTTCTGTTCTTTGAAAATAAAGGTTTAGACAACAACTTGATAATCTGAAACCTTAACTATTTCTAGTGAAAAGCAGAGAACTGAGTTAACTTACTCTGTAACTAGATTAATTAATTGGTTTAAGGCACCTCTGTCTGTCCCTCCTCGCCAACCTTCCCTTGAAAAGGTGAACATGCACCTTTGGAGGCATGGCTGAGACATGTGGGATACATACTTGCTGAAAGGAGTTGGCCTAGCTCAGATGAGGAAAAGGGAGAGTATTGGGCGGAACAATTCTCTGGGTGGATCCAGAAGTTACCCAGAGTGTGTTTAGAAACACCTTTTTAACTAGGAGTTCATTAATGATCATAATACAGATAATTTTCTCTTATCTTGATGGCTGTGGAATAACTATTAGTAAATACCTATTTTTGTCACTGAAGTCAGTAAATATGACTTTGAATACTCCAAATGAGTATTTTTAACAGTCACTGCACTGACCATAGCTGCACCTTAATTTGTGATACAGTTCACAGTGGATGAAACATTTGCTTATACTGATGATCTAAGTGCGGTTTTTATTCAGTTTAGGGCTGGGATTTCCAAAAGGATTTAGGGAAATGAGATGCCCAGTTCCCAGTTGGAAATCCCAGCCTAAGTGCACATTATAGGGATCTCTGCACTGGAGAGAATTTCACTAGGGACAAACAGTTTGACGAATTTTAGAGTTTGTCAGTAGATGTCATTAGTAGGGAGATTCTGGCTTCAAATTTAATGAAGGAGAAAGAAAACTCTTTATTAAATGCCATTCTTTTGCTAGGTAATATTTAGTATGCTCTGTGTTGCACTTTTATAGAACCTTGTGATGTAGGTCTGTATGGCTTTTGATTTAGCTTATAGGAATCAGTAAAAGAGAGGTTATATTTAAAATTTAAAAATTGTTCAATGTAAAACATAACGGCCTCAGTACAATGCATCACAAAGTAATATCTTTGGCAAGATAAAGGCCAATATTTTTCAAAAATAGCCTCTTTATTCTGTATGTAGGCAATTATCTTAGGTTATCTGGCCCCTTGGGCAGATGGGGCCTGCCACACCTGTGCCATAATTAATCCACTACTTCCTAGTCTGAGGAGGCAGGATTAAGGAGGATAAGGGGATAGTTAATGGACACATGGGCCTTATAAGAAGGCTGAGAAAGCTCAGGTTGGAGAGTGGAACAATATGGAACAGGTAGGTGCCTGTGGGATGGACAGCACCAGTTTCTGCTGGAAGTTGAGTATGCAGTGGCAACAGCCTGGGGACTGATTGCTCTATTTCAGGTCCAGAAAGACTCTCCAAGGTAGCCCAAAAGGGATTGGGAACCTGGTCCATAGGGTTGGCTGAAGAGAAGCCCTGAAGGGCAGAAAAACCAATTATTTGTTGGGATTTTAGCTGGACATTTGCTACCCCAAAAGGGGTTTGGTTTGTGTCTGATTTAGGCAGAGGGTTAAGCCACATCTCAAGCACAGACTAGCATGGTGAGAACTGAGGAAACACACCTTGGGGAAGGAAACTGAGGCCGGAAGTGCTGGCAGCACCATGCTTGGCTAGCTAGGGGTGCTATGGATTGGCCATGCCATATGACAGTGATGTATGGAAGAATCCTGTTTGTCAAAAATGCTGAGCTCTCATTGATGTCAGCGGGAGCTTAGCACTTTTGACAATGAGGCCACATATTTAGATGTCTGAATATGGACTTAGTCTAACTTTAGGCATCTATTTTTGAAAATCTTGGCCAAAGGTGATTAGAATATGGGATTAAATACCTGTGTGGAATGAGAGCCTGCAGCTGCCAGTTATCAGGCAGCCAATCATGTGCAGCTGGGCCACAGCAGAGCAACCTGATTAACTAAGGCAATCAGGTGGCTTGCCCTTAAGTTTAGCAGTTACAGAAGATCATTGACTTGTCAACACACACACACCAATGGATTCTCTGTCTCCTGTGCTTGCCTCACTCCAAGCCCTACACCCCACCTTGTTCCCATCCTGTCCAAGCCTTGCTCCTGCCTTGGAACCAGGCCTGCTTGTGCCTTCTCTGATTCCTGGCAATCCAGTGTGGAACCTTGGCCCAGATTCTGACTCTGACACTACGCATGACTCCTGATCTGACCACTAGGCCTGAACACCCACAATCCAGTCTCCTCACACTGATTTCTGAGATATTAGCTGCTTGCAGAATATTAGTTTAAAATGCAAGGATCAAATGCACCCCTGTGGGCCTATGCACAAGGTTCCTATGCATCACTTCAACCCATCCTTAAAACTTTAGTAACAAATTATGGCTCTCAGAGGTCCCTGGGATAGTAGAACTGTTGTGGTTCCAACACTGGAATTTAGAGAAGCCCAAAAAGATGCTTCTAAACCTTTTTATTCAGGGGACGCCAGCTTCTAAGGGACTGGCTGCATGTCAGTATGTCATAGATCTTTGGGGACGGGTGGATTCAAAGAGTCCACAGTCTTGGCTGAGGGTCTTCGCAGTTTATTAAAGTTTCATTGTTGCAATAGAATTTCCCAATAATCCTAGATGATGGTACCACATAAATCTATCCTTGCGACAATGGTTGCCATGGGAATGTGCCTCAGTAAGTAACATTGTAATCACTAGTGTTCCCCTTCAGAGCTGTGCTATGTTGGTTGCCACAAATTTCCATGTACTGTGCCAGTGCTAGATTCCAAACCATGGGCACTTAAAACCACACATGTACAAGTAAATAAAAGGCCTACTTCAAAGCTGCAAGCTTTTCTCAGAGGCTGACCTGATTGGAAAAAAAGCAAAACACTGGAGTTCCTGCCCACAATGATTGCCAATGCCTCGACAATTAAAATTTAGTTTAATGTCACAGGAAGTCTAACTGAGGGGCATCTTTGTGAAGTTTGTGCTGTGTGAACTTTGCAAAACAAAAGTGTGTTCACAAACTAATTTCACACCCTTTGTTCTCCTTAAAATTTAAATCTATGCTCCTGACCCCCTTCTAAAACACATCATAATTTTATTCATCCTTTTACTAAAAGGAATAGCTCTTTAAAATCTTAGGCTGCCAGGACTGCATGGTATATATGGCATATTTAATTTTTCATTAGCATTTATTTTCTATATATTTGAGTAAAATTCAGTTTCTGTCTATATTATTCACTCTGCACAGTCTCTGTTCCTATTTTTTCATTGGATTTTTTATTCTTTCTTCCTCCTCACTCTGGCTTTCCCAGTTTCTCATAAACCAAATGTGAACCTAAGGACATCAGAGCTCAGCTCAGACTTTCAAATCCACTATGTGCAGGTGGTTTGCAGTGAAGTAAGATTAGTTGCCCTGGTTCTGAAAATTAATTTTTGCTTAATAAATATAAAAGTTGTGTGTTTCAGACCTGATTAAATGTTTCACATTAGTCACTTATTTAAGAATTTCACTGCCCCTCCTACCCACAATTTGCAAGCTCTTTTCAAACACACTGAATAGTTTTCAAGTGTTCTTTACTCACCAACTTTTTCCGCTGCATATTTCTTGGTCTGCAGATCATTAACATTTTGGATTTACATTCAGATACACTCTTAACAGTTTGTACAGTAACTGCAAAATGTGCAAGAGAGCTTGGAATATAATTCAGATGTTTAGACCTCAACATTAAATGTTATTCCTAGTGAGTAATTGCATTGAAATCAATGAATTGGCTATACATTTGTGCAGTGTGGGGTGGTAGATGACAACTAGGAATGTGCGATATGAAGTGGTTTTATTTCTATATTAAAGCAGGTTCTCTCGGGATATTTGGGTGGTCCATTCCATGATGCAATCTACTTCTCTGGTGGTGTGTCCTTGTTTGGTGAAGGCAGTTTTGAGTGTGTTAAGTTCTATATCCCAAACTTTCTCCTTGAAGCATATTCTGTGGTATCTAAGTGCCTGGCTGTAGCTAACAGATTTCTTGGTATGTTTGGGGTGGTTATGAAGGTAAGTGAGGTGATCCATGGGTTTCACGTATATAGTTGTATGTTGGATTCCATTGTTGAAGCTGATTGTGGTGTCCAAGGAGTTAACACTAATGTGGGTGTTCCAAAGAGAGTTTAATGGATGGTGGTGGTTGAATTGTGGTGGAAAACTATGAGGGAGTTTGAGTCACCTGTACAGAAGATGAAAATATCATCCACGTATCTCAGGGGTATCATAGGTTGAATAGCGCATTTGTCCAGAAATTCTTCTTCACGGTGTCCCATGAAAAGATTGGCATAGTGGGGAGCCATCCTAGTACTGATGGCTGTTCCCATGGTTTGGACAAATTGTTGTTGAATGTAAAATTGTTATGGGTCAGGATGAAATTAATAAGTTTGGCAATGTGTTTGGGGTGGATATCTGAGAGTTGTCCATTGTCTTGTAAATATCTGAGGCAGGTAGCTATGCTGTCATTGTGAGGGATATGTAGAGGGAACTGACATCCATGTTTTGTCCTATGACTACAGAAGTGTTAATGGGCCACTTCATCTTCAGTGATCCCTGAGAATATGTGCTAGCTACTAATGCTAAATAATCTGCATCACGTTGTATTTAGCTGTGGCACTCTGTTTAAAGGTTAGTCTGCACTGGCAACGCTAAAGCACTGCCGTGGCAGCACTTTAACGTGCCTTGTGTGGTCACGGTGCAGCGCTCTAAAAATACCGCCTCAATGAGGGATGTAGCTCCCAGTGCTGGGAAAATGGCTCCCAGCACTGTTTACACTGGTGCTTTACAGCACTGCAACTTGCTGCACTCAGGGGTGTTTTTTCACCCCACCCCGCCCCGGTGAGAAAGTTGCAGCGCTGTTAATGGCCAGGGTAGACAAGCCCTAAGTTTACCAGACCTGAACAAGAGCTCTGAGTAAACTAGAAAGCTTGTGTTTCTCTCCAACCAAAGTTGGTCCAATAACAGATATTACCTCACCCACTTTGTCTCTTCTGGTTCCATTAGGCTGTCTCTTCAATAACTAGCAATTATAAATATCTAGGGGTGGAAGCATCTGAAAGAGTACTCCTCAGAATGAGGTTTTTATTTCAGATTTAATTTTTTTATTAAAGTTAATGTTTAAAAAATTATATAGTACACAGGTTAAGAAAAGAGTGTCTGTATATCTGGGTATAGCTAAAGGCATACCTTAGCCAGTCTACAGCTGCCTCAAGTTTTGATACCACTGCATTCAGATCAGCCTTTACCAGAAACACCTGTACCGGGGAACCTATTCAGTCTCTCAGGCCTCGATTCAGCAATGTCATTCAGCACATGCCGAACTTTCAGCAGGAGTACTCCCATTAAAGACGATAACTCTTTTAACCCAGAAATAGTTACTCAGCCACTGGTGATTTAAATCCATAAATCATCTGGTCAGGGAATGGAAACATCACATTACCTCTGTAATTAACCAATGCTGCATGAGCTGCTTGTTGGAAAGTTTCCAATCAAATATACATGTTGAACTTTGTTTCCAGTGTCTATTGCAGCATTCAAGTTAAAATTCACTTTTTGCAAACATTTCACTGCTGAAAGTCCAGAACTTGAATGTTCTCAGAGGGTGAAATTCACCCTTGTGCTAAGGCCTATGTACCACTTAAGTCTCATTTAAGCTCTCAAAATTAGGTTTTCCTTTAGCACATATATATTTGTTTTTTTTCCTATAGTATACATATTAGTATTTCTATTTTCTATAGACTATATGCAGGGAATATATATGTTATATAGAATATGAACACGATACTACTTTTAAATAATAGGATTGAGATACAATTCCCCCATTATTTTGAATAGAAATGTCAAACTGAATGGGATCAAGGGTCCCCTTCTAATCCTCTCCAAAGGAAGATTGTGGTTACTAGGTGGAGGGACACTTAAAACATTTCCATTAGTGTGTGAGGGAAGCTAAGGGAAGAGGGAAAAGATGTGAACATTCCCCTTTGAGCTCTTCCAATAAATTATCTTATTGCCATTGTGCCACTGTTTCTTCTCATGATGACTTCTGATTTTTAAAGGCTGCCCCTTCTCTCTGTTGTTCAGTGCACATGTCAAATGCAAGACAGATGGAGTGGGTTATCAGTGGCCAACACAAGGAGGCTAGCGCTGTAACCATATATCTCTGATAGCAGTATACATCTCTGTATTTTCAGGATTCCCTGAAATCTAGACACATGTTTTAGCATGACTGTAAGGCACATCCTCTAGGAGGGGAAAATAAACAAATAAATACAATTTTTAAAAATTGCATCTCATCTCAAACTGTCTGCAACATCCAAAAATCCTGGGGTGAAATACATAAAACTTGGCTTCTTCTACAAACACCAATAGCTCATCATTTTTTAAAGGATCCAGAGCTTTTAAGAATATGGGAAGTCTTACTGTGACATGATGGAAAATGCTATCTTCTGGCTGTTGTTAGTGTACTTTGTGAGTCTGCAATTTTGGAGCCATGGGAAAAGGTTTGTCAGGCTTCAACTGAATTTCCATAACTGATTTTATATGGAACAAATGCACATGCTGTTGCACTGAAATAAAATCATAATAGACCTTCCAGCTATGGGGTGGGATTCTACCACCCGTACTCATGTGAATAATGCTTACTTGCACAGGTAGACCAGGCTTTGCTGACACTATACACAGAAGCAAGGAAGGAGATCTTAGCTGGCAGTCTTGCTCATGCAGTCCCTTGTCCAAGGTGTTCTTTGCGCAATATACTGTCCAGTGTTTTTCCAGTGCTCATTGCCTTTCCCTACTGTAGTTAAAGGCAGCAGGACTCTGAGGCTGTCACTACTGTTAATCTAGCTACCAACAAAAACGTGATCTGAATGATGAACTAGGAGAAAAGAGTTCCCTGCCCACTGTCTCCCCAGGTAACATTACTTTGTTGTGTGGTGCACATTTAAACTCCATTAATAAATAGATGGACTAAGTTCCTTGATGATGAAGCAAAGCAATGATTAAGTATTGGTGAAACATAAAGCAGACATGTGAAGTAGAGTCATTAAAAGCAAAGACAATTAGTCAGACTAAAAAAACAATACACCGAGATATACATGTCTAGCCTAGATACACACAGTAGCTACAGTCTGGAAGCATTTATCCTTGGATTACTCTTTATCTATTAATAACATTTGAAAAATGACTCCTACCCCCAAGTCATTTTCATGAGGCAAGTGTAATGTGAAAGTCTGAAAAAAGCCTTCGATATAATTAGTAGCCATCCTGTGACCATACTTGGAAAAACCCTTCTGAAGCCTCAGTCCCTGAAGTAAGGCAGGTCCTGAAGAATGCCTCCCCGCCCCTGATTTTTAAATAAAGAAAAATAGCCTTTTTGGGCAATGTGGAAATGGTGGTTTGTTGAGTTTCATAAACCCCAGCTTTGCTTAGGAATGTCCAGCATATGTTGATCAATGGCACTTGAAAAGACCTATGAATACACAAGGAGCAATAGAAAATCAGGCCTCCAAAAGAGCTGGCTTGATAAATGGACACACAGGGTATGATCCAAAGCCGACTGACAGTAATGGGAGTTTTTCCATTGATTTCAATAGGCTTTGGCTTAGGCCCACGATCATAGCAAAAAATGAAACCTTTCATACTCAGGAGCTAGTGGCTACTTTTTTTTTTTTCTTCTGGATTACATGAGTCTGCACAAGCCAAATAGAAAGTGGGAGTATTGTAGTGGAAGCAGTAAAAGCGAAACCCCCATGTGCTGCAAGTCACATTCATTAAAAAGATCAAGACCAAAGGGAGAGTGTATAGATCCCAAGGCAGCCCCATTTTGGGCTCTGGCCATTAATACAGGTTTTTATTGAAACTCTTTTCTGTAGCATTCAATAAAAACGCATCTGCTGCATTATCAGTGGCATGTGATATATCCACTGCCCCCGAGATACAGAGCACCTTCCAACAGAAATGTGATCCCTACTGAGCAATTTGAACCATTGAACTCTTTACTACATTTCAGAAGGAAAATATATCCTATGTAATTCAATCATTTTCCCCCTTTCCTCTGACTCTTTTTTTAGTTAAAGCTCTAATTGTTATTGGTTCCTAAATCAAAAATATTTATGTTGTATATAACAATGGAGAAGTACGAAAGGAGATGTGAAACAGTAGCTAAGTACAGAATATAAAACTTGCATTAACAAGGACATTATAGCTTCTCAAGGCCTGATCCTGTGACCTCTCACTCACTGGAATAATCTTTACTTGTGTGAACAGTTTGAATGATTTCAGTGGGATTATCTGGCTGAGCAATTCTGGAAATCACATCCCAGAGTTCTATTTTATTCATAGTTATTAACAAAAATTGACAAGGTTTTGACATGTTTAATTTTGTCTATTGTATCTATTCTCTGTAATAGGTATATAACTAAGTTCCAGAAGGAGTGAAGGACTAGATACTGATTTCCATTGGAATAGGATTATTAATTACAATTTGAAAAGGTCATAGCTATTTTCTTCTTGCAAGGAAGCAAGATTTTTGGCAAGGGCTGCCTATGACACATAACAGGTCTTGGGGAATGGATATGTCTGTGGTCAATGGATTTCTAGGTCCCTTTTTCTTCTGAGTAGTTCTAGCTGAGGGCTATATCTACACTAGAAATGCTACAGCAGCACAGTTGCAGCTGTGCCACTGTAGTGTAGACACTTTCTACAATTACAGAAGGAGTTGAAGCAATTTAGTTCAGATAAAGTCACTGGAAGTACTGATGTGATCAAGCACTATGTGTGTGAATAAAAGTTTCTGGATCAAGCCTCTTGTAAATATTCCCACCTGAAAAACAGTAAGTCAACAGAGCATAATTTTTTTACTACACGCGTCTTTAGAGGGAAGGAAAGTATTCTGTACAATTCAAGCATTTTTCTAATTCTGCTTTTCCTACCAAAATGATTTGTCTCACTTGTACATCTATAATATATATATAGGTAGGTATTGTACTTTTCACTTGCAATTTTAGCAACTTAAATAGGCGAGACTATCATCAATATGCAGAATGAGAATGCGGAAAAGTAATATTGGGGCTGTTTTCTGTCAGGGTGACATAAGGGTGGTAGAGATGGTTGCTCATCACAAGTAAGTGGTAAACATTGTGGGAGGGCTAGAAATCAGCGGAAAGTTTCTTAGATACATATTATCATGTCTTTCCATTGATATATAAAGCTATGTTCCTTTCAATGGGATCTCACTTGTAGGCTTTGAGAATATTATCCAACCTATGAGCTTGATCTGAAGATCATTGAGGTGAATGGAAAGATTTTGATTCCTTTCAATGGATCAGAAGCTATTACAGATATCTAGCATATCAAATTAGCAAGTATTCCATATATGGCTCTTCTTTAATGACTACATGAAGGCCTCTGAGGTGTATATAAGTAAAAATAATTCCTACTGCCCACAGGAACTGCAAAATGTTGCATATCAACTTATCTATTTTTGAGATTTGTCTCTCTTCTTGCAATCTGGCGCATCGTGTACCTGTCCTAGACTGTAAAAGCCAGGCAGAGGCCTAGAATAGATATCACAGCTGAGGAAGGGTTTGACAGAAGATCTTTTGTACCCAGGCATCTGGAGGCTTGTGTCAGCTAACAGGAAAATAAATAAAATAAACAATAGAATTTGATAGTGAAAGTTATCTCCGCTGTAATTTGTATTTTCTTTTTCTGGAGAAAGATGGGATTTAATATCCTTCTACAAAATGCAAGACAACAGTTTACAGCAATAGTAGTAAATGAAATAATCAAAGAAAGATAAATAATGGGTGGGATTTAGATAAATACAAAGTTCCCAAACAGTTGTGGTTACTAGAGCCAAAATTAGACTAAGAGGTTATGTTGCACATATATAGCAGCTACAGCAAACCTAGTGTATTGCATGAATCTCTAAGATTAAGTTCAGTTATGTTATGAGTAGAGATGAGCTGATTTTAAAATACTTAACCATCTCTTCTCTGGATCCCCGAAATACTGGCAGGGGCAGAGACTCTAGGTGAAATTTTGCAATCTGCTTTTATTTTTAGCTTCAGTGATTGCTTACCCTTGTTTTCTGAATTATGTACAGGATAGTTCCTAAGAAGTGATTTAAGGAGAAATAGGATGGTCTGCTGCTGGATAAGTTAAATATCTTTGGTTCCAAGTCTGGGTATACAGCTGTATTTTTATGGTACTGTGGGTACAAACTGATGGTTTCAGAAGTCCTTTAAGTTCCTTCAAAATAAGTGTTCAGTAAACCTTATACAGCTACTTAGGTGTGCGAGAGGGGAAAAACTGTCATTCAAATATTAATTAAATATTAATTTGTTGTGCTGAAGAGTTATGTTCTGACATCACCTCCTTTCCAAAACCTTTGCTTTTCAAAATAATAACATCACACCAGTCACTATGTTTAAGGTTGCACCTATATTCCAGAAAATACTGCTTTCAACTCAGTAATGAACTCAGAAACCCTATCAAAATGAAGCTTGTACATGTACCTGTATATATTTTGCATAAACTCCTTGCCCCATTGAAGTCAGTGGAATTTTTGCCATTGATTTCAATGGGATCAAGTTTCATCCTTTGTATCTAAGCTACTTGCATCTATATCCTCACTACTATGTAATATGTATGTTAAAATCATCGTTGTACAGCTATTGTCAAAGTTTACATTAAAAGTAGATTTAAAATATCCTCATTCCATTGTATTAATGAAACCTCCAGGTCAATAACCAAAGTAAGTCTGTCATAAATAGGCTTGGAAGGATTAGATTTTATTGGTAATTGCCGATGAATTTCGATTTCACCATACACACACTAACTGATGAAAAAATATTTCCATTGATATTATTGAAATTTAATAATTCAAAGAAAATACTGCTTGAGAACTTTCTTAAAGTTTGATTTAAGGATATTACTTTGGATAGTTTGACAGGTAATGTTGAAAATTCGTGTTTTAAAGTTTGTAAATCTTTACATTTTTGAATCTCTATGTCTACTGGCATTAGATAATTATTGTCTGAACCCTGCCTCATAATTTCTCACAATGGTGAAAACGGAAATAAATAAAAATTGGGGAAAATGCTTTAAAAATAAAAAAATCTGTCAAAATAATAATGATAAAAAATCAAATACTGCTAAACCTAACTGTAAAGAGCCTTCAGAGCAAGGACTTACCAGAATAAACCACATTTTGTAAGAAACAAAAAATTACTCATTTTATAAATGACAAAAGAAATTATTTTAAGAGTACAGTTAACTGACAAAGGACTAGATCCTCAAAAGGCACCTAAATCCAACATTTAGATGCCACTGGGATGCTCAAAACCCCACTTAGCTGCTGCTTTATTCTGTAGGTGCCTAAAATCACTATGTGCCTAAATTTCCATTGTTAAAGTCTCCTAGGTGCCTATGTTTCTGTGGGTGGGCATATACCTAGCTCACACTACACCCCCAGCTGGCTCTTCATTCTAGGAGTGCCTCCACCTGTCTCACTTGCAGGGCCCGATGTAGCAGGAATGCTCAGAGGATACCTAACCCCACATAGGAGATGGTGTCCTTCCACCCTCCTTATAACTTTTAGACCAGTGATCAAAGTATTCACCTGGGATGTGGGGGAGACAGGTTCAGTTCCTCCTTCAGCCTGATTTGGAGAAGGGGTTTGAACTTGTGTATCCCCCAGCCCACATGAGTGCTCTCATTCTCCTTCTGGCCAGGGCTGGTTCTAGGCACCAGCCCTTCAAGCACGTGCTTGGGGCAGCACTTTCTAAGGGGCGGCACTCCACCTCCCCCACTTTTTTTTGTTGCTTGCAGTGGCAAAAAGCCACTTGCCTTGTCAGTGCGCAATCTGGGATCCGCACTCCCTGCCGAGACCGGCTGTGCCCTGCACAGCCCACTCGGGTGGGGAAACACCGTGCCGCTCGGGAGATTCAGAGCGGCAGTGACAGCAGGACCCCTCCTCCCTCCCTGCATCCCAGGCCCTGCTTCCCTCCCTCCCTGGCTCCTCACACATTCTGGGAGCCCCTCTCGCTGCTGCTGCAGCCTGGGCTTGGGTCCAGGGCCCGGGCTGCGGTGGCAAGAGGGGTCCCGGAGTATGTGCGGAGCTGGGGAGGGAGGGAAACGGGATCCCCTGGGGACAAGCACGGGCTGCGGTGGCAAGAGTGGTCCCGGAGTATGTCCCCACCGGCTGGAAAACACACCTGTTTCTCCTACTCTGGTGTGGCCTTTGCAGGGTTGGCATCTTGTCTTCAGGAAGTGGACAGACCTTTAGGTCCTTCAGCCTTCTCCAGACATTTGGGGTTTCTCCCGCCTTTGGCTGGAAGGCTATCCACCCTGGCCCTGTGCAGAGGGTGCCTGGGATGCAAATCCTGTCTGAATCTCTGAGGCCTTTCAGCCCCATTATCCTCCATGCCCCTCGCTCCTGCTGGTAATTTCTGTAAGCTGGGATGAAGAGGCCCTGGAGGATGGGGTTCTGGAGAACATGGCACTGAGTTACGCTCCCTGATGGGTTAGGTTGCAGTTGGTAATGCTGGTATTTTGTCCCGTTGCTGCTCATGTGACGTTCCATTTTCCAGCTGCAGTGCAAGGTGGGGGGGGCTGAGTCCTCCATGGCTAGGCACCTGACTACATCAGAGACTCACCTCTCTCCCCATATCCTGCCGTGGTACCTACCAGGGGACTGGCGGAGACGCTGGTACCAGCTCCTGGAATGTGCAGCCTGTGCCCACCCTCGCTCCCCCACTGAGGCCAGGGCTGGGGTGGGGGGCAGAAAAAATTTTTTTTGCTTGGAGCAGCAAAAAACCTAGAGCCGGCCCGGCTTCTGGCCCAATGAGTATTTACTTTTTTATAGAAAGTGCAAAAATTTCAACAGGACAAATTGAGACAGGGCTGATCCAAGGTACCCTGTAACTCTTCTAAAAGAGGGGGGAACTCAAATTCAAATCCCTCCTACACATCGGGAAGGTCTCCCCCATCCCAAATGAGTCAACTAACCACTGGGCTAACTGTTATAAGGAAGGCACCACTTGTAAGAAATGCTGTAGGTGTCTAACTCCAGGAGAGGGGTTCATATCTGAGAATCCCAAGTGACAGCAGGCACTCCCTTCCAGCCCAGACTTATGCTCTAAACTAGAGCTGAATGAATAATAGATTTTGTTTGTTTGTTTCATGGCTGAACAAAAAAAGATTAGTTTCTAATCAAAACTGATTTTTTTTTTAACAAAATGAAAAACTAAAAATTTTTCATTAGGGTCAAATGAAACATTTTGAATGTCATTTCATTTACTATTGAGTGAATTTTTTTCCCCAACTCGACGCTGAACTGCCTTTGAGGAGCAGGGCTTAGGTCATACCCCTCACCTTAGTAACTCCCATTGGCTAGGTGAGGCAGCTCCCTGCTCAGTATGCTGGCTTTTGTGGATCCCATTTTAAAGCAGCTAACAAGCATTGTATAAGGAGTCTAGGTACCTAATTCAGGGCTGTAGGTGGCAAGGCACCTAAAAGTTAGACATTATAACCCCTACCTTCCTTGTGGATCTGGCCCAAAGTACCTTTATAAGAAATGGAAATAATAACCTTTACATTTACTTAAGGATGGTTTGAATTCCAGTACAACTGTTAAATCAAAAGAAGATGTTTTATCTGCAGTATTTTTTCAGCATAGATTGAAAACATTAGTTATTATTAATAAAATAATAGGAAAAATATTATCTGACCTAAGATGTGCAATTTAGTTAAATTATGTGGTTGATTAACAATTGTTATTGAATTTATTACTAGCATCCTGCTGTAATACAAAAAGAAATGTAATACTTATGACTACCATTTATTATTCTATCTCCCATTCAGCTTGGTTGTTGAGTCTTTGCTGAATTACTTTTTGTATGAATAACAAAACTAGACATTTGGTACTCCTCTAGTTTCCAGTGGCTTTTAATGAACTCAAACCCCTCAGCTTTTTTCAGTGTATTTAAAAAAAAAAACTATTAGAAGTAATTAAAAATATATAGTTCTGTTACATCTCATGACATTTGTATTCCTGGAGACACACAGCTTTCCTCTTCTAATGAGGTGCATTAGTCAAGAGCTAAAAGACCTTTGACCTTAGTATCAAGTGCCTACTCTGCAGGGACAAAGCTCAGTACATGGGATTACCAGTTGACAGGAGACAGCTGGAAGAAATAGCTGCGAATTCACACATAAAGTAATCCCTGAAAATTGAATGGAGGTAGGTGGAAATAACAATTATGTTCTTTGTGAAAAGCCTTATAAAAACTTAACTAGGGTTTGGGGACCCTGACTACAGTTGCAGTGTTAGAACTAGGCAGTCATGCATTTTTAGCACTGTGGTCAATAGGGAATGAACTACCATGAATGGACTTAATCTCCCGTTGATTTTATTGCTAACCCCTTCGCAGTGCTAATGATGACATATGTTGTATACCAATAGGCTGCCAACAGGATTCACTCATTTCATACAAATACCAAATATTTTGCTTTTAAAAACTCTTCAGAGAGCAGTGATGACAAATAACTGCAAATGCCTAAAATAGACGGATTGACAGAAGCAGCAAAGACTTGTTCTGTGTAATGATGGCTGGTCAATAACTTTAAAAAATATATATTTTGTATATTTTTCAAATTAACTCCAAATAACGAATGTTCAGCCACTGAAGTTATATCCCCTTTCATTCACCAACATATACATTTCTGTGAGGAAAACATCTGTTGTAAACTAGTATATCGAAACCATACATCAAAATTCCCCTCATAATCCGTGAAAGGCATGTCATTGAAGCCTCTGGTCTTTATCTTAACTTCCACTTAGATTTTGCTCTCTCCTTCTTTGAACTACTCCTAGAACCCACTAGGCCAAACCCTGGAATCCAGACAAGCTACATACAACTCACCTTTGCACTCACCCAGTTTTGAGGCTCCTGTGTACAAGGCTGTTTCCTTGGAGCAATCTCTAGCCTTCTCTAATTTAAGATCTCAAAGAGCTCAAAGATCTCAAGAAGCCAAAACTGCAACTGAGGATTGGAACAGTGTAGGAGAATCCCAGACACATCCCTTTCTTCCAGATGTGCCTACTACACCAGCAACAAACTGGAGGTAGCCCAGAAGCATCCAATTTTCCGTAAGCTTCCATTTGTGCTCGGGTGATACTCCAATGGCTGGATACTTAGGCAATATGACTAGAATCTGCCAAGGGTATTGTCCAAATTAACCATGCTGCATCTAAGGACCTGGCACCAGATAGTGTTTAGATACCACTCACAGAATCAACTGAAATAATACCCAGTATATTTATGGGCTAAATAATGTTTTCTTTAACAAGGTTTGAATAATAAATGGTAATTTGGTTTTTAAAAATTAATTGTCTAAGAATGATATTACTGATAAAGTGAAGGGTGCTCTGTTATTTGCCATCTACCAATGCCCCCAAGTAATCAGCTAGGCTCAATCAATGTTTTGATCATGCCACCGTTCCTAGCCACAGGACAGGAGGTAGTACAGGAACAATTGTGGATCCCCCACACTAGAGCATTCTTTCAGTGGTAGAAATTGCATAAAGTGGGTCAAACACAGAGTAGAATCTGTTTCCATGTCTGTATATTTTGGTCTTTTGTATATATCTCTACTGTAGAGTTGGTCTGAACAGGATTTCCTTATAGCTTATAGTTACGGTCACCAAGGGCTGTAGAAGAATGGTTGCTTTCTCTTGTAAGAATAGATATACCATTTTTCATAACTTATATGTACTTTGGAGTGGTCATTTATTAAAAAAAATGCAGCTATTTTTAAAACACAATCAAGGTTTTGTCTAGAGTGATAAATTACAATCTGAAGCAAAGTGAACTTGTTTTGTGATAATCCTTTGAGATCAACAGCTGCCTTGCTGTCTGGCTTACATTGGCTGAAGAAACCAAAATGCAAACATACACTGCCCTTTATTTATAATTGATGTATTGGAGCAAATCTGTCCTCCTTTCTGGAAAATAAAATAAAGCTGTGCCAAGGCGCACTTTTTATTTACAAATACAACAATCACACGTATAGCAATAAAATATATCCTATAAGCATTGCTATTATTCTGTTTATTGTAAACTTGACATGCTATTTGAAACATGCTCCAGAGAGATTTCCCTTTTCCTAAACATCTGGCCAAATGGATGCTTCTGCACATAAAATGAAGACTTTCACCTTTGTTTAAATTGTGTGTATGTTTGCTATACAAACTACTGGACAAAACACATTCCCTTACCAACAGCAGTATTTATGCTAGGCAAATATGTTGCCTCACAATAGAAATTGGCTAAAATGGCAATGATTATTTTACAGAATAAGACTATTCCAGGCAAGTTTTTAATTTATATCAGAATTAGGGCATATCTAGAATTTTGTCTGTGGTGGGAATTTGCCCAAATTACAGCCCTCAGAGGCTGTTTACTCTTTAAACTGCACAACCCTGGTGTAAACATATGAAGTTACTATACATCACCATGTGCCATATTGTAGTTCACCCTGGTTGCAAACATTGTTAAGATGCAGTGGCATCTTGTTTGCTGAATCATGTTTGTACAAGGTTTGCACTGATGTGTATATACCAGGCTGAAATCAGGGCAAATGCCCAGTATAGACAAGGCCATACTTTTCTCATATGGTGCCATTTTTATATGAACAAATTAAACATTTAGGCTGAGATTTTCAAAGCCACTTAATAAATGTGGCCACCCAGTTTCCATTACTTAAATAGGAATTTAGTGTAGAATAAATGGACACAAATCGGACATCAGGAATGGTAACATACAAAAGCCAGTAGATGAACACTTCAATCTCTCTGGATATTCTATAACGGATTTAAAAGTAACTATTCTTGAACAAAAAAAACCTTCAGAAACAGACTTCAAAGAGAAACAAGAGAACTAAAATTCATTTGCAAATTTATCACCATTAGTTTGGGTTTGAATAGGGACTAGGAGTGGCAGGCTCATTACAAAAGCAGCTTCGCCTCTCCCGGAATTGACACCTCATCTATTATTGGGAATGGACCACATCCACCCTGATCAAATTGACCCTGTCAACATTGGTTCTCCACTTGTGAGGTAACTCCCTTCTCTTCATGTGTCATTATATAATGCCTGCATCTGTAACTTTTACTCCATGCATCTGAAGAAGTGAGATTTTTTATCCACGAAAGCTTATGACCAAATAAATTTGTTAGTCTTTAAGGTGCCACCAGACTCCTTGCTAATTTTTATGGATACAGTCTAACACGGCTACCTTCTGATACCTAAATAGGAATTGATTGTCTAAATCACCTTGATGGCTTTGACAATGTCCTCCTTAGCACGTAAGGCTCCAGGTTCTGTAAACTGATTCATACCCTTGTAGTTGACTTCATTGGGACTGTGCGTGGACGTGAGTCCATCCACACAGATCAGTTTGCAGGATCAGGCCCTAACTAAGAAGTGACTGAATACTTTTCCTGGCTTACTGATGACTCATCAACAGGGCCATCCTTAGGATTTATGGGGCCCTATTCAGTATTATTAAACTGGTGCCCCTATGCCCAACGGCAGCCCAGGCTTGCATGTGTATTTTAGATAAGGGTGTTTTTTTGAAGGATTTATTTTAAAAACGACATGTCTGAAGAGCCAAGCATTTAAGGCTAAAGATAAACATTCAGATTGTGCATCTACAAATCTATACAAGAATTTTTTAAAGATGTGATTTTATAATCTTCAGCAACACGCTAATGAAATATTTTTAAAGAAAATTTTAAACTAAGGTCCTGTAGACTAACATGTTCTGAGTAAATATTATAGTAATGCGCAACTATTTTTGTCAGTAAATTCAGAAACTGAGGATATATACCTGGGGGTTGGCAAATGCCTGTTAAATGGCTTTATTGCAACTTGAATGGCTCTTTAAGAGTTTTAATGTTGTGCTAATAGGTCTGGTAGGCTGAAAGAATTTTTCACTTTAAAGTACTAGATCCCCTCTGGAGGAAGACTCATCAGGCTGCAGCAGCCAGCTGTGGTGCGAGCCTGCAGGAAGGGTCAGGGTATGGCTACACTCACACTTTACAGCGCTGCAACTTTCGTGCTCAGGGGTGTGAAAAAACATCCCCCTGAGCGCTGCAAGATACAGCGCTGTAAAGCATCAGTGTAATCAGGGTGGCAGCTCTGGGAGCGCGGCTCCCAGCGCTGCACGCTACACCTGTAAAGGATGTGGTTTACATGCAGTGCTGGGAGAGCTCTCTCCCAGCGCTGCTGCTCCGACCACACTCACACTTCGCAGCGCAGCTGCGGCAGCGCTTTGAAGTTCCAAATGTAGCCATACCCTCAGATTAGAACAGGGAAACGAAGAGGTGGACACTAAGACCCGGGGATGCTCCAAATTTTCAGGTGCCCTATGCAGCCACTATGCAGTGTATACCTGAAAACAGCCCTACTCATCAATATATCATTGAAAGAGCAATTCCTAGTAGCACACACCTATAGAGAATTTTTTTATACAATCAATTTATTGCAAGATGTTTTCAGCATCCCCTCTAATATTTTACATATTTGTACTTGGATAATAATTTATTATCTGACAAACTAGAGTCTCATAAGATTGGTTTTACACTGAAACCATAACACTGGGTTGTCTTCATGTGGACCTCCATGAAAATTAATCCAAATGAGCTAAAGGCATGAACAGCCTCATTCAGAATTAAAGTAGCCTTAATTTTCACTTTGAAGTGAATTAAACTGAACAGAATAAAGGCCACTTTAATTCTGACTAACAGCATCTACACATGGATTTAATGAGGTTTAACTAATCCACCTCAAATTCACACCTTTAGTTAATTTGGATTAATTTTCCAGGATGTCCCCATGTAGATAAACTCATTATCTCTGTGATCTTAATCTGTTGCTATGGAAAGAGCTGGGACCATGCGCCCAAAAACTATTTGAGTAAAATCCACTTTGCCTGTATTTGCACCCCACTCATTTTCCACATTCATGCCAGCATCTGGTTGTTCACAAGCCCATTTGCAGAGTAAAAGTATTCTGAATATCATGCTGATATATGTTTGCATGAAAGTTCAGGCTGGAAAGGTTTGCCTAGACATCTTGAAATGTCTTTGCTATCCCTCTTCCTAGCAATCATAGTTTCAGGTTACCACTCCAGGTGTACAAACTCTGACACCTGTCTTACATCATCCACTACAAACCACAAATAATGAATTGCTGAAGTCAAAGTGAATAGTTCCCAAATGGAGTGTGTTCACATGAAGAGGTCATCAAAGTCTATTCACGGATAATTGGCCGACAGAAGAAAGAGAGAAACTGAAATAAATTCACTTCTTCAGTTTTAGAAATGAAAATATTAGAAATTATGACATCACTGCAAGCTCAAGTGGCAAAAGAAGGAGAGATGGGAGGAGGGAAAAAAACATTTATAATTATAAATTATCTGTAATATCCCCTTCATTGTGAGATTCAAATGAGTATAAATAACAGTCAAGTTAGATAGATCTAATCATGTTGGAAGGGAAAGGAACAAAGCTGTGGAAGAGACATCAACCTTCTCCTCTGAGATGGCACAAAATCCTCTAGCTAGACGCTGTGTTTTGGGGGTTCTGTATGTTATCATGAGTCTGTGGACAATGGCAAAAAGACAGAGCCACTGAATTTTCTGAGGAGCATTAATTCCTTCTCAATTCCTTCTCAGCTTGGTGGGGTGGACACCCATAAATCAGTTAGCCAGAGGAAGTATGGCCTACAAAAACCAGTCACGCTACCAGGGGAAAAATGGGGACCAGGACAGTATATGGGGAGCCTCTCACATACAATTTCCTCAAGTTTGATGGCTTATGGCCAGGATTCCTCTAAGACTATAATCAAGAAGACTTTTCCACAGCACCACTAATTCACCCCACTCCTAAAAAGCTCTAGCAACTTAATGAGCTGCAATGTACAGAGATTTCTGAGTATTTTTTGTCCTTCAGAAAGCCAAATATCTTGGACAATCAGGAGATTGCCCCATGTACATGCCTGGTATAACTCCTGGGATCAATATGGCCATTATGGAAAATAACAGAAAAGCAAATGGTCTTATTTTTTGTCTGGTACATTTGATAGCTACATTTTGTCTTAAATATTTTATGTCTGCAGTCTGAGAAAAAAAGACTAATAAAAAAGAACTTTACAAGGCAAGCGCTGAAATAGTTTTCCTTTAATCTTTTCCTTTGTTTATAGATTCAGAAGGGACCGTTATGATCATCTGATCTGACCTCTTGCATAACAGGCCACATAACTTCTCCCATGCATCTCTGCATCAGTCCCCTAACTTCTGTTTGAGCTAGGGCGTATCTTTTAAAGAGCCATCCAATCTAGATTCAAAGACTACACGTGATGGAGAATTCACTACATCCCTTTGTAAATTGTTGTGACAGTAAGTTAGCCAGTGCGCCATACTTATAGCCCATGATGCCAGTGCAAAAAAAGGAGGATGCAATCCAACTTTAAAGGTTATGTCAACCATGATTTGTGCTTGAAGCAATGCACCTTAATGTATATCAACTAAAATAACCATAACACATTTTGATTGCAATATTTTTAGAGTCTGCTGAGTCTGCATCTTGTGTGCATCTATTTGCTGGTGCCCTGTCAGTTCCAGGTTTGGGACCTTATATTAGGAAAGCTTTAGTGCATGAACTCTCCTTTGCTGTGTGTTTGTACAGTGCCTAGCACACTGGGGCCCTGATCTCAGCTGGAACCGCTAGATCTTGCAATGATACAAATAAGTAAAAATATGTTTCCCAACAGAAATAACATCACAATGAGGAATACACTGTGATGGCCTGGTTGCAAGATTACAAATACTGTTTACGAATAAAAATGTGCTGTGCAGAAGGGAATTTCACTAAAATTTCTTACCTTGGCGTTCCATATATTCTTTAAAATGAAGTGTTTCCTCTCTAAATATAAACAGTTCCATTTTTCATGCTTTCTTCTCTTTTTAAGAGATTTTTCCTGAGGTGTAACTTTTAGTGCTCTGATGTAAGTGCAGCTGTGGTTTTTTAAGAGGTGTTTACACCAATTCTTCCACACAGCTCATCCATCATGATCTGCTCAAATACATCGAGAATTAAAAATGCAGCATGATAGTGGCCCGGGCATTTACTTTCCGAGCAATGGCTGTGTCAGTGCTGAAGCACAACTTGGTATCAAGCAGAAATGATATATATGGCACAAAGAATGCTCCAGAAATGTGTGAAATGGTCTTACTGCTGTTTCAGATTATGGCAAGGGAAAAAAAGTGCTAGTGTTTTCATGTTCTGGTGAAAATGAAAACTCATGTGTAAAAATGATTGCTCTTGGCTTTTGCCCCAGCTGCTCTACTCAGTCAGTTTTCTGTATCATCATGGTGCAGGAGGTTCCACTTGGTTCCTACTTAGTATTTGCAGAGCGGTCTCTAGTATCTGGTTTTCCTTCATGTTGAACACTGTCCCTCCTGTTATATGCTAGTTTAATCTAGTTATTAATATTAACATTCCTGAGATTAAGAACATTTTCATACCATCTGGGACCATCCAGCTCAAATCTAGCTACAAAGCAATTGTGCAAGTTTGCAAAACTCAGGTAAGTTTTCCTTCATTGGACCCATGTCAGGTCATACCACAGTGAGGTACTATGATTGTCTTATTGTGGTCTACAATCTGTTTTATGCTGGGCAAGAGCAACAGCCTAAATGAATACTGTATTTGAAATGGTAATTCACAATAACTTGCCTCCTGAGAACTACACTTAAATGTCCATCTACAGGTGTCATTATATTCTTACTATCTGGCTGGAAGGGTCTAGGGTGAAATCCTGCCTACTGAAGTTGCCCTGTGTGAAGAGTGAACAAGCCCTGGCAGGACCAATCTTGTGCCGCTCTGTAGCCAGCACTTTCTTCCACTCTGCCTGCATGCCACCAGGCAATAAAGGTGGAGTTTCACCCTATGCTTCTACCGGTCATAGTCTAACCTTTGGTCAGATACGTACATTCACTGATCATCTACAGAAGTAACTGTAGGTGATCAGTGAAATTCTAAGGAAACAGACTATTAAAAATATTCTTTTCAGACATTAATTTGAGCAGCTCATTGATAATAATTTAATAAGAAAGATCGATCTGGGGTAAGTCCCACTGATAGCGCAACCACTAAGCTCTGCATAAAAAGTCTGCGTATCACACACAAGAGAATGAAGTGCAAGCTCCAAAGTATTGTACCTACACACACACATACACACATAGAGAGAGACAGAAAGCGAGAGAGAGGTATGTGATTTCATATGCACTCCATAAAAAACTTATTACTCTTGCAAAGATGCCCATTTACACTTTAAGCCACTCAAATAGGGCCCCAACTGTCTATCCAAGGAAAACACATTCTTCCTCTTCTCCTTGTCCATTCAATAGGAGTCAGATGGCTCTTATTCTTTGTCTTCAAATGTTCTTGTGAAGTACAACTTCCAAACTGGCACCAACCTTCTTCATATCCTTGTTCAACATCTCAAACCACCTTCATCTAGTTTTCCTCATGACTACTAGCTCTTGTATTTTCTGCCCAACATATTCCACTCTCGTTATGTCACGTGACCCAGCCATCTTAGTCAAGACTTCCTTCGGTGTTCTGTGGTGGGGGCTGGCTGTATCATGACTCATACTATTTCATTGCCTAGCCTATCACTTCTCATCTTAACAATGTCGACTTGAGCATTCTCTTTTGGCAGAGTGAAAAGATTGTTCTTCTCTCTTCCTCATTGACCAGCAAACATCATGGCTGGCCTAATTGTAATCTTTAGTTTACTTGGCATATTTTTATCACAGAACATTCTCGTAAACTCCCTCCATTTACAACAAGCACTCTTCATGCAGCTCCTAACCATAGCCACATTCCCATAACGGTTCAAGACAGAACTAAGATATTTAAATTGTTGCATGAGCTTAACTCTGTTCCATCTAGTTTAATTGGTTGCTCACTGTCTCTGTCAATGAAGCATCACATGTATTCCATCCTTTGTCAGTTGATTTGTAAACCATTTTCTTCTAATGCGGTCCTCCATATTTGTATTTATCTTCATCACACAAAACAATGTTATGGGTGAAAAACACACTCCATGGAACTTTTCTACTAATTCAGTTCAGTACAATCACAAATAGGAATGGGCTGAATACTGATCCTTGATGTAGACTTGCCCTCAAAATGAATTACTCACTGCAGCTGCAGTTACACCTCACTGCTGATGTGCTACCCTCATACGTATCCATGATATTCTGTCTGAACATATGTCTCTGACAGATTGTGTGACTGCAGATACCATTAAAACAATTCTCTAAGAATTCTGTCATAAGCCTTCTCTAAATACACAAACATTAAGAACAATGTGTGTGTATGCCCTTGACGTACATGAACAGAGGTGGGTCCTTTTCTTCCACTGTCCCCAGATTAATAGTAATCTCCGATCTGAATAGAGCCACCAAAATCAGCAAAACAGTAGAGGAACCAGAATCAAATTCAGCTTTGCATAAGTGGGTGAACGTTTCTTCCAAGAGCAGGGAGCTGTGAGTAGGCCTGGCCTATTACAGAAGTCCTTACCCCCTGTGCATCCTCTGAATTTGGCCCTATTACTGATCTTAAAAAAAAAACTATGTACCCAGAACAGTGATTGAGAAAATGAAAGAAGCCGCAACACATAATCCAAACACGGAGGGGATGATCACTTATACATATGCTTCTATTCATCTAATCCATATGTCTCAATTTATATTGTACCATCCTAAGCACCAGGTGTGAGACTTCATAAGTGAGAGTTCTCTTCTCCTGTAGCAGCAAGAGGAGGAGAGAGATAATGTGGAAAGCAAAATTCATGATCTTCTTGTGGGCTGCTAGGGGTAAAGAATCATAAAGCAAATCCAATGATAACAATGTCGGGTTAGTTGTTAGAGGCATCAGAGCATAGGATCAAAGGCTCAGAAGAAAGCAAAATTTGACAAAAAAGACTCAATTGAGAGTAAGGTCACTGAGGGGAACAGGAACAAAAGAATAAAGAGCACAGGAAAACATCTGTAAGCCGTACTCATGGGGAGGGAGTGGAAAGAAGGAAAAGGGAGGAACCCCCTCCTCCACATGCTTCATGACTTACACTTAGAGGACTTTAGTGTTCATTTGTGTCTTGCTCTCTGTTTCCTCCTTGTATATGAAATTATCAAATCACACAGTCAGAGAATTGGTGTCTCTGTATTCAAACCTCACCCACAGATGGACACTCTTCATCCTTAATGTTTAAAGCAGAGTGCTAGGCATTTAGAAGCATGACTTCTGCCAGTGACATCTGTGAAGTTTGCCATGTAGATCTAAAACCTTCCACAGCATTTTGAAAATATTTGTCTCCTTGTTTCTCTTTCCAAATACATTGGGAAAAATTCTGGTCCCTGTCTCAGCCCTTATATGCTGCTGCAGGGGAGTAGATAGCAGCTGCAAAGAGCCAGGGGCAAAGTCCACCCCAGTGGGAAAACAATGTAGGACCACCATAAACAGTTTGGGCCCCTCACAATCCCCAAAACAGGGATCATGCACAGTGGGTCAGGGGAGGAGTCTCCATAGCACATAGCGTAAGTTTGGGGCTATGCCACTGCCCCTAGTCAGCTTAGGATGTGCTGCTATCAATTATAGCACACCTGGGGCTGCTCTAATTTTCACTGGACGCCATTTTGTTTCTGGGAGTTTCCCAGATTCCCAACAGTTTAAAGCAGAGGTTCTCAAACTGGGGGTCAGGACCCTTCAGGGGGTCATGAGGTTATTACATGGGGAGGTCTCAAGTTGTCAGCCTCCACCCCAAGCCCCGCTTTGCATCCAGCATTTATAATGGTGCTAAATATATAAAAAAGTATTTTGAATTTATATGGGGGGTTGCACTCAGAGGCTTGCTATGTGCAAGGCGTCACCAGTACAAAAGTTGGAGAACCACTGATTTAAAGCCACTGTTGCATACACATACTTCATCTGGCCTGCACTTTCTATGTGGCAGGAGTCCAGGGAAGGAATGTCTCATAGCCTATGTCTGTCCTTGGAGCTGGGGGTATGATTCCAAGCTTGAGTAGACATACTCATGCTAGCTCTACCTGAGCTATCACTAAGCGCTAAAAGTAGCATAGTCATGGACGCATGGGCAGTGGTTTTCAGCGGCACAGGCTAGCTGCCCCAAGTACAAACCCGCCTGAATCCCATAGAGATGTACTTGGCATGGTTAGCCTATGTCACAGCTATCTGATACAGCTACCGCAGCTACTTTACTATTTTTAGCACACTAGCTGTGCTAGCAGAGCAAGGTCTAACATGAGCCAATGGCTGGAACTGAAGCTAGACAAATTCAGACTGGACCTAAGATGTAAATTATTAACAAAGAAAGTAATTAACCATTGGAACAATTTACCAAGGGTCGTGATGAATTCTCCATCACTGACAATTTTTAAAGCTAGATTGGATGTGTCTTCTAAAAGATCAACTCTAGGAATTATTTTGGGGAAGTTCTATGGCCTATGCTATACTGGAATGGTCCCTTCTGGCCTTGCAATCTGTGATGACAGCTTACCCAAGTATGTCTGCTTCAGCTGGCAATTGCACCCCCTGATCTCCAACTGCAGACATAGTCAGAGTAATTCCTAAGCTTCCCTGCTCAACTCTTGCTTTTGGAGGGCAGCAATCTGTTGCTGGACTTAACAGTAGAAGGATGCTATTTAATCCTCACCAACTATCGGGGGCGGGGGGGGAGCAAGGATCCACTGCTTTCTACCCTGGGGCTTGTGAGTTTCAGTTGTGCAATCCCCTTGCTTTTTTCCCCCATGATCTTAGCAAGGATGAAGGGAAGCTGCACAGAGGCAGGGGTACTAAATGGCATTAATGAAGGGCATTATTCCTGGTGCTTCCTCTGGGACATGCCTGTTTTTGTTCTGTGTAGCAACTCTTACTGAGGCAAAATTCCAGTTCTTCCAGTGGTTTAAGAGTTCTTTAAACCAGTAAATATCTGCACGTTAAAGATCTGATCTTTTAGCACCCCTACAAGGTTCTGAGAACCCTTAACTCTGTAAGCTTTTCAGGGCAGGGTCCAATTCTTAGCATACATTTGTGCTGCACCGTGCACAGGGAAGGTCCCAAGGATAGTTGGGTACTTTTAAATGCCACCCTAACTTAAATAATCATAGTTGATTTAGTGAGCCTCAGCATATCCCAAAGCTGGGTACAAAATGAGAACAGGGCTAGGGGCATTCTAGAACAAGCTAATGAGCAATACTAGCTAGGAGGGACATAGAAGAGCCTTCCGGAACGAGCTTTAGTAAATGTATTGGATCTTTGTTCAAAATCACAAGATCTCTTTCACGAAATACCTTATGGAATTCATAAACCCTGTTCTTCCATCCAATGCACTGAAAGTTGGTCTTGGATTAGGGTACCAAATACACTAATGAAGGATAAATCTGTGGGAATTTTCCTGGGCAAGAATTGCAGGCTCAAGTACTTTGTGTTAAAAGATAACATACAATATTTTAAACAAATTACCAAGGGAAATGGTGGATTCCCCATCTCTTGGTGTCCTCAGATCAAGACTGGTTGATTTTCCGGAGGATATGTTTTAGCCAAACTTAAGGTACAGGACCCAATACAAGAGTAACCAGGTGAAATTCGATGGTTTGTGTTGTACAGGTAAGACTAGATGATCTAATGGCACCCTCTGGCTTTCAAATCTACGAATCACATTTTCAAAATATATTATTAGATTACATACAAATACCCATTGTTTTGATACTCAAATATTGTACAAGTTACTTTTGGTATCTGCAACTTCTTTTGATTCTATAAAACAGAAATTAGATTGTACAATGAAAGTCAAAAGGACTGAGTGGAAAACATTTTTTGAAATAGGTTCTTAAAATTACAGCTTTAGGTTCTTTGATTAAATAGTACTTTATCTTTAAAATATCACTTCTATTGAAAAATGCACATATTTTCCATTTCTATGGTATATAGTAAGTTTTATAAAGCATATTGTACAAGTATTTCTCATATAGTAGAATATATATTTAAAAGAATTTAAGATTAACCATGTTTATGCTAGTTAAAATATTTGATAATATCTTGAAAGATTTTAAATATATATAATGTTATGCTATCTTTAGTGTAGCATTTTAAAAAATCTGCTTAGATATCTTAACACTGCAACACTGTTTTCTAAATCTGTGTAATAAATATTAGGGGCTATGTAATATACATATATATATGAGCAACATAGACATTTTTGCAATATCTTGGCATTTCTGTTTTTCAAATCACAAACCTTAATTGGAGACAACTGTAGACAGAGACAAGCACACGAAGAATTTGAAAACTACCTTTGTACCCAACTACATTAAATTACAAATTTATCCTGGTATATAACTCAGAGTGTATGATGCTTGAAGAGTATAGCTCTTTTAAATGGTGTCACAATATACACAAATATGGATTTGAATCACTTGGAAGAGCACACATAACATACCATTATAAATTATTACTGTGAAAGTGCATTATAGTAATGCCTAGAGGCCCAACTGAGATTGGGGCCTCTTTGAGCTCATCATTGTATAAATATGTAGTGTGAGACAGTTACTGCTTTAAAGAGCTTCACATCTAAATATATAAGATAGGCAAAATGTGGGAGAAAATACATGTGTGTTATCTCTTTTTTGTAGATGAGAACTGCAGTTCAGAGAGATTAAGGCCCACATTTTCAAAGGTATTTAAGCACCTACCTCCCATTGGTTTCAATGGAAGTTAGGCCTTGAAACAGCTTTGAGAATCGGAGCCTAAAGTGATTTTAGAAGTCTGTGGCAGAGCCAGAATCTGAACGCACATCTACTGAAGCCTCAACCACAGAACCATCTATACCACACCACATGAGCTGATGTGTATCTTAGACTGAAGGCTCTGCTGGTAATTGAATGTGCTTGCACGGCTTTGTCTAACCTTGTTCTTTTCCCTTCTTGTGCCAACAGATGCTAAGAACTGCACATCCTTCTCTGTCTATGAAGCGTGGATAGCCACTTAAGAAGGCTGAGGGCACTTCTGGGTGTCAGAGCTGAAGATGGGGTAGCAACTTTATTTCAGGCTGCATTACGTATGCTGAGCAGTCAAGTTTGAACCATGTGTGTGCAGAAAGCTACAGTGGGGATATTGGCTGATTCTGCACTACACCAGCCTGTGTAGAAATAGTAATGACCAATGCACAGTCTAGAACCCTATATCCATGCCCTGTATGGACAAAGCTGAATTGCAGAGAAGCTGGTCAAGGGGACAGGGAAGAGCACGTGCTGAAGCAGGGGAGGGCTAGACATCTGTATGGGAGAAGGAGAAGATGCGGAGGGCCACTCAGGCATTTGAGTGAGGGTGAAAGATCGCCAGTTTGGCAGGAAGTGAGGAGCAAAGATGGGCTTGGACATGAAGCATAAGGAACCTGGAAGGGAGTCATGAGTCTCTGCATGGGTGCAGGGGGTTATTAATTTTGTTTTATTTGTTTGCCCTAGTGCCCAATATGTGCTAGGCACTTAAGGCCAGTCTCTGCTCTGTGAAGTCACAATCTAAAGGCAGAGATTATGGAGGGGGGATGACCATAGGCAATTTATGTACAAATCAACAAGGTTCGCTATAGACAGCATAGCAGAGGTAGGACTTAAAATTGAACAGGGCACTGCCCCTTCAGATGAGCTCAGGAAGATCAAGCCATGGAGTGGGACTCCTTGAAAAGAGGCATGGAAGTGACCTTGTGACAGTCTTACAAATGGGCAGATGATGTGGGAGCACTGGTGAAGCAGAGAGGATGAGGGGGGACATGAATATTGAAAAATAGGGTGGGCAGTGTTATGTAGAGCATTAAAACAAGAAGCTTAATTTCCGTACTGTGTTGGCTGGGAAGCCACTGGCGATATTCCAAAAAGAGAGTTTGTGATACTCCCCACAGGTACCCAATGTTGTGAGGTACCTTACCATCGCCTGTCTTCTGCTTTCCGTAGGTCAGGTCCCAGAAACCAACAGCCTCTGGCAACACAAGCGCTGCCTTCCAGGTCTCCAGATACCTCAATCTCTATATGCAGCCTAGTGATAGGAACACACCAACCCACAAGGCCATGGAATAATCCCTGCAGTGGCCAGCCCTTAACCACTGGACACTCACAGAAACTACTGGGTTTGCTATCCCCCAAGGGGATAATGTACACACTAGCTCAGTGTTTCTGAAACTGGGATTAGTGGACCCATGGGCATCCCTGAGGGTACTCCAAGGGGTCTGTGGGTCCCACTGATCAACTCTTCCCCCATCCCTTCCTCAACTCCTCCCCCTCCCTCCCAGCACCTCCTTCATGCCAGGGAATAGGGACTCTGGGTCTGTGCTGTTCCCGGAAGCAGTCAGCATGTCCCTGTGGCCACGGAGAGGGCAGGGGGTCTCCGTGCACTGCCCTCAGCCTGAACACTAAAGTTGCAGCTCCCACTGACCAGAAACTGTGGCCAATGGGAGTTTCAGGGGCAGTGCCTGTGGGCAGGGGCAGTGCATGGAAACCCCATGGCCCCCCGCCTAGGATCCACTGCCAGAGGGATGTGCCAGTCGCTTTTGGGAGCTGCCCAAGGTGAGCGCCATCCCCCTCACCCATTCCCGCACCCCAACTCTCTGCCCCAGCCCAGAGCCTGCATACCACATCCAAACTCCCTCCCAGAGCCTGACCCTACACTCCGTTCCACAACCAAACTCCCTTCCAGAACCCACACCCCCTCCCATACCCCACCACCCTGCTCCAGTTCTGAGCACCCTCAAGCATCCAAACTCCATCCTGCAAACCCTACCACACCCAAAATCCCTCCCAGAGCCTTGACCCAAACTCCCTCCCAGAGCCCGCACTCTCTTCCTGCACCCCAACACCCTGCCCCAATCTGATGGAAGTGAGTGAGGGTGGAGGAACGTGAGAGATGGAGGGAAGGGGGATGGAGTGTGTGGAGGCATGGCCCCAGAGAAGGGGATTGGGGCTGGGGTGTGGCCTCAGGGAAGTGGGCAGGGCAAGGGCTAAGCAGGGAGACTGGGGGCTCCCCCCCAAAAAAATTAAATCAAAATGGGGGTCCTTGGGTTGCTAAAGTTTGAGAACCACTGCACTAGCTTGTTTGATTCAGCTGAGCATCAATGCATATGTAATATCACAGCACTAAGATATATTTATGGTGAAAATTATTATAAGTTTATTATCAAAGATTAAGGGATAGTGAGTAAAGACAATTAGAAACAAAATTGTTACATATGAAACAAAATCATAACATTCAAACCTGGGTCTATACTTATCAATGGTTAACTTTTTCTGTACAATAATGCAGATTTCCCCCAAAAGCTTCAGTTTTTTGCAGAGTTAGCTGATTTTAAAAAAAAAACAAGGGCCATGAGTTCATGAAGCACCCACTTCTGCCAGGGTTTTCCTCAGTGAGTGGATACCATAATGTCTCTTTGCATTCTTCTTATATTCCTCAAAGCTAAATGTTTTCCCCCAGAGATAAGACAATTTCCTCTGATTTTGTCTCCAATGTCTTCCCAATCCCCTGATGACTTCACATGTAAATTAGGTTCCCATTGTGTTGGCTTACAATGTTTAATTTAAATGTGATACAAGCTAGACAGGTGAATACATAGCCTAACCCCTGTCTGGAAGAAACCTGTTTTTCTCTTTGGCTGGTGACAGACTTTAAAACAACTCTTTAAATATCACATGTACCTACAATCACACAATGAGTCTGAGGTTCAGTACGACATAAGCTTTTCTTAGAAACCTCACATGACCCTTTTTGGCTAGATGCTATGAAAGCAGTGTTCTAGGTGTGGTGAGTCTATCAGGCTTGTCAGGAATTACTGTTACAGAACAATGAATGCTTTGCCAGCTGGTGCCAATGGGCTTCCCTATCACAGGGCTACATGATCAAATTAGAAAGGAAGGTGAGTTCAGCAGCATTTTATATGAACCAAAGTGGAGCACTATGTGGAAGGATGGAGTGAGAAAAGATGTAGTTTATTCCAAGGCAGTACTATTTTAATTTACAAGATCTTTTCCTTTGAAGATCTGCCAAAACGTCTGTTAGTCTATAAGGTGCCACAGGATTCTCTGCTTCATGAACAGTAATGGCACCTCTTACTTTCACCCACCATGTCTTCTCCTTAGGCAAGAGTGTGGAGGCACCATGGATTGGAGTTTACATACTGGTCAGCAGGAGCTTTCCACAGGACTAAATCACAGTAACTTCCATCCCTCTGCACATTTGCTAATGATTTTCCATGGCAGAGGGTGGCAGCAGCAGCAGTTTGGGCATGAAACAACTTCCAGTGAAGGCAACAGAAAGACTCACATTGACTTCACTGCGAATTGGAACAGGATTTTAGACCCAGAGCCTCAAAGGTATTTGGGTGCCTAACAGCATTTAAATTAAAGGGAGATAGGCACCTAAATACTTTTGAGGATCTAGGCCTTAGTCCTTATTTGGCATGTACAGTGTCTTGGGGGACTTTAACATGTCCACTATACACAATTTCCATTGATTTTGAATGCTTTTTGTAGTGTGTAAAGAGAGAAAAGGCAGCTTTTTCATTTAGCATGAACACTATATTAAAAAAAAAAAAGATTATTCTCTTCCCAGGGTATTTAAAAAATCCCTGTGAACCTTAGTCTTCATCTCAAAGGAGTGTTAACATAACAAAAAAGCGCTTGTAATAAAAATGTGAGGCAAGATGTGTGCTCCACATCACCACTCAATCAGTTGCATTTTGTTTCATCCCTTTCTTTGTCTATATGTTGGATATTTTGATTGTAAGTCCCTCAGGACAAGGGCTTGGAGCCTGAGTCTGATTTCACTTACACCAGTGGAAATCAGGGGATCTCCTGTGTAAAACTAGTGTGTGCGAGCTCAGAATTTGGTCTCATACCTCCATATTTGGCTCCAAAGTACCTAGCACACATTTGGGACTGTGTGAACAATAAATAATAGTAATGAAAAGATGGCAAGAGGCAGTTTCTTCATCATTCTGCCTAACATGAGAAGCCCTTGAGAACATGACCCATTAATGAATAAAACATAAATCTGCTAAGCAGCTATGAATATTTGCAACACGGTGTCTTCTGAGGCCTTGGGAAATTCACTTTGGTGTTGTTCTGACCTCAGCGGGTCAATATTCTTTACTTGTGGCAACTGAACATAGTTGAGACTATTTTCTTGCTTACAAACTTTACAGAGAAGTTATGAAGATCAGCTGGAGTAGACTAGTATGAATTTATTTTGGGTTAAAAGTTATATCCAACTGTTTCCCAGCCACATAACATGCATAGCGCATGGAGACCCCAGATCCCCAGTGAGCTTTCTCAGGGTTGTGATGGGGGCAGGTTAAAAGTTTGGGAGGCCCCCACATAAATCTTTCTAAAATCATAGGGATTAAATGCTGGGAGCCCATGACAAGTCTTCTACTACAATGGGACATCGACCTTTATTGGGACATCTGGATGCAACCGCAAAATAAATATGAAATAATAATAACAGGGACAGGCTTATCAGCATAGCTCTTAAAATAAGTACTGGCCCTTGTTGTGTAGCGCAGAGGGAAACAAAAGCCACGATGTCAAGAGGACAGTGTCTCTATAGAATGCTCCTGGGTATCTACTATTCTAAACTACCCCAAAATGTGAGCAGACCAGCACGCTCTACTCTTCCGAAAGCCATGGAAGGTCAAAACATGCAGAAGAGTAATGCCACTTGTAGGAATACTAATTGCATAGAGTGCCCTGTGTTTCCTTTTTGGGATCAGGACTATGATCTGACCGTGCTGCCATGACTAAAGGTAGTGGGGAGGGGCACTTCATGGAGACAAGAACAAAAGGAAAATCTGCCCTCATAGTCAGTGAGAAATCTGTCGCTTATAGGGCAAAGATACAAACAATCCTTGCCCCCCTCCCCCTTCATTTTTTTGGCCCTGCCCTTCAGCTAGTGTACATTTCACTGGTCCTGCAGATGAGGTTTTTTGTACAAGACATTATATTTCTTAATCATGTTCTCCTCTGTGTGATTTTGTGCAAGAGAGGAGCAGAAGGACCTTTGAGGTTTTTTTCACCTGCTGAAATGTTCACACCAAATAAGGTATGTGGCACCAGTGAGGGTGGACAGGTGTCAACATACATAGTTGAAATTCTGAGTGGTTAATAGCGATAGGGGTGGAGTTGCGTAGTCTTGTCTAGAACAGCCATTCACAGAGGTATTGATCCTTTACACATTTCATATTTCTTTTTCCAAAACTGGAAAGAAAATAGATATACACTAATTGTTTGCATTGTTCTATCAATATTCCATTAAAAGATTATGGTCAGTTTTCCACCTGAGGTTTTCTTCTCAAATAGTTAGGTGTGCTCCCTATACAAGGGATTGCATAACAATAGCATCCTTAGAGTTCAGTTTTATTTCTGGCTTGCATATCCAACCATCAAGTGGAGTTTTGAGTTGGATATTGAACACATTTGATCTGAAACTTCTGGCAAGAAAGAGAGAGCAGGATGGGTAGACAAATATTAAGCCAGGCATTAAGGAGGTGGGTAACTCCAGTGCTACCCCAATCTTTCTAAGTTCATCTGTGATCTCTCTCAGCATCAAATATTTCAGGTAGTCAGTCTCTTTGTGAAGTTATTGTAAGGTAGCAGTGGACATAGCTAAAATACTGTAGCATAGTACTTGGGCAAAAGTAGTCTCCCCCGGAGGAGTTTGTTTATAAATTGCTTTGGTCCACTTGACAAGGTCAAATCCATTCTCTTAATGATGAATCTCATCTGTTCTGGTGCAGAAAGAAATGTTTTCTTTCACTTCTACGTGTGGTAAGAGCTCATTCATCTCTGTATGTTCTAAAGGGAAATCTAGCTACATCAGAGAAAGAAGGAGTATTCAGAGGGCAACTGATGGCCAGTAAGATAGATTGAATTCACTTTCCTGGGACAGACATTCAAATGGTAACAAGTGATAGAAAACAGCTCTATATTTCAGCATGATGTGTGTTCTCTCTCTTACGATTAAACCCCCTGTGGGCCATCTGCATTTAATGGGTTAGAACTACTTTGTAGCTGGAGTTTTTTCCTTCCACTGCTCTTATTTATTTGAGAGAAGACGAAACTGCACACTTTAAAAGTGCAGCATTTAAGAAACACTGCCAAGAGAATGAGAAAGAAAAGGCAAATTTATGAGCCAGTGTTGTTTTAAGCATTTAGTAGTACAAATAGGAAGTGTAGATAAATGTGGACACATAAGTGTCTCTCTGTTTATCTCAGTTACATTATTTGCAGAAATTCCAAAGGAGAATTAGACCAATTAGTTTAGATAATGGTTAATGCTGTGGCTCAGATTCGGAGATTTAGAGGATGCACAGAATCATTTTGAAACTAAAGCTGATATTCTTTCCTAGGACTGGCCTTCCCTAAAAACAAACCAAAACACATTTTCCAGCCCATCCTCATCAATGATTCTTATCAAGAACAGTTAGAAACAAGTATGGAAACTACTTTAAGCAATTAGAGAATGAACGCTAATTTAATGAAGCACTGCAGTTTTCAGTAATAGAATGGACTATCTAATCACAAGCCTTTCATATAAACTAACTGATTCAAGATAGCCTCATTTAGATAAAGCTATTATATATTTGTTAAGAACCAAATCCTGGTCTCAAGTCAAGTCAATGGCAAGATTCCCATTAACCTGAATTGCATCCAGGATGTGATCTTGAGTAAGGTTTTAATATGAGTGAAGCCAAGGAAATTTCCTCTCCCTCTTTCCAATTCTGTGTTCTCTGGCTCTAAATATTCAATAACTTCCTGACCAATGAGCGTGTATTACTTCTTCCTCTCTCTATATAGTGTTGGTGTTAACAACTGAACACAATGATCCCTTCCGGCCTTGGAATCTATGAATCACTAAATAATATTATGAGACTTTAGCCCAAACTTCAGCTTCAGGGCCTTTTTAAAGGGCTCACAGATCATTCTGTTTAATAATATCATGTATACAATACAGTAAAGTGACAGCTTGAACATTTTTCCATGTGCAAATATGTATTTAATTATATTATTAAAATCTTTATGAAAACTAGTGGAAAAAATCTTATTTAAGCACTGCTTGGAAGCCAAGTTGTTCTATTAACAAATGTAATGTGTTTTGAAAAGGAAATCTATGATAGTCCTGTTTAGTAGTGTTATTTTAACTGGTGAAAAACGCAACTATTTTCCATTATTATTGTTTTCTAGCAAAACCGTTTTAGTCACTAAAGTCCTGGCTTTGCAAATACTCAGATATGTAAGCAATTGTTTGAAGGATTGGGGCCTAATTTTTTAACAGCTTCTTATTTTAAATTAGGCCTTTTTTGAGACATAGGAGGAAAAAATATGTTAAATATAATCTCATTGCCACTGTTGTGAATCGTTTCTGAATAATTATAAATCATATTTTTTTACTTTATTAAAAAAAAATCCATCACATGACAAGATTTAAGCACAGAACACATGTTCATGATAGAATTCTAACCCCTTGAAAATAATGGATTACAACAGAAGTGTTGGCTCACCCATAATTACAGTGGACTCTTGTTAAATGAGACCAAATCCTGCTCTGTGTACGTATTCTCAATGAAATCATTGACACTGCATATGTTGGTAAGACATACAAGATCTTAATAGTGTTAATAATCATAGCATGATGTAGAGATTATTAGGATCCTGGTTTTGGGAAATGGGCACCTCCAAAGGATTTAGAGCTGTTGTATGGGCACTGGCATGTATGCTTTACATTATCTCATTCCAATTTTAGAGAGAGCTTGCAGGTTTGTGCCCTTGCTTTGGCCTTGATTCAAAGCCCACTGAGAACAATGGGGGTCCTTTGATATGCTTTGGACCTGGCCCTTTGTTAGGTTATAGTTGTGTGTGGTTATTAGACTTGAGGGTGTACTAGAGCCATGAAAGTCCATTTTATAGCTGAGGTCACTTCACAAGAAGGATTCACTTGGGTCTTGATCTGGCAACCCTTACTGAGGCAAGTGCATGTCATTAGTCCCATTCCCTAATCATGAATATTATTGTCTCTGGATTGACTCATTTGGCTGGTTAGTAATTTGCATGTTGTTACAGAGGCACCAAGTAGGGCTCCATAATTAAGCTTGTTTTGTGCTTAAAGCAGGGATTCAGCAAATCTGTCTGAGTACAGTGTATCCACCCCATAATGGCACCACTTATTCTCTGAGTACACAATCATTGTTTTAAAAGAATGTGCAAGTCCTTATGGCTTCCCATTGCGCTGCTTTCAGGTATACCAGGTATTGAGCAAAGGGCAGTGGTGGCTGTGGGGTCAAAGGAGAAATTGGGGATGAGCTGGAAGTAGAACTGTTTATGAGCCTGCAGGGAGAGAAGGAATGTTTGTAGGGAGGGGGAATATGTGAAGGAGACCGGTGCTACGTAAAAGGAGGGGCTTGAGGTAGGGGTGAGGAAGAGACCAGTCTCTAAGTACTGATGGTTCTGAACTTTATTAGCTCTCCATGAACCCTGACCTCAGCGGCCCAGGCCGTTCTACCTCACTGAACAGTGGATACAGCAGTGTCATAGAGACCCTTTCCGTGCATTAGAAGCTTTGTCACAGAGACACTAGGCTTTCCACTCCAGACCCCTGCATGGACCTCTCTGCATAAAAGCCTCATAACTCCCACATGTGCAGGCATGCACGCACACACACCCTGCATATACATCTCTTGCTTCCTCCCACTCTCCTTGACTTTAACATGAATTTCTCCCCCTGCTCTCCTACAACCCAGCACGCCACCCTTATTTCCCTTCAGAAAACCCTCTTTTCCAGTAATCAACTCCTGCCAAAACCTCTCTATCACCTACCTTATTCCTCCTTATTGCCCAATCTGCTCCAGGTTTTCAAGGGTAAGCCACGTTTAAAACATTCTCTTTCAATTACAACAGTTTCACTCCATAGTTTCGTGTCCTGGAAGTTTACTTGGTACGTTTTCTTATACAACCCATAAGTCAAATGAGAAGTAAGGTCCAGAACCACCATTGAACTGCAGCTGTTTTGTGTTGCACAGACAATGCAAAGCAGCTGTAAACCCAGTTAAACTAACCAATAATCTCTAGCTGCTTTGCGGTTGTCGACAGTCGTGCAAAGCAACCAGAGTGTACCATTGAATCTGGCCCTAATATTAAAATTCATGTGACTCACAATGTCTCAGAAACCCACTGCCAAAAAAATACCTCAGTTATCCAGGACACATGATCCCTCCACAACTTTCCTTCTCATTTGATCATTGGATCAGAAATTGGTACTGGGAAGGTGGGCCATGGAAAGCTGACATCTAGGGGGAAGAGATGAGAACCAGTGGGGAATTGAGGTAGATGAGAGCTAACATTTAAGAGGAAAGAGAGGGAACTGGCAATGAATGAATGTGTATATTTAGGGGCAGAGGGAGTGGATTATTCAGCAGCTGTGAGAGAAAGTGAAGGGTTCAGTGGTTGGGACAGAGTCAGGACCCTGTCATAGGGAGAATGAAGGATGAAAGTCTGGTGGTGAATAGGGCTGGTTGGAAAACAGAATTTCTTTCCACAGAAAATCTGGCATCACAATATTTGCTTTCATTCTGAATTGGAACAAAGTCAGGATTTTGAGGTCTGTCATGGAACGGAAATTCCAAAATATTTCAAACATCAAATTCAGAAACATCAAATTGTTTTGATAATGTCAAATCATTTTGTTTAGATAATGTCAAATTGTTCCTTCAGTAAAGTAAAAACAGTTCATTCCAATAATGTCAAAACATTATAATGTATAGAAATATTAAATATAAAATACAAGATAAGCATATATAAATAGAATGTTACAATTCATATTTTAATGTATACAAGTCAAAAGTAATTGAAATGATAACATTGAAATGAAATGTTTTTACCGTTTCAAAACAAAACGTTTCAACATTAGGACAATGAAAACATGTAGTTGTTATCACAACAGAATGAGAGTCAATTTTCTTTTTTATTTTCTCCCATTTAAAATGTCATCAAATTCAATACATTCTTGTGAAACATTTCAATTTTGAAAAAGTGAATTTTCCAGTGGAAAACTGTTTTATTGAAATTTTGTGATCATTTCTAGTGATGAATATACCAGTCTTCAGCTAGTCAGTGAAATGTTGTCTTCAGTGCCGTAATACACATTAAGTATATTCTGCACATTAAGTTGTACAAACATTGATGACAAAATGTAATTTTTAGAGTAAGGTTTAAATATATATACATATATATATATATATATATACATACATATATATATATATATATAGGTTCGTAAAATCAGTTTTAAAATGTAAGAATGATTAATCAATCTTAAGAAAAAATGGCCCACCAGTATTTCATTACAAATAAATCATGACATTGTTTTACAACAATATTTCATCTTTTTCTTTAACAAGTGAGGGGAATCGCAGACCAGCACTTCTATAAATTTTCTTCTCATCATTGCATGATGATCACATATTTCAAACATTAAAGTGCTCAGGAGAAAGGGCAGGTAAATCAGCTCCTTTTGGTTTTAGTACATTCTCCACACCATCTGTGAAGGAAAATGTGTTGAAGCAGCAGCTAAAAGTTCAGTCACTCATAGTAAGAAACCATGAAGCGGATAAAATCTATTTATTTCAAACAAACAAACAAAAAAAACTAAAAATATGTGTTAAAGCTAACAAAAGTCTTGTGGACTAAAGAAGTGCACCCAACAGGAAAAGACATTTGGGGGTAGATTTTGATACCATTATTTGCACTGAGTAGAAATTCACTCAGACTATATTATATATATGCACACACATATATAGAAAGGCATTTCTTCTGTAAAACACTCTTGTAACAGATGTAGCGCTTTACTCCACAAATAGTACCACGGACTGCAATACCACTCTTTTTGCAGGAAGTGGCTATTCAGAGTGATTATAGGTATTTAACTCTTAAGAATATAAGAATGGCCATAGTGGATCAGACCAGTGGTCCATTTAACCCAATATCTCTGTCTTCTGACAGTGCCAGACAGGGCCGGCTCCAGGGTCTTTGCTGCACCAAGAAGCAAAAAGAAAAAATAAAGAAAAAAAAAAGCCGCGATCTGGAGTTCTACCTCCACCGCTTCAGTCTTTGGCAGCAATTTGGTGGCTGGTCCTTTGCTTCAAGAGGGAGTGAGGGACCAGCCGCCGAATTGCTGCCAAAGACCCAGACGAGCAGCCCCTCACCATTGGCCACCCCAGGCAGCTGCTTGCTGGGCTGGTGCCTGGAGCTGGCCCTGGTGCCAGATGCTTCAGAGGGAATGAACAGAACAGGACAATTATTGAGTGATCCAGTCCCGGTCATCTAGTCCCAGCTTCTGGCAGTCAGAGGCCATTAGTCATTGTGGGCCAGATTCTGCCACCCTTACCGTTGTTGAATAGTACCATACTCTTGGCCTGATGGTGATTCACTTATGCTGGTGGTGAGCAACTGTCCACATGAATAGTCCCATTGTCTGCTGTGGGACTAGTCATATGAGTAACCATTGTGCGTAAGTCGTTCACGGTTTGGCTTTCTGTGAGGAGTCCCACTGAAATAAATTGTCTAAAATGTCTGTTAATTGAAATCAATGAGACTACTCATTGAGTAAGGGCTACTCAATAAGAGTAGTAATGGAGGAAGAATCTGACCCTGTTGTATTATTTGACATCTAACGTACGAGGGTGGTTTTTCTACATACTGCAGCATATAGACTATGGTTCACACTAAGAGACTCGACTGTTGCCAGAGTGTGACAGGTTTAACTCAGGGTCTGCAATTTATCACACCTCAGGTTTAATTGGAGCTTGAATACCTGTTTATTTAATGCATCAGGGTATGCTTGCAAGAGGTAACAAATCATTTCCATTGTTCAAAATGAGAAGGAAACGTTTAATTCAAATATAACCCTTCCACTTGATTACAATCAGCAGGAAAATGAGGGGTCCCCTCCCTGCCTTTGCTTCTTGCTAGGATTCAAACATCTAGCAGTTTTGTAATGTTTTGAACATGACACTTTATTTCCTGCAGACACTCTGTCACTGCAATATACTGCTGGGAATTGTTCAGTTCTTGACCTAAACTGCCTTGCAAAAATGAACTTTAATGCAGAATTTCCTGAGACGATAATTGAAACTTCTGGTATTACAATATACAAGTAAACTGAAGGAAAGGCAATGATAAAATGGCTCAATGTTTTGCCAGTTCAGCTTTCATTGCCTTACTGCTAATGATGCTCTAATAAACATTATCTGGAAATTGATCTTGCATGTTCCATATACTACACCTTAAAAAATTATTATGTGGAAATGCTAAAAAAATTAATAATAACAAAGAACACATTTTGAATTTGGAAACAGTTTGACCTGTGAAAAATGCTTGGATTTTCATCACTTTAATCCTCCTTCATATGGCAGAAGTGTCTGTATAGCCATTGTATCTTTACATATGTTAAAAACAAATCAGTCTGCTTTGAAGCATAAGGCATATTTTACAGTTGCCTAAACAGGTCATTAAAATAGCTGCTAAACGTGAGCCTGAAAATTCCCCCTTCCTCTCCCCGCCCCCAATATCCATGGCCAAAATTGAAGAAGCTCATTTTGGCAAGGTAATAAACTTAGGAAACCACAAGTCTATAAATGAATAAAAGGCTGATTTTTTTGTTAAAGACCGTGCATAGGACAACTTTCCTTTCAAATCAGCCAATTTAAAATATTTGCTATAAAAAAATCTCATTTCCAATTGACAATAATGCTTTCAAAGTGAGGCTTATTTACTGTACTTAAGGATTGTGGATTGGATCCTTCTCACATTTAAGTCATTAGAAGCTTGGCCTTCGTCTCAAATAGAAAGAGGAGCACTGTCTATCTCCCTGTAGTTTTGTTTTATTAATACTACTTAGTTCAGTAATGAAAAATGCTTCCCCCCTGCATCCCTTGTTTCGAAGTGGTGGCTTGAGAGAAAAGCAAGAAGCACAGGCTGTGTGGAGAGCTGTATCCTGTTCTAATCACTGCCATGCAAGTCCTTCTTTATTTCAATTAATTTACTTTGCCTTTATGAACTTGAGAGGCTGGCTGTTGCTTTCAAGGAGCCTAACATTTCACTCATCTGAAGGAGCCTGGAATGTGACAGGGGAAAGGGAGGAGAAGTAAATCAAAGCAGATAGCAATTCTCCAGATGTAAAGTATTTTTCTTCCCCCCACCTCCTTATTTTTTTCCCACCAGAAATGTCGAAGTCTGCTGACATTTTAATTCCTTTGTAATATGCAGCGAGCATATAGAGCCCAATCCTGCTGCCATGGAACTCAGTGAGAGTTTTGCCATTGACTTCTGCTCTCAGTGAAACCCACAGCAAATTTCTCATTAAACTCAATGAGAGCAGACTCAAGTCTATATGAGTAAAGGAGCAGACTCACCATTCCATTACACCAGTTTTACAATGGTATAACTCCATTGAACTCAATACATGGGCGTAGCAGAATAATGGATCAGGCCCAAAGCAGCAGCAGCGGAGTGCTCACAGAGTTAGACCTACGATATTTTTTTACAATACGGAGAATCATATGCTTAACACCCCACAAATGTGCTTAAAGATTTACATCACAGCCTTGATTTGACGAATGTATTTTCCTCACCAGACTTCCTCCTTTTTCAGGTATTCATTCATATGGAATTCCTTTTGTACATAGCACTGACATATATCAAAATATAGCCGATGTATTTGTTTAATAGGTTTATTCTTTTTGCAGATTTTATAATCATATTTCATCAACTGGTACAATAGAACATGTTTTAATATAAAATATAAAAAACAAAAAAACAGGGATGGTTGAGATTGGTAAATCTATTCAGATTTATCCTTTAGTTTTATTGTTAAATAATATAGGATATTTATTTAAGCAGGCTTCAATGTATATCCTGACCTCTAGCATTTCCAAACACAGCAGCTTATTGTTGTGTCCTTTAAATATGGGAAATAAGAATGTTTTTAGTTTGCTACTTAAAAAAAAAAAGAAAGTGTGCTATGATATTACATGGCCCAGGAAATATTTGCAGCGTGCTCCTTGGCTTTCATTCGTAGAACTGCAATACTGGAGGACCTCCTTTCAAATTCTGGCTTGGTTTCAAATGCATGTCCGTTGGTAGCCCCAGAAAGTAAAGAGTCAGTGAAAAAGTTGTTTAGGGGCACATGGCTGAATTGGTTCTGGTGGTTTGAAAAGCCTGTGTAGCCAGAATCTGTCCGGGGTGAGTGGGAATAAGGTGTCATACAGGAGGAAGTGTCACGTGGTAGCATGCAGGAAGTGACCATCGAGCTGCTAGCTGCATTTCCTGCCCACAGATTGTTCTGAATCTGGAACATATAAAATAAGATTACATTTAGATTTTTTTCATGTTTTTTTCTTCTTTCTTTGGTGTCCCTCACTAATTCTGCTGTATAATATTAGCAACTACCCTACTAGTGCTATACAATTTCATTGAAAAATACAGTGAAGATACAGCATGGGCAATGCATTAGATCATATGCCAGGGAGCTAGAACTGCGGAACCCTTTCTCGGCTCTGCCAGTGATTCACTTGGCACACTGAACTTAAATATATCCATCTTCTGATGGAGATAAAGAACCCAATTTAATGCCTGTTACAGTCAATGGAAGCCTCCAAATGACTTCAGAAGAAAGGGGCTGTAGAAGTGAAAATATCATTGTCATTATAAAAGCTTTTGATAGTTGAAAATTTGCACTTTGTTTTATTATTATTATGTATTTGTATTGCTATAAACAGGACCCTATTATGCTAGTCATTGTACAAACACAGAACACAAAGCTCAAAGAGTTTACAATTTAAGTATAAGACAAGTAACAGATGGATACAGACAGATGAGGGAGTACAAGGAAACAATGAGCCAATATTGGTCATCATGGTACATAGTGGTCTCAGCACATCAGTCACCTAACTCTTGTAATCTTTTGCATATACATCATGGCAATGGAGAGTTTTTAAGTAAGTATTTAAAGATAAAAATACCAAACATTGAACTGAACAGATAATTTTCTCAAGTGCTTGACTATAAAATATGAAATTTCAGCATCTTGGATAGCTTTGTATAGTTAGTTACTTTAAAACAAACGAATCCAGAAGATACAGACATGAGTCATAACACATTCATGGCTCCTTTCTAAAGTGGTTTCAAAGATGGTTTTTAGTTAAAACTGTCTTTTTCATGATGTTTTAAAACAAAATTACACCCATGAACCTTTTTTCCAGCTCTCTGCCTTAACTGGCTATATAGTGTGGCATTTTTGTTGGAAAACCTTGCATGACAGACTAGGAGACAAACTTTGTGGTTACCGGCAATGTCTGCTGCAGATCTGGAGTAACCGCGTGTGTAGGGTTTGCTGTCTTATGCCTTTTGTGCTTGGCACTCACCTGAAGCCTAATTTTTTAAACATAAAGTACCACTGGTTTCTCCTGTCTTCAGTGTATATATTTATATAATTTATGAATATATATTTTTCATATATTTGTTATTTGTTAGATGGTGGTTTACAAGGATTTTCAAGGCTCAGCACAACTTCTGCCTCCATCTCAGATTGTGTATATTTTTACTGCCCTATCTGTGCACTTTGCTCCAACCAAGACTCACATCCAACCCTTCTTTTTTGTCTTCTCCCGTTCTCTACTTGGCTCCTCCCATCATGCGGCCACCTTATGCATGAATGGGCGACTTGATCTTACAATCCCCCTTTCTTCATACAAGTCTCTCCTTATACAATTAAGGCTTTTCTACACAGAGCTTTAGGCCACACCAGAGGGGTGTAAATTTTAGTCCACACGAGCATATCATGCACTAACAGGCTCAACGTGGACCCTGCTGATACACACTAAAAGTTTTCTAATGCGTGTTAATGTAGTCCTGTTTCAAACTTTACTGAAACAACAATAAATCCACGATAAAGACAACTTTCCCCTCTCATTCACTATGGGGAAAATGCTCTGCCAAGAACTATATCATGCTCTTTTCATTTCCTGTGGTTTCCCCCACACCTTTAAAAATGTGTTTGTACATTTTTATGCTGACTTTAGATTGCAAGCAAATTGGGATATGGCCTGTATCTTTTTGTCTGCTTGTTAAGTGCTATACACACTTATGGTGCTATTTTGGAGTGTCACAAATTGCTCTGTAGGTCACAAAATGAGTTCCCCCATTTTTCCTATCAAATTTGCCATCAGCTGGGAAAAGGGTTAATGAATTAGGACATCCCACCAAAAAAAAAGTTTCACTCCCAAAGTAAAAAATGTTTCTGATGTTTTTTTTCCTCTACTCCTTCATAGCAAACACACACACAAACCACCAACCAGAAGGACAGAGATAAATTATGGTTCACTAAACTCATTTAGTTGAGATCTAGTGTGCAGATATGATGAGGTAATTAAACTCATATTTTAAAAGTTAATATTTTAAATTATAATGTTAGCATGGGTCTTCGGGAGCTGACAAGCTAATTTTGGATCCTTGGCAGCTCCAGAAACAGTGCTAGGAGTCCAAAGAGGCAGCCAAGTGGAAATGTTCTTTCCTGGGCGTCCTGCAGAACACTTGGCGAACAAGGGGCAAATCACACCTATCTTGATGCTCCTGCTCTCTCTCTCTCTCACACAGACAACACACGCACACACACATCCTCCTAAAGATCTGCTCCTACTTAACTCAGGTGGTCTGGTGGGAGGATGGGGGTAAGGGGGAGAACAAGGGATGGAGAGAGCAAAGTGCTTGGGGGCAGGGAGAGATCAGGGATAATTCCTCCTTCCTGTGGGCCTCCTGAGATCAACAGGAGGAAAGAGACCCAGTTACCCTTAGGAGGCTTGTCAGTCCCCTTCCAATTCCTGCTTTTGGAGGATCCCGACCTCACAGAAACATCAGGCCCATAGGAGGCCCACCCCACCCCTACATGGGGCTTGTTATTCCCCAAAGGACCAGTTTAGCCTATTTTAACTTGTCATAAGCTGACAAGCCTACTTTTGCTCCTCAGAGATCAGGAAAGCCAATTTCAGCTCCCGGGGGCTACGGAACCAGCTATGTCTGAGGCAGAAATGTGTGGGTCAGTGCCAAAGCTAGTAAGTGGCTTCCCACTAGCTATTTCTAAGATTTATAGGGAGGGTCATAGGTATCTTTCTTAAGGCTCAAGAAACAGGGTCCATGAATGTCCTAAGGCTTGCAAAATGCAGGCCCTGATGAGGATACAAAGCCCTGCAGGGAGTGGGTTGAGGCGGAAGGGACCATCAGCAAGTCTCATGAAGCCTGTACAGATAAAGGGTAGAACACTCCCTGCAATAACTCTAGGGGAAGATGAAGGTTGGAGAGGGCCCCAATGAGTCTTAAGATTTACAGGATTTGTGAAGTCCCGTAGAGCCTTTTAAAACTGATAGAGACTGGAGACACCACCAAACCTGTTATGGTTTTTACAGATTTGGAGGCCTAATAACTGCCAAGGAGTCTTATGGGATTTGAGCTTCCAGGATTATCTTGATACAAATATAAGGCTGGAAGGGCAAGAGGTCATCTAGTCCTGCGCTGAGTCAGGACCATTTAAACCTTGACCATTCCTGACAGGTGTTTGTCCAACCTGTTCTTAAAAACCTTCAGTACCAGGAATTCCACAGCCTCTCTTTCAAGCCGATGTTATCCATCCATAGAAAACAGTTTTGTCTTTCTAGAGCTTGTGCTAACTCTGGCCTTCTTTATGATCATTCACATTCCACAGAAACAAATCTGCCTTATAAACTCCTAGTTAGACAATAACCTACTGACAGTAATTAATCATTCCCTATTCCTTTTGGGGGGCCCAATCTTCCAAGGTGCTCAGGGTGTTCAGCATCTCATATGCTCAGACTCTATGACAACCAATGACCTAAGTGTCATTAGACACAGAGCTTATGGGCCAGATCCTCTGCTAGTGTAAATTAGCATAGCTCCATTCAAAGCTTTGCCAGTTTATACTAGCTGAGGATCTGTCCCACTGTGCCTACAAAGGTGACAGAAAACTAATTATATACTAATGCTCTATGTGCAATTTTATAGTCTACCTGCAAGCAGAACAAATATGGTGGCTGTTCCAAACATAAGCTATTATACTTCTGAAAGCTCTTAGAAATAGTACATGATCCCCAAAACTACAGTCTCATGAAGCTATTCTTGCAGTACTGTGTTTCCAGTTTGAATGATATTCAAATGTAGAGGAAATTTCACAAAAAAGATGATTTTGTGATGTTTCCAGCCCATAAGTATCCAATCTGAACCTTGCAACCTTTTGAAATTTCCCCATCATTCCCACAGTTGACATACATTAGACAAAATCCCATTTTATCTGTCTTGCCCAATGTTCTTTAAAAAAATCAGGACAAATTCTGCAATTCCATGGGCTGCAGAGGTATGATTACAGCAATAATTTTTCCTGAAAATTGCTTTAAATGGGTAAAACAGACAAGAGGAACTCTGTCCAGTGGTATGTCTTCTACTGTGATGATGAGTGGACTTCAGAAGCTTCAGAGGTTAAGTTTAGATGTTCCTATAAACTTATGTGGTCTGGAAGTATCACAAGTTCAGTACTTGTGAGACTTCTGCTACCTCTGTGTTTGGCATACTATAAATACAGTACCACAAGTTTTCATGATATTTTTATCCTAAACGCGCCCCTTTCAATTTGAGGTTGTACAGGTGTAAGTGAGGGAAGAAATCAGCCCATAATGCTCAAATAGATCTATGCCATGTCAAAAAAATGAACAAACGAATGATTCTTAAAGATTACAAAGTGGTCCCACAGATTCTTTCATCGGAGGAAGGAATCTTAACTACTAGCCTGAATTTGAAAAGCCTAACAAGATCCTGGAAGATGCTTACAGCTTGTCTCATGGGGCAGCTGCACTTTTCAAGTGTATGTATCATGTTTGCTTTATCATCTTATTCTCCAGGTCATTTTTTTGTTCTTTTATGATTGGACATGAAAATTATTCGGCCTTCATTTTAAGTGCTTGAATCATGTTTGATATCACAGCTTCACTATTTAGCGAAAAGGTATTCCATAACTGTCTCAAAGTGAAATTCTAAGTGCAAAATATATCCCAGAGCAATACTTTACAATAAATAGAGCAATACTTTACAATAAACAGAGCAATACTTTACAATAAATAGAGCAATACTTTACAATAAACAGAGCAATACTTTACAATAAATAGAAATGATCAGTGCTTCTTGTATAGTGTACATAGCAGATGTAGACAGGAGGGAAAGGGGACACTGTGCACATGAATTTAAAGAAAATATTTTTCCTCTTAAAATTTTGTGTGATCCATGTACTATATAAAAGGCAATTCAGGGAGGCTGTGAATAAGGCTATACATACTGTACATCTCTGGTTTCTGTTAACATCACAGACAGCTTGAGATTTGCTCTTGTGGTTACCATCAGAAATCACCAGAACCCTTGAATATATTTACCTACCATTTTTATATATATATTTATACACCACCAGCTGGAAAAAAAAGAGTCAGATTTCATGGCTGTGACATCAATATCACTAGGAAAGTCACAGTTGTCATCATAGTTATGATGTCACTTCCTTAGAATAGACCTTCTACTTGACCGAACCGAAGTATGAAGTTAATGAAAGTAATCAGTATTCTGATTGTCTTTCCATGTAAAAATTCCATACTTCTTTGGGTTCAAATCACAGATTTTGTTGTGTAACCTTTGAACAAATCAACGCCTTGTAGCTGAATTGCTCATCTTTAAAGTCTACTACACTTCCTCTATCTCGTCTATTCAGACTGTAAGGTCTATGAGGAAGAAGGTCTTTGTCTCTTACTAATGTGTTATTTTTTTCAGTGCCCAGCATAATGGACCACTGAGATGTTAATTAATAATTAATAAATAAAATAATAATAATAATAATAATATAGTAATGAGCCAGATCCTACCCACTGGGTATGTTCCTTTTGTGCTGCTGAATTATGCAGGATAGTGGGGGATTCCCCTGATGTACAGGGAATGCCCATATGGCAAAAAGTCAGGGTTGTTAGCTCTATGCCACCTACTCTCCCTGTCCTTCTCCCCAGTGTAGATGATATTCCTGGATTGCCACTGCACTTTGGCAACCCCAGGCTGGCAACAAGTTCCTATGGAACTGGTTTAGCCAGGTTAATCTTGCTGCTCTAAACTACACCACAGGTCAATTCAGCCCCTGCTTAGGCCCAGGATCAAGAAAGCAGAAAGCCAGCTTCCCACCCCTTGATCCCTGTGTCTACCACAGCTTGGCCAGACTAAAATGGCCTAGTATTCGAAAGATCATCATTCTTTATTTCTTGTATAGTGTACATCCCAGATGTACTGTAACCCACATAACTCTCAGAGCCAAAGAGTGAAAAGAAAGGCATGATTCGCTGCTATGATATGGTCAAAGGCCATATTTAATACTCTTGGAGAGCACTGTTAAAGGGGAAAATCCCACCTCACACCATTGAGTAACCTTGTAACTAAACTCTAGGTTCACTTTCCCCAAAAAAGTTTAAGGGACTAAGGATTCAGCAAATAATGAGAGAAGAAATGTTGGGACACCAAGGACCAAGTATTTCTAAGTATTAATTGGGTAAGTGAGTATAGTGCTTTTATGGGCTTGAAAAGAAAATTGTATATGTTGTATGACACTATCTAGAACAAACTGGAATGGGTTACGCAGGGAGATCGTGGAATCTCCATCCTTAGAGGTTTTTAAGGTCCGTCTTGAAAAGCCCTGGCTGGGATGATTTAGTTGCTGTTGGTCCTGCTTTGAGTAGGGGGTTGGACTAGATGACCCTAATATTCTATGATTCTATGATTCTAATTGGCACTGGTCAACAGAATTAGCACTAAATAACAGTCACTGTTAGCTACTGCGATTATCTGCCAGTTATATTTAGCCTATAGTTAAAGTCATATAACATGTGGTGTATAATATAAACCACAGGAGAGATTTAATTTGAGCCAATAAATCTGATTATTGTTAATGGGAGTTATCCATTACAATGAAATTGGAATTATGATTCACGGGATTAATAAACAGCATGTGCATATTTATATAATTGCTTACATCCCTGAGTTGCTAACTAGAATATGGGACCTTAAGGTTTTCTGTTGCTGACTAGGTAGTCATAGGATAAAGAAATACACATCATCTAACTTAGCCTGTCTGAGTGTGTTTGCCAGTTCAAGGTAGGGGACAAGCCCTTGTACTTCTTCTGCTCTCTGTTTTTAAGATGTTGCTATCTACTCTCCGCACACTCTCTCTTTTGGACCCCCACAGCTTGTCACTTCTTTTGAAGCCCCAGCTCTCTTTTTGGGATTCCCACTTGCAGTGTGTTAGAATTTCCCTGAAAATCAACTGCACCCAGTGCCTCAGACATGCCTCCATTTCCAGCTCCAGCTGCATTTCAAAGGAGATGCTGTGGCTCCGGAGACAAGGAATCCCAGAGTCTCAGTGACAGAAGAGCAGTCAGCTTAGAAAAAGCAACAAGAATCCATCAGAGGTAACACTGTAGCAACAACAAAGAACAAACAAGAATGGAAGCAGTGGTGTGGTAGCGAGAGAGTGTGGGGTGGGTGGGGGGAAGATATCCCTCTCTATATATCTCTGTGTTTGTAAAGGATGTGATTGAATACAATTATTTATTTATTGGTCTTCTTGCGTTTATAGAGATCATGCCTATGGATTATATTTAAGGTATACAATGTTAAACTATTAGTCTAAGTACTGAACATGAATAATGTGGAATCAAGAGTCAGATTATAACTCTTCATGGGGGAATAAGAAGATGCAACCATGTCCCAGCCTTTGTCCATTTACAACCTAGTACCTGAGCACAAAGACTACTGAAGTTTAGCACAGACAGTGGCATCAGCCTCTCCGAAGGACATGGAGCAATGTCTCCCTCTTCTCACCACCCTCCAACACTGGCTCCATGTAATGGGGTGGGAAGCACATGCTGTATTCTAGACATGGGGGTAGCAGGGCTGTGCACTCTCAGAGCCCTGAAGTTATTCTTTCTGCCTTTAGCACAATGCTTCCAAGGACTGACTGCATCCTCTTCTCCCTATCACAGCGCTGTGCCTTAAAGGCAAAATCTGTATAATCATTTTTAGTGTCAGAGTGTTACTGAGGTCACTTTTTCAACACCAGGGACAGCACTTTTAGCCTCTCAAATTCTAGCCTATGGTATATTTTTATTACACTCTTTAAAAATGATCTGAGCCCTAATGTGCTGCATAAATTAATCCTCTAATGAGGCCAAAAGCTGCTACTAGAGCAGGTCATAAAACAACATATGTGTTGGTTTTTCCATCCAAAATCAAATTTTCCGTACAAACCTTTGTCAAAAATTCAAAATTTGGAAAATTTCAACTCATCCTACAGCTGGCTTTAAAAAAACCTGATGATTTGTTGGGGGAGGTAATGATAACATGGGAAAATTTCAACAAACTCTACTTTTTACTATTTTACCTTAATTTTTCCATGACTATTTTGTCGTACAATATGCTTAACCACAAGCCTGAAGTACAGCTGAACTGCAAGGACTTGTGTCCCAAACGCTACTTGAAGTGCCCACACCTGTATGCTGGTTGCTCCCATTACAGTCAAGGGGAGATCTGAGTGTGCAGACACAAGAGAAGAATTTGAATGATATTGGGGCTTCCGGTTATTTTTTCAACCTTCAGAACAATCATTTTGCACCACAACTTGTGTCAACAGTCAACATACTGCAAAATAGATTAAACTGAATTAGACAGAACAAATAATTATGGTATATAAAAATATCAAAAGTACAATGTCTATTACTATGTTAAAGATTAAGAAGAGTAACTTACTGGCATGGTTGGGCTGAATAATAGATAATTCAGAGCCAATCTTCCACTCAAAATAAGTTGAATAGATTCTTTACTCCCTTAGGAAGAAATCCTTTATATAGTTCACATAAGGCTCCAAATGCATCAAAAATATCATATTGTTACTGTGGGGTGGGGGTCAAGTAGGCAGTGGAAAAGCAGAGCAGGGGGGTCTTCACACCCTCTGTTTTGCTCCAGAAGGATGCTATTGAGTATCTATCTTTGCTGGAATTCAGGTGGGCTGTGTGTGTTTGGAATACAAACCATACATGAATTCAGAGCAGAGATCTGCAGGCTGCAAATCATATAATGCACATTGGCCGCTGATCCTCATGCCACACAGCAGTCAGTGCAACAGATGCCCCAGTGTCCTTAAATTCATGTTGGAGTAAGGAGAAAGATTCCATCCTCCCCAGTCCCTATGTACTTTTCACAGCCAAAATCAAAGGTTGGTAAGTGCGCATCAGTGTAAGAAGGGTTTCACAACTTTATCACCCAATCTAATTATGTGTGTTCCTCCACTCCCACACAACCTTCTTATCTGCATGCATGGCAGAGCATGCCCTGATCTTCAGAGACATCAGTGTCAGAATAATAGTGCTTGAGAGGGTTCATTTAGGGAAAATGAAATGGCTGATCAGTTTACTTTGTATCATTATTTATTGTTCTAGTTGTGGTACCACTAGGAGTGCTGTGATAATGGCATTCATTCTACTTAATGGCACTGTGATTGCAGCCTCTACTCAATTACATTAATGTAATTTAGATCTTGTCTACACTTAATGCTACAGTGGCACAGCTGCATCGCTCCAGCTGTGCCACTGTAGCGCTTCAGGGTAGACACTCCCTACGTTGATGGGAGGGGTTCTCCTATTGGCGTAGGTAATCCATCTCCCCGAGAGGTGTTTTTATGTCAACTTAGCACAATTTACACACCAACTTAGGCTGGTTTAGCTGTGCCATTTTTCATGGATTTTACGTGGATTTTTTCAAACCCCTGAGCGATGTAGTTATGCCAACCTAATTTCCTAGTGTAGACCAGGCCTCATTAACAGTATCAAGTGCAGGCAAGCAGATCACAAATTTAAATCCTGACCAATCTCTAATATAACAGCTGCGTATGTCTCTGTTGCATATTACGTCTGTCTAACCACTTATATAACTCCATCATCATAGCGCCAGAATGTCTCCCAGCCATTTAAAAATAGAAATAACAATAGTAATTTCTCTCTTTCCTCCTTATCTGTGGAAGAAATACCTTGAGTAGTTTATACAGAATGTTGTATGTGTTGTGTGTGTGTGAAGCACTTATGACGGGAAAGAAGCCAAATGAAAAGGTTTGAATGCAATGATTCTAGTGGCTATTATGTCTTCTGGTAGGTTTCATAGGCCAAGTCTACACTACAGCCCCCACAGTAGCACAGCTATGCTGCCATAGCCCATAGTGTGGAGGCTTCCTACATCAATGGAAGGGGTTTTTCCATTGCTGTAGGTAATCCATCTCTTTGAGAGGCAGTAGCTAGTTCAACAGAAGGATTCTTCTGGCAACCTAGCCATGTCTACATGAGGGATTACGTCAACCTAACTACAACGCTCAGGGTGCAAAATTTTTCACAGCCCTGAGCAATGTAGTTAAGTTGACCTCAGTTTTAGGTGTAGACCAGGCCATAGCCTCAGGCCTTGTCTACATGAGTACATTGCACCAGTTTAACTAAAGGAGCAATTTTAAATTGATTTAGGCCTTGTCTATACATACAGCACTGCAGCGGCACAGAGGCAGCTGTACTGGTACAGCTGCTGCAGCTTGTCTGGTGAAGAGGCTCTACACCAACAGGACACAGGAGAGAGCTCACCCATCAGCATAAAAAAACACAAGAGGCATAAGGTACATTGGCAGGACAAGCTCTCCCACTGACATAGCGCTGTGCACACAAACACTTATGCCGGTATGATTTATGTCATTTAGGGAGATGGAGTATCCATATCCCCAAATGATATGCCAACATAGGCTGTAGAGTAGACATAGCCTTAGTTAAACCAGTTCAAAAACTGTGGGGACTCTCATATATCAGTTTAAACTAGTGCTATTTCAATCAGTTTAAGTTGATTAGGAGTCTCCTTAAGAGAAATTGAAAAATACCACTTTTAAACCTAAACAAGAGACCCCATCTGAGTTTAAAAATCAGTTTAAAAAAACAACTGAAATTAAACCTGTACAGCTTTCTCTTGTAGGCAGGCCTTATTCCATATATATATGTGGGTGTGCTTAGGCGTGGATGTGTATATGTATCTATGCAAAGAATACATATAGCAGTAAGGTAGCAATACTTACTTAATGTTCCGCTATCAGGATTTCTAATATAAAGCTCTATTTTTAGGAGTTTATAACTCAACCCAGTGATAAAAATTTCCTCCAGGCTGAAACTTGGCAGACATGACCTAAGCCTGGGAAAGAATTTTTCACAAGATTCATGAAAAAAACAATAATCAGGTCAGCCATTTTGAACCAGTCAGGAAGTATACAACAAACATTTTCATTGGCTTCAGTTTTTCTTTTGGCATTCTCCTAGACCTCAAAAGAGCTTCATTTAAATATAAATACTAGCAATAACTGCCAAGCAATTATCACATCGTGTGGATGAAACATTCTCTATATTTAACAATATTTTAAATAACTAAACTATGGCTAGTTTTAAAATATACACTTTTAGCGCACACATTTTAAGTTGCTCACTGAGCATCCCAGAGAGGTGTATGCATAGTTCTAGGATCTGCTATTACTGGAAATCTGCTGGTCAGGAAAGATTGCAAATGAGACTGTGCTGAAAGAAACTGTGCTTTAGAGGAGCTAGCATGGTGTAGTGGATAGCGCAAGGGACTGAGGTTCTGAAGATATGGATGCTAATCCCAACCTTGCCACTCACCTCCTGTGTGATCTAGGGCAAATCGCTTCACATCTCTGTGCTTCAGTTTCCCCTCCTCACTCATTGTCCATCTTGTCTACTTAGATTATAAACTCTTAGGGGCAAGGACTATCTCTTATGTGTATGTACAATGCCTTACACACTGGGGCCCTGATGTCCATTGAGGCCCCCATGTGCTACTATACTATGAAATAATACTAATGCTCTGGAAGCCTCATTTCCTAACATAAAAGCATTCAGGTCTGTCTAAGGCCAGGTCTACACTACGCGTTTAAATCGATTTAAAGAGCGTTAAATCGATTTAACGCTGTACCCGTCCACACTACAACGCCTTTTATCCTAACATAAAAGCATTCAGGTCTGTCTAAGGCCAGGTCTACACTACGCGTTTAAATCGATTTAAAGAGCGTTAAATCGATTTAACGCTGTACCCGTCCACACTACAACGCCTTTTATGTCGATGTAAAGGGCTCTTTAAATCGATTTCTGTACTCCTCCCCGACAAGAGGAGTAGTGCTAAATTCGATATTAACATATCAGATTACAGTTAGTGTGGACGGAAATCGACGTTATTGGCCTCCGGGCGGTATCCCACAGGCACCACTGACCGCTCTGGACAGCAATCTGAACTCGGATGCAGGGCAGGTAAACAGGAAAAAGCCCCGTGAACTTTTGAATTACATTTCCTGTTTGCCCGCGTGGAGCTCTGATCAGCACGGGTGGCGATGCAGTCTCAAATCAAAAAGAGCTCCAGCATGGACCGTACGGGAGATACTAGATCTGAATCGCTGTATGGGGAGACAAATCTGTTGTATCAGAGCTCCGTTACAGAACACGAATGCCAAAGCGTTTGAAAAAAATCTCCAGGATACACAGCGCTGCGTGACAAGCGTAACGGGAAGCCAGAGACTCAAATGGAACCGTGCTCATGGATGGAGGGGTACTGAGGACTCCAGCTATCCCACAGTCCACAGCAGTCTCTGAAAAGTATTTGCATTCTTGGCTGAGCTCCCAATGTCTTGTAGGTTCAAACACAGTGTCTGGCGTGGTTCAGGGAACAGCTCCTCAGTTTCTTCCCCCCCCACCACGTGAAAGAAAAGGGAAGAAATCATTTCTTGACTACTTTCAATGTCACCCTATGTGTACTGAATGCTGCTGTAGACAGATCGATGCTGCAGCAGTGAAGCAGTATCCGCTCCTCTCCCTCTCCCCTCCCGGTGGTAGACGGTGCAATAGGACTGAGTACCGTCCTCCCATGAATAATTGCTAACATGTTGAATCGAGGCCAACATTGCTGGTTACTCCCAGTAGATAGGACAGAAGCTAAATAACCAGCTTCATCATAGCAACTGGGGGCTTCAGCCCCTCCCTTTCCTGTGTAAAGAAAAGATTCTGTACTGCCTGGACTGTCATAGCAAGCAGCATGCTGGGGCTCTCTCCCCACACCGCTTAATGTCCTGCTGGACTATCATCTCGCCGGGAGGCTGCCTCCCCTCATTTTATGTCACTAAACACTCAGTGTTTCTTATTCCTGCATTCTTTATTACTTCATGACACAAATGGGCAGGACACTGCACGGTATCCCAGGAAGGTTGGGGGAGGAGGGAAGCAACGGGTGGGTTGTTGCAGGGGCACCCCTGTGATACTGACACGGAGCAGCTGTGCTCTGATACACTGGTCCTCTAATACACTTGCCCCTTATTCTAGGCAGGACTGACTCTATTTTTAGAAACCATAAGGGAGGGATTGACTCAGTCCCAAGTGAGTCAATCCCAATTTTGCTTTTGTGTTGCGCCCCGCCGATTTCAGCCAGGGGCACTCATGATAGCAGCGGACAGTACAGAGGGGGAGAGATAACCGTCATCTCATTGCCAGTTTTCTCCGGCAGTAGACGGTACAGAACGACGGTACCATCTCTTGCTATCATTGCAAAAGCAAGTGAATGCTGCTGTGTAGCGCTGGAGTATCGCCTCTCTGTCTCGCGGCATCCAGTACACATACGGTGCCGGAAAAAAAAAAAAAGCTGAACGGGCTCCATGGTTGCCGTGCTCACAATGCAACGCTTCAGAAATCGACGTTAGCCTCGGACCATGGATGCACAACGCCGAATTACTGTGCCTAGTGTGGCCGCATGAAATCGAATTTATAATATCAGTTTTATAAAACCGATTTTAGCTAATTCGATATTATCCCGTAGTGTGGACGTGGCCTTAAATCAGTGTAAACTGATGAGCTGACAGAGATTCAGCAATCCTAGTAGCACAAGAACACATTGGCATTGAGGGAAAGGGGCAGGTGTGGCTCAGGGTGTCCAGAAAAGCTTTGCTTTTTTTTATTGTGAAGTGGAAATTAGAAGGAAGACATGAAGAGGAGTGAGTACAAAAATAGAGGTACTCCAAAGCCTAAAAGAAAGGGGCCAAGGAGCAAAGGGAGGAATGGGACAGGGGATAGACAGCAAGCGGGATAGGAACAGTATGAGAGGGAAAGAGAAGAGAAATAAATGGAGGAAGTCGATAACAGGTGAAAAGGGTTTGATCATCTCTTCCCCCTCCTCTCCTTCCCCCCAGTCTGACCCTTAAATTACTTAATCATAAACTGTGTGCTTGTGAGCAGTCTTACTGACTTCAACGGGACTGCTCATGTGAGTATACACTAATGCACGTGCTCAAATGGTTACAGAGTCAAGGCCAAGCTGCCTAGTGATCATGTAATGAAAGCTCTGTTAATAAAGTAGAGTGACAACTGCAATTCTGAATTTCCTGACTTCATTGTTAATGCTTGTTGGTGTTCTTTTTTTAATGAATATATAGTATAGCTTATGTAGGGGTGTTTGTATGTGATCATATATATGTACAAGAAGTGAAATCCTGGGCCTATTATATTCAGTGGCCCAACATCCATTGATTTCCCAGTGTAACTAGGATTTCACCCATGTGTGCATGTGCATGTGCCTATGTATATAGATTGCACACATAGACCCTATGTATCAAATACATGCAGGAAAAGAAAGAAAAACGCACAAAGCAAAGTTATTGCCCATTGTTTAAGAACAAATCAACCTCCATAACTTATGGAAAATCAGGCATAATAGAAATGCAACATCTTATAAAAAGCCTTTTCTCATCTAAAAAAACCCCAAAAACCTGTAAATGTATTGTGAAAGCTAATTATTCTGTATAAACAGTTGAAGTGTTGGTCATAATGGCAGCTCTGTTGGATACAAAGTTTTTTGGCATTTATAAACAGTGTAAAAAACAAAGTATGGTCAGCGGAAATGAAAATATACTGTAACTGGTTAGAAGGGCGGGGGGGAATAAAGGAAAACAGATGCCTTGGCTAAGACTGATGGTTTCATGGTGCTTTTGTTCAAGAAGGGCTAAGGCTCACCAAACAAAGCCCAAAAGATATTATGCCATATACAGTGTTATGCCATATACAATGTTATATTTATCTGACTAGTTAACAAAGGTAAAGAAACTGAAAAGGGAAAGTGTGCAGGAATTAAAGTCCAAATGTAGTGCACTTGCTGGCTATTTGTTTCTAGGTCTTTGCATGCATGAAGTCATACAGAAATGATATTTTAAAATGAAGAATGTTAAAAGAAAATCAAATCAGTAGAGTCAGAAATAAAATCAACATGGACTCAAATGTCTCAGTGAAGGGTAATGACTGAATATTTTCATTATGCTACAATTGTACTATTTTTGAGCACTTTTACATTTAAGCATTGGCATGAGGGGGGAACAAAGGTGTTGTTCTATGTTATTTACTGTACCTGTGGGTAGCTGTCAGTCCGTGGTAGAACAGATATATCATAGGTCGCAGCAAAATGGCTTTTAGCTTGCTGGATCTGGCCATAGCGTTCTCTTTTTCTCCATTTGGCTCTTCGATTTTGGAACCAAACCTACATCAAGAAAGCAAAAAACAAGCACGAAGCTATTGAAAAGTCTTTCCTGAAACCAAAAGACTTAGGAAGGCAACTTCCAAAATTTTCATGCTTCCCCAAAAGGAAACTTTTCTCACTGAAAAGAGGAAGTTCACTGCCCCCTCTCACCCCAGACTCTTTCTCTATAAGGTCTATTGAAGTGAATTCTGGCTCTTTGAGGTGTGTTTACAGGAAATCTATTTTTCCCCTACTGACTGAAGGAAAGAGACAAAGAATGATCAGCACTTAAGGTACATGATGTTATATATCCCAATTATTTTGGGCAGTCCACTCAGATAGCAGCAAGTCACACCTAAAAAGTCCCTTTGCTTATTATTAGTTTCATACAGCCAGTAGATTGTTATGATTGGCTAAACACTTTATGTTAAGAGGTGGTATATAAACTTTATCTGGAGCAATAAGAAAATGATGGAGGAAGCTGGCTAACAGCATCGGTGAGCTTTGCTGTATAATGGAGAGGATCTTGAACCAGCCAATAAACAGTCATGGGGCAAAGGCTGTTCTTTATAATAGGATCCAGTGGATAGTCCTGGCAGCAGGCACAAAACAGCTCAGTGAAAAGAAATATTACGTGTACTGTGAGATGGGTCCTGTTTGGAACACTGGAGGTCTGGGAAGGAAAGGAATTTCATTTCTAGGTTCACTTAGGGTCTGATCAAATGCTCACTGAAGTCAATGGAAAGATTAATTTAAATGGCCCTTGGATTAGGCCCTTAGTTATTAAGGCATTAATGTATCTAACTCTGTGAGTATTTATATTGTACTCAGCACAGTATTGTCTGAGAAACTAATATGAGTCCACCATGTTGCACCTTGTGACTGGTGTCTAAAGATGGGGGTTCACCTTGTGATGTATAATTAAAGCTTCACTCTATTTTGAAGTTTAGTTTGAAGTGCCTAGAAGAGTTTATATGGCTCCTTCGTAGCCTGCTACAAGCTGAACCAAAATTACTATTCTGAGGGCTCTATTGTGCAATCCAGATTCATGATGGTGAACACTTGCTCATGAGAGTCAGCTCACAGAATCAAAGGGACTGCTAATTTGAAAGTGTTCATCAACAGAAATAAGAGTTGCCGAGTCAAGCCCTTATTGTTCTGTTATGGATAAATTCATTCTGATACTTGTTAATAAAGTTATCATGTTAGCAAAACTAATGATACTAGTTGTATTGAGGATCCCCAGTCACAGACAATGACCTCATTGTGCTAGGCATTGTACAAACATAGAAAACAAAAGATGGTACCCACCTGTATACTAAGGGATGCTTCATTATACTGGATACCACGGTATTTAAAATAAAGTTATATGGTATTAGACTCTAGAATAGGGCATGGAGCTGTCTTTAGGTTGAGCAGAAAGTCTCATGATGAGGAAATAATTTAAAGACTCATCTGTCATTAAAACATAACATCAAAATGAGAGTTACTTGAAAAATTTTCTAGTTGGTTTTAGTGCTTTTAATTCTTAGGGATTTTTGCCTGGTCCTCTGGGACTCTTACCACTCCCTTGATATTGTCTGAACAGCAGGGGCATATTATTGGTCAGTTTAATTTCTAACTACTTATTGCAAATTGAATATGGCAATCTTGAAAAATGTATCCAGAAATCAAAACAAGGCACAGAATACCTGTTGAGCATATTTTGTATGAACCTTGTTGGTAAATTTGTATTATCTATCATGCCTGGGGCTCAGCAATATATATATATATATATATATATATATAGTATTTTTTTCCTGCTGTCTCCACAGGAGGCACCAAGAACATGCTAAGGGAATTTAGTAATGAGGCTCTTTCATTGAAAAAAGACCTTGACAATCTCCTTAAAATGAGTGCCAATTACTGCACTGACATGCAGCAGGAAAGAGAACTTAGATAAATTAGGTTCAGGTTGGCTCTCTCTGCATGTACGCAGGACACAAATTAAACTAGATCTTGATGAAATGGCGGTGAACAGAAATGTGGGTAGCGTATCCAGCTGATCATTCCACTAAAGTAAATAAAACAATTTGTTTGAATTTATAGTAACTAAACTAGAAACAAAAAGCCCACTTTTTTTCTTCTTTGACAATCCCCCAGAATGTTTCTGTTTACATCACTTTACTAGAAACTGACTCTTGGCAAAGATAAAGTAACCATTTGCCTACACAAAGTAATGCAAAACTGCTGCTTGTTATCCTTACATTGCCAGATGCTTGCCCCTAATGATGCAAGGCCTTTTAAACTGCTTAATCCTATGATGGAATACTATTGCTACTCAGGATCAACATGATCACCATTTCCTTTCATATTCCTTTCTTATTTAGCTTCTCAGAAATGCAGATATTGGTCATTTTCTACGTGAGGGAAAATATTTGTAAACAAAATAGAAAACAAATATTGTCAGAAAGCCTGTTATTCAGATATACTGTGCTTTGTGCTGTTAATTCTTCAGTTGTCCTACTTTTACTTCAAGAAGCTTATGTAACTGTGAAAAATTATGATCAATTTCCCAACCTGAAACTATTAATTTGGACCCCATTATTCCATCCTAATTCTAAGCGAGCCCCAATGGCCCCAAAATAACATAACTGAAATAATAGAAAGCCACGGTGGTCTTAATGGCTTATATGTGTTTGTTTGAAATCTAAGCAGAGATTTGTTGCAAAAAGTAATGACCAGAAGTCACTCCCAAAAAGCTCTCTAAATTTAAAAAGATGACTGATTCTCCAGGGTTTATTAAAGAGTTAAAAATCCCTGGGCTAAATTCTCTTCACTTCAGAGATATTGCATGGGTGCAAACAGAGGGAATATCTGGACCCAGTTTTCAGATGACAACAATGCCTATATCACTCAGCTGAATACAGACAGGCAAATGCCATTTATTTTATAAAAGTTAAGTCATTTAAATAGTTTATAAAAGTGATCTTTGTTTAATTTTCAGTCGTGTGCATGTGAACTGGCTTTTATTTCTTTATAAATTACAGGTTGTGAAGTTGTTAATACGTAAAGTGATTAAACTCAAAAAAGTTACTCCTGTTCTGGGATATTCAACAGGCCTGATATTCCCTAAACTGTAAAAAACAGGGACTATCAATGAAACCAGTAAGATCTCTAAAAACAGAATGAACTTTTATAATGCAACCACTGTATATAGTTGACAGCTAAACCCATCCTTTGAAAGTAAAATTCAAAAGATCTCAGAGTTTTTGTCAGCTTTTCTACACATTTAACACCTTTTCTCATCATTGTACATGTACACATGCAAATATTATACAGATGTATTAAATCAGTTATGTGCATGACTAAGATATAGACATGTAATGCTAGCTAATTAATTGTTCAACAATAAATGTTCCTAAGAAATTAAAATAATCTTGAAAATTGATCATACAATAAGTGAAAGAAACTAGGTTGCAATCCTGCAAGGTATTGAGCAGCCTCAACTCCCAGTGATATTAATGGATCAAGCCCTTTCTGTCTATACATATTGTTTCACTGTTTACTCTTTGAAACAAAATATAAGGAATTTGATTACTTTAAATCTGTAATTTGTGTTCAATAATAGAATTGGCGTCCACTGCAGTCCAATTTGTTATGATGATACTGCCAAACTATTATGCACTTTGTATTACACTGTTGGGAACTTTTACATATTAACACCATATTCATGTGCTGCCTGAAATTTTGACAGAGAAGTGAAGTTATCAGAGACTGAAACTCCATATTTCTTTCTATTTTTCCTCTTATATGCAAGTTTCCCAGACAGTGAAACTTAAATATTAACAAGTTATTTTGCCTATGTAATGAAGTGGCTCCTCTTTATAGAAAAACATAGCAAAATATATTCTGTTTCATGCAACATTATGAACTTTTGTACAACCCCTAAAGTGCTGTTGATCAGTTTTCAGGATGTTTAAATTGTCCGGTGTGATGTCTAAATTAGGTACCTACCTGGACTCTGGCCTCAGTGAGCTCTGTTCTCAGAGCTAGCTGTTCTCTTACATATACATCAGGATAATGTGTTTTCTGGAACACTTTCTCCAGTTCCTCCAGCTGTAAACTGGTAAAGGTCGTCCTGTGTCTCCTCTTCTTACTGCTGGAGACATTGCTGTCACACTTATCTCCCAGTTCATCCAGTTCTCCCTTCTCCTGCATCCCTTTCACTGGAGACATCCTAAGACTGTTGCAATTATCCATGGGCCTATTCAGCTCTGTGTGAAGAGGCTGTCCTTCTACTTTAGTAATCCCATAGTTCACTGTACATAGGAGGGGAAAATAAGCAGTTAAATGGGCTTTTAGAGCTGAGAATTTTTAGAAAACTTCCATAGGGAAGTTGATTATATGCAATGATGTGTTGGAATGTGATACAATTGGCAAGGAATCCTGTAATTTTTTTTTAATTGATGCCATTATTGATGCCTATGGAATTTTTGCAAAGATATGTTATCTAAAAATATTGTTTGAACTTTTTTGATGTGAAGATAAAGAAATCTGCATAAGTAAATTACCTATTTCTTATATATTGCAAATAAAATACATAATAGGCAGTATACAAAATCTGATTAGAGTTGCATAGCCACAGAATTCTAATGTGAACTAGATTTTGATTTAAAATAAATGGCACAAAAGCTGCTGAAAAATGTGATTTTAAACTAAGGTTGCTGTTAAACTAACCCCAACATAGTTCTATGAAAAAATCAAAATAATTATATAGAACAAATTAAATATTTATAAATTGACTAATCAAGAACCACCCAATTGAGTAAAACTAAAATTTGACATAGTGCACAAACCAAACAGATTTTTAAATATTCTTGGATTTGTGAGATGGAATTGTTTCCAATTAAGACTGTTATGATTACAAAATATAGGGGAGTTCTGTAAAATGTTAATAAGTTAAAAGAACTTATTTCATATATTTTGTATTAGTGTTACAGGAACTATTTATCTTTCGGGTAAACACTAAATGACAGCAATAAACATTAAAATAATTGTCTTTAGTTTCTAAATAAGAAATAAAAAACATTTGATATTTTTGCTAAACATGTCACATTGCATGGATAACTCATACAACATGTTACAAGATTTGAAAGATCCTTTTTTTGCTCTCACAGACAAGAGTGAAAATTGAAAATCTACTGCAGTAAAACTTTATAAAGGATGGCATCAGGCACATGATTTGGAGCTTGTTTTGTGGTTCTCTGCCATGCTCCATAATTTTCTTAAGAACCATTGATGCTTATCTCTTCATTCAGGGTGATTTTAACCAAGCATAATTTTTTAGATCCCCGATTCCAATACACAGATTAATAATGCAATAAAACCCCAAACATAAATTAAGCAAGCTAATTAAAAACAATCACACTCAGTAAATCAATATACTGTAGTTTTCCTAAACCATACTTGTTCTTGATACTTTCAAGAGCAAAAGATTGCCATTGGTCCCTTTAAGATTTCTCACATAAAAAGAATTATCTCCAAAAATCTTTCAATACATATACGAAGTACAGCAAATTTGATATATTATTAATCCTCGTATTGTACTTTGCTGATTTGTAGCCATATATAGGAACTTTCTACTAAATCAAGGGGTTTTTTTAGTATTATTTTTATAAATGCTAAACTACATACGAAGAAAATATTGAATTAAAATGTCAAAATTGTAAACTGTTCATTAAAAAAATAAAAATAAAGTGCACCATATTTTCTTTTGCCTAGATTCCAGAAATATAAACTATATTTATTAATTTAGTCAAAATAATCAAAAATATGTGTTATAATTTTTAGCTGTAAAATAAACATTACAATTATAAGTGAGTTGCCCTAGTGTACTGAAGTACTATTAGTCCAAATAACTATTTGAAAGAAATGTAAAAAAGTGTTATTCAATGTCAGCTTTTGAAATAAAGTATAAATAGAATATATTTTAAATGACCAGTCTGAAATAAAAGATTGGAAATGTTCACAATAAAAATATTATATAGAATATAATAATTAACTACAACCCAAATACATTGTACCTAACGTTTGGGAAGTGAAAAAAATTATTTCCACAAAGTGAATAAAATATTAGAAAACTACGTATACTTTAATCATTTTGGTACTCAACATTTGCAGTAAGGTGTTTGGCAGATCTGAAACCTCGTTAAAATAAATGGGTTTGTTATAAATATCTCACATTTATTGGTTTGTTGTTTTAAAAGAACCCTCACTTGCAGGTTATGTGCTGTATACAAGGAGACACAAAAATCCTCCTGGAATTGCAAAAGTGCTTTAACTGTCTTGAAATGAAATGATGGGGTTTGTATTCGGTCGGTTACAAGATAGAAAAGATAGATGGTTTGTTTTGATAACATTTTGACTTTGGAAGGCTTTTGTATTGGAGCTGAAGACTTTACCAAACAGTTACCACTAAGAAATGTCCCTGTAGAAGCTTGAAATCTGTAGTGGGTCTTTTTTTTTTGTGGCGATTAAAAGTCAGTTTAACAGACTGTAGAGCAAGCCAGATCTGAGTCACTAGAGCATTTGTTGCTAGGTTAAGAATGCTTCTAGACACCGCACCAGATGTTATTGCAAGTTTAGCTATTTCGTCTCTTTAGTACATTAGAAGATAGTCTAAGCTAAAAGGTAGAATGACCAAACACGCTTTAAGCTAAAAGATGCACTGATTATAGACACATACGAAGTGCGTCTCTATAATATAACAGCACACCGCTATATATGATCATTACATTCTAGCTTGAACTATATATAAAAGAGAATAAATCTGACCGTGTGCGCTGTACACATTACACATCAATCAACGGTTAACATAGAGACATTTTCTATTATAAAATCTCCAAATTTAGCTGCATCCTGTAACGAAAAGAACTGTTTAAAAATGTTCAACATTTCTGTTTGGCTCGACTGTTTTTTGGCTAGAAATCCTTCAGGGGATTCTATGGGACTCTCTGAATGGGGGAAGGAAGGAGAAAGTCAGTACTGTTTACTGCAATTCGGATTGTGATTCTAGTTCTAGTTGAAAGTTTTGAGTTTAGGCTGTGTCTTCCGGAAACATTTAAACTATGGTGCGGTAGAACCCAAAGCGAAAGCTTCGCCTGTGTGCTGCCGGAAAGGGAGGCTGAAGCCTAACGAAAGGGGCTCTTTAATTAATATATTTGCTTAAAAGATCAGTTAAAAAGCGTGCGACCGATCCTCCACCGGAACGTGCTCCGGATCCACCGCACTTTAGTTGCTAAGTGCACCAGTTAAAGCTTCCTCTATTGTCCTCGGATAAAAGGAATGAACCTGGGAGGGGAGACGCGCCGATTCCCCTGCTCTGCGAACGAAGAATAGCGCTAAGTAGTCCTACGGGGAGACTCACCATTATTGTCCCGGCAGGGAGATGTCCTCTCGAGCCTCACATGATGCTCAGCCCTTTGCAGAGGGTTGAAGGCCTGCACGCATTTACTGGCTGAAGTTTTGCTGTAAAAGGACTCATTGTCCAAAGTTTCCATAACGTGCTCCAAAGTGCCTCCTGCTCCCATGTAAAAGTCACTGTTCTTAGTCGGCTGGCTCTTCAGGGCAAACTTTTCGCTCAGAAAATCCATAATCCTCTAAAGCTGCTTGGGAGCCTCTTCCCTAGACAGAGGCTGGACTGTGAGCTGGGGTGAGGGGAGGGAGGGGAGAGAGAGACACCTCCAGAGCTCAGGGAGCTGCTTTGCCTCTGAGCCTTTGATTGTCTTGTCTTGAAAGGGGGAACCCGAAGTTGCTCTTATATCTTGAAGCTCAGCAGGGCTCCTTGCGCAACCTCCCATTTCTAATGAATATGAAAATAGGCAACCAGTGTAACTCCACCCCAGATCCCTCTAGACCTAATCCCAACACTGGAGGGAGATCCAGGCCCACTTTCGACAGACAGATTCATTTCAGACGGACACACAGACGGGCTGGAGGGTGGGGGCAAACGGATTGAAAGAGACATTTCCCCCACCTCGATGGATTCGCATTTCTCCAGGGATTCTGGAAAATGTGCTAATTCCCCCTCCCGCTTCTCCTCCCCGAAAAGTTGAGAGCAATACATTTTCAGAGGCAAATTCCATTCTAACAGGCTTTTATTTAATCTATTGGAACGACACAGAGATAGGACTATATATGATATGGAGCTGTTAAATTAACAACCGGGGTTTCTTCCGCTTCTTATTCACACGGATGGGGAGTTTGATCGCAAAGTAAGAAAACGAAACGCTCTGGGGCTTGTTTGGGTTGTGTGAACGGGAGAATCGAAGGAATGAAAGAAAACTAGCTCCTCCATCCCTTATATGTTACTTGCCGTACAGACTCGAAATCTGGTTTTGTGCATGCATATAAAGAGACTAAATGTTTCCCTTATCTTAAGCATTCTAGATCTTAAAACATTTAACGACTTTAAGGGGTGAAAAAATCACATTTGAAAACGTCTAGTCGCCCCTTTAATGCTTCTTGGGGAAATGATCGCCGAGTCACAGCAACAAAAATAGGATTAAAAGAAGAGAGAACATCTATCTGAAAAAGAGGTTTACCATAGACAAAGCATGTACATCGCGAAGCTTTCAACTTTCTTGTTTTTCTTTCCGTTGCATAACGGGGACGATTCAGAACAGAAAAAGAGAGAGATTTACATTTTGAAGACAAAAAATATTTAGAGATGACCCTAATCAGGAGAGAGCGGAAAATTGCCTTTTTCTGCTCTTTCGGTCCAATTATGATCTAATTATTTAATCATCAGAGAAGCTTAGATTCCACCTTGCAACACTCCTCCTCTCAAAGAAATCGATATTTCAGTGATAAGAGTCTCTTCTGTTCTTCCAGATTGGATTGTCTTCAAAATCATGTTCAATGTTTCACATGTATATGCCATATCATCAGTTTTAAGCCCAATTTTCCATTGAGATCGATGCGGACCTTTTAAAACACATGACACTATGTGAGCTATATTTACTAACAGTACATCTTATAGAGTCGATCACTGAAAAACTGCGGAAACAGAACAAGAAAAAAGTCCCTAATTTTCACATTAGTATTAAAAGTACCCACACCAGAGGTGTAACTTATTAACACCAGAGGTGAGGACTAGTCAGCTTTCCCTGTCTTTCTTTTTAAGGCTATTTGAAAATGTAGCTCCGTCAAACTAAAACATGGACCCTCTTTCGTCTCCAAAACTGCTGTACAAATTACGATTTTGTGAGCTGTTGAAGTATAGGTATGTGAATGGATTGATTTGGTTGCTGGTAGACCTGTTAGTAGTAAACTAGATAGACAAGCTAGGGCTTGAAGTGAACAACATCGAGCTACTCGAGTGACCTGAATATTCAGCAGGAATTATTTTCTTCCTTCCGAACAATCCTTTCCCCCCCTTCTTGTCTTGTTATTAATTGTCCCACTTTGCTGAGGGGAGGGCGGGGCGGCAGTTAAAGGAAAAGGGAGAAAACCCTCATTTTAAAGCATTTCCTCTCTGCTATTCTCTCATCTAAATAGATTGAAGTTTTAAAAAAAACAACAAAAACCCATTACAATGAACATCCCTGCTTGCTTTTAAGCCAGAAGGGTACCAGAACTGTAGGCAAGCCCGATTTAGTCTCACGTCGAGATATATTTGTCCATGTCTAGGGTATCTAGCTAAAACCCTACAGGCGTGTGCGTTCCTGTAACACATATTCTGGCTAAAAGACCGTCTAATTTGTCAATATAAATGCCACTTCCTAAGCACGGTACTATTCAGTGTTTCCTTGTGCCCTAGGTTATAAGCTTGGCTGTCCTGCTTATTCTGCTTTGGCATTCTCACTATCTAACAGCCATTGCAGCGCCACTGAATTAATTACACATTGTCTATGCTACATTTTCGCCCATGTTTATAGGGCTCTAGCGGAGATCTCTTAAAGCTCTGATGGTAACTGACTCTCATTAGATGAACCCTAAACGAAGCTATACAGTTTAACAATGTAGTGTATTGGAGTCAGACCCACACACCCCCGCCCGGGTCGAGGTCTAGTTAACTTGCCAGCAAAGAGGAGAGAGCGGAGTTGGACCATCAGTAGAAAAAAACACTCTAAAGAAGAGGGTTTTATGCCCTGCTAAGGGTGGAGGGAAACGCTGCGGCCGGTGCAGGATGGGAAAGGTAGGCACACTCCTGGACTAGGTTTGCTCCTGTAGCTGGATCGCTGGTTTTAACAGGACACTTGGTGGAGCGCCTTGGAGGCCCAGATCTGCTGTGGCTGCGGACTCAGCCCAAGCTGCGTCTTGCAAGTCTTTCTCAGCCAAGCTGCAGGGCCAGAGGCGGAGGCTAGCACGCACACAGGAATTCCTCTCTCTGCTCCTCCTTATGCTACTTTCAATCGCCTCAGCGAACTGTGTGAGGAACGTTACATTCCCCCCCTACGCCATCCAGCTCAACGCCTGTCGCTGACCCGAGAAAATAGACGACTAATCCCAGGCCATCCGTATCTGTGTGTTCTAGAGCCTTGTCAGCTTGTTTACAAATATGCCTTAAAAGCACTGCACGCTTTGGGGAAAAGAATGCTCCGTGTCTTTTAAATGAAAGCCACATGCAAGGTTGTTGCAGCCTGCAGTGCACTTTTATCCCAATAAATGTCCCTCTTAAAAGGCAGCTAGTAAACTGCAGGGAAACCGGGGACAAGGAGCAGCGCATCTGCCTGTAAAACCGGTTCCGAGCAGACATCAAGCCCGGACTCTCCCCAGGGACGCTAGGAAACGCACTGTGTGTTGCACGGGATCCCTGCTGGAGAGGGACACGAAGCTCTGTGCTTAAACTCAGGGCCCGCTTGGTGGCAAACTCCTGTAATAAACGCTTCACCGGCATTTGGCTGGCAAGGAAAGAGCTCTCTGGGTGCAAGCGGTGTCTCTAACTGGAAAGGCTGTTCATGGTAATGTCACAGCTCTGAGCCTTCCTAACAAGCGCCGAGTGACTCCTGCACACCAGGAAGGGAGCTGCAGCCCGCAGAGAATCCGAAGTGAGACCGTCACTTTCACTTGCCCTTGATGCTTGTTTACTTCTCCCTCAAAGGAAAAGCCCCCATGCGATGGGGCTGAGCGCCTGGGGCTACCCCACGTCTCATCCCATTTCCCGCCTAGAGCTGCACCTTGATGGAGAGGCTATTGGTTACGATAGCACCGGGCTGAATCTGTTACAGATATGACTGCGAGGGCGGAGGGGTAGGGAGGTACCCACTACCACCATCACCACCCGTTGTGTGCTTACGGGTCAAATTCTGCTTCCATTTACATCCGTGCCACTCTGCAGACTTTAAAGGGGTGGAAGGATTTAACGGGGCGGGGGACAGAAATTGGCGCCACATACGTAAATTTATTCTTCTTTAGAACTTGGAAGTGCAAAGCTGTCTTCAGTTGCAGAAAAAAAATATGAAGGACTTTTAAAAATCTCAGGAAGGACACAGCGCCGGGAGCGCTCTCTCTCTCTCTCTGAAAAGCATCTTTCTGCAGGGCAGATTCCTTGAGTGCAGCAGCCAGCCCGCCCAGCTAGTCAGGGCAGCGCGCAGATGTGCCGCTGTGTTTCAAGAGATGAAGGATCTCCTGAACCTGCTGTGAAAGGGTGTTGCATGTGATGAAGAGACGTTTCGTGGCCAGAGGTGGTGTGAAGGCGCTTGCCCTTGCAGCGAACGCTAGCTCGCCAAGGAAACGCGGTCCCTCGAGATAACCCCCGGATTATCCGCTGCCAAGTGGCTCCCGCCCCTGAGGCTCGGAACTTCAGAACTTTTTGGAGGGCTTGCGTGTTCAGCACAGAACTTGGCTCCTTTTTCTTTCTTCCGCAACCTCTCCCCTTCCCGTCGGGATCAGTTCGCTCTCTAGGAGCGCGAACAGGAGTGAATTACGAGCAAACATCAAACACAAACAGATCCCTCATTTAAAAACAAACCCTATTTGGGAAAAAGGGGGATTGGGTTTGTCGGGAAAACGCCTCCACTGAACCTGCCATCATTATTTGGGCAAACTGCCTGGAGCTACAACCTAGACGAGTTGCTCACGTTGTCTCTGCAGTTTGCCCTGTCCCTCGCAGCCCAATTAATGTCCCACTCTCCAGGGAATTCCCTTCGTTCTTCAGTTTGTTTAAACAAAGAGACCGGGCTGAAACACCAGTAAGACCCAGGGATTTCCTTTGTACATTTCCAATAAGACCCCCCCCCCCAATTCAGCCAATGTTTTTCTAGCATTAGGGTCAGGCATAGGGTTGGTATTTTGGCCTGGACTGTAGGGATCTACTTTACACCGCTGATATCTTCCGCAGAACAAGGTGCTTTTATTGCCTGTGCTGCAAACACGACATATATTTGTGGAAAAAGAGAAATTATTCACTTAGGTTGAACGGCGGAGATAAATCTCTAACTGCAGAGGTTGGCGTCTCTACATTGCGGCGTTCTTCCCGAGCTGTTAACACAACCCCCTGATAAGGGACTGACAAGCTATAGGGGTTGTAAAATGGATGCGTTTACACGGTTATTTTCTAAAGTGAATTTGAGGTATACCAGTAAGGGAAGCCAGGGAGAAAAAAACCAACAACTTGAATATGACCGAACATGTCAACTGCCGGGAAAGAAAAAAAAGTCCACCAAAAAAACGAAAGTAATTGAATGTTATGTAGAATGGCAAGTGGCCAAATGGGTCAATATTTTATGTGCCCTCTGTTTCCTTTGCGGAGGCTTCCCCCAGCCACGCTTTCATGCTTGAATATATAGATTTGTACTATCTCAAACTAACTCGAGAGTTGCACTGACATGAAACCCCTCAAGAAATAAATACACCAGCCTACAGTGTTATGAATCATCTTTTCAAGCTTAGTTATGACTCACTTGATCTTCTTTTTGGCGATGGGCGAGGATAAAGCGCAACCTGCAGGAATATGACATGACGTGAGAGCTATTCAGCAAAAATTATCCAAGGGAGTGTAAGAAGCCAAATTGTATAGGTGTAGAATATGGATTATCCGATTTACATTTTACCAAAACATTCTGCTTGGAAAAAAATATCAAATATTATTATAATAAACATACAATGCCAGCGTTTTAACATGTATTTACACTTAATATGGTAAACTTCATGTTCAATGCATTAAAATACTGAATATGTTTTAACCGCAGCACTCAGGATACTTAAAGGACCCGATTCAACCCTCTTGAGTTCTAGAGACAGGTCGTGTCCAAACTGATGAATTTTCTTTCCAAACGACCAAATAAACTTCCCCCTCTCGCCCCGCCCCACTAACGCATACAAATTTGGTTCAATATAGACAGATGCTCTTCGTATATTACAGTTTGGAGAAAAAATGTTGAATCAAAAATAGTTTCAGAAATTGTACTACGATCTGGGCTCTGTAGGCTTAGTTAGTACGTACCAATACATCACGTTTTTTAGTGATATTTTAATATTTAATCCCGTGCTGGCAGAAGAAAAAGACTGACTGGCTCTAATAAATCCCTTTCATCTTTATCTGCAGTAAGTTAAAACAAACGGATCATTTACTAGTTGCGCCGGTCCCGATCCCACAGCCCAAACCCAAGGAATGCAAGGTCAGGCACTTTCCGTTCGTATCTACAACCCAGCCAAGGGCGAAATAGCAGTAACGCTGCGGTATCTGCCGTTTGATGCTGTGACAATACCTTAGTGGTTTAGCAGATTTCTTTGATGACATCTGCACAGATAAAAAGAAGAAAATCCCTGTCAGTTTAATTTGCGTCAAGTAGATGTTCAGGAAAAATACAGCACATGTAGGGAACGTAAACGTTTGCTTTCCCCATGCAGGAAACAGCAAAACTGTTTCCAAAGCTACGCCAGCTTTGATGAATTTCCATTTGGAGTACGTAATGACTGTTCTTGAACCACCTAACGTTCCGCTAAAAACAAAATGGTCTGAGACAGTGCAGTGTGTGGTATGGATTTAATCTTAGCTCAGTAGGGAATCTCAACAGAGATGCTCCACAAAAGCAGACTGAGCTCTTAACTGGATCTAATTTAATCATGATGAAGCCTACTCACGTGTGTTGCAAAAACAAACCCAACAAGACTTCAATCTGCCTATTATCTGGAGGTTATATTAGCTCTTTATCAAGTCTGTAAAGGGTTTGAAATTTGCGCAATAGGTGTCATAAGGATGAGACCAGCCACTCAAGAATGCAGGTTTCCAGGACCCGAGCGTGTCCCGTACTCCACTTTAAAGCCAGCTGTCACTGTCCGTCTGCAGTCAATAGAAAAGAGTTCCGTTCACATCACTGGGAGTTGGATCGGGCCCCTAGAGGAGGTGAAGCATCTGGACCGTATTCAATTCGCACTCTTTACAAGGATAAACCAGTTCGAAATGAGAGGGGAGATAGCTGAGGTGGGTCTCCTCTGCAGCAGCTGAAAACGTTGTTTGAAATGAGGTCCGACCCCCTGTGCCATTCTGTCTAATAAATCAAGGAGATACATATAAAGAAAAACACAAATACCGTTTTCCACATCAAAGAAATAGTCACATTAAGAAAAAGAGGCCCAAACATGACTAAACAAGCTCTCTAGTAAGTGAAAGTTGAACATTTGCTGCTCATTTTCCCAGCAGAATTAATTTCTGATGTGTATTTTTTTTGAAAATGAGCTCATTGAGAGTTTTAATTTTCGAAGGCTCCTAACTAAATTAAATTTTAAAAAAACCCTCTATATGTAGAATCACTCCAAAGTGAATCAACCTAGCCCCGACTTGGACTCTAAAACATTCCAGACTTCGCACACCTAAAAAGACCCTGTAATGGTCATACACTCTTACCGTGCGGGCCTCTTGATTACTATTAGGACAATTCTAAATACAGAGCGGCTACATTACTGCAGGGACGCCAAGACACCGAAAGCATCGCGGAGGCTGGTGTGGGTGGGTGTAGGGCTGAGTTGTCATCTCACGATTCAAAAAAAACCAACAACATGAAATATAGGTCGAAATTCTTGGTTTGCAGCACGAAGCTAAAGAAAGTCGGTTACAGATCGCACGAGGGCTAAAAAAAGGTCGCTATTTATGTAGCCTGCGTTAACAAACGGCTACAGTGAGTCGATTTAGACCCACATTGACAGGGACTGCTAGTTTTCAAGCTTAGATCAGCTGAAAGGCCGCTGCTTTTCGCCATGCAACATAAATGTTAGATCAGATTCAGAAATGTGTAATTCAGCTCCATCATTACTCATGCAGCGCCCAGGCCGAAAGCCACAAAGCGATTTTATTCTACTCTTTCAGGGTTTGGATCTGGAGAGTCTCAGCATTATTTTGCCCTTCGGTGAGAACCGTTTTGTAGTTCTCGAGTCGTTTTGAGTGCTTAATGGAGCATTTATTCCCAGCTAACTAAAGGTTCTCGCTCGGCTTTTCTTACCATGAGCACCAAGGTGAATACCTGTCCCCCGCCCCCCCAAAAAAAGGTTTCGTGGGTAACCGATGTGCTGCTGATATTTCATCCACGGTGCTTTTCTTTTCCCTTTAAACTCTAACTCTTGGAAAAACAACATATTTTAAGCTTTCCACGCAAATATTGATATTGGCAAATAAAGCCCCATCTCACCGTCCATGGCTGGAGACAGTATTCTTTTTGTTTCGAAATTGTGCAATCAAAATTAACCCAGGGCATTACAAATTGCCTAAAATATCCAAAGGGGGTGCAGGTAACTTGTCCGCACAAAACTCCTACCTCCACTTGCCACTGCGGCAGAACGTGCCTGAGCCCTTTGGAGAGGCATTTGCCTATCGGGGGATGCAGGCAAATAGCGCAAAGTAGGATACGTTACGCTCAAACATAAGCCACGTGTATCTCTGCATTAGTGCCAGTAAATCGTTGGTGCGATCAAATAACCAAGGGAAGGTGGATCTCGACGCCTTGATTTGTATTTTGATCACAGGGCCGCTCTGTAGATCTAAATCTGGGCATAGGATAGAACCAGACTGATCGCACTCTTGATAGCCACTTGGGGTCTGAAACGCCAGATAAGTAACATACAAATACATCACCAACGCTGTTCGGATCAAGAGACTGACTTTAATCACCTCATAGGGCCGCGCTATACAATATACTAAATGGGTCTGCAACAGAAACAAAGCAAATGAGTATTAATGAAAACGATATCAACATGAGTAGGATCCCCACATAACAACTGTTGCCTAAGGGGTCTATTCTCAGTCAAAAAATTAATGGAAGTCAACGGGAATGGGCCCAAAATAAGGAATGAGACATATACTTTTAAAGAAGGGAAGCTACCTGATCGCTCAGTTTCTAACTATGACATTTTAAAAATAGAGATTCCTTTGCGGTCTTTAAGGAGCCGCTGTACTGCGCTTCTGTGAACTAACATCGCCTAAGCGGCAAAAAGTTCGTTCAATTTCATCAGTACAGTTCTTCATAGAGGTTCCAATTTAATAAGAAACAATTTGGGGGGGGGGAGTCTTTAGAAATCACTATTTAGTTGAGCCTGTTTACTTTTCCTGGACTGCCTCCACTTCCATCATCTGCTTAATAGTATTTGCCTTCTGTGGCAGGCATTCTTCGTTTCCCACATTAAGAAAATTGTTTTTAAAAGAAAATTGCTGAGGAACTGAATTAAATTAGGTGAAATACAAAGAACTCATTCCACGGGGCAGAGAAAGAATTCACATTAGTCCTATGTTTTTGCAAATGGGCAGACTCTTTAATCTCTTGCAGATGATTATGATGGCAGAACACCTGTCCTGTTGAAATGACAGGTATTATTACAGTCATCCTGCCGGAAAATAGCTTATCTCCATTAACAGCAATTTGAATCAACCTTGTTTTTTAATACTCTTAAAGATCGTGACACACATCAGTAGACAATTAACACCGATACAAAAATACAGGCGTTACCGTCTTTATTTCTTATTGCTTATTTAATTAACAAAGCCTTTGCTACATAGCAAAAACTTTCTCTCGAAAATTGGTTTGTACAGAGAAATACTAGATGAGCTGGTAAAGTCTTAACTAACTGCGTTGTGGGTCTTACAGGTATTAAGGTTCAATCCCAATCAAATATGAGCTGCGGCACAAAATGTACTTGCTTGCCCCTAAAGATTGAAGAGACCACAGCATTTCAGCCACCAGGACACTTGGCAACTATCTGATCAGTGGTTATTGGCCTTCTTTAGTATGTGGGTGCCGGAAAGTAAATGTTGATGCTTAAAGAAAATACTGAAAACCAAATGAAAATTCTCCTGTTCCAAAACAACCAATCAGCTCCAAATCCCAAGAAAACACAAATAATTTAATCAGTTGGAGCATGGGGCAGGCAGAATTTTGCTAACCTGCCTTATTAACATTATTTAGCTAGACTATCAAAAAGTGTACCTGTCCAATCATTTGCCCATAAATAGGCATCTATTTCTATGATGTTACACAGGTAACCCATACGTGCTTCCTCTTCACAATTTTACTCGTGTCAGTTTCAAATCCCCATAAAAAAGGCTTGGCTAACAATTACGGTAGATTACATAGTGTCTTTATTCAAGTTACCTGCAATTCCAAGACAGTTGCAAGGTTGGCTGAAATGTCAGGAGCTCTTCTGTACTTATAAAGTCTCCCAACTGCATATACATGGCCCTCTGCATCACCCTAAGTCGCCTGAGTGAGTTGGCCTGCACAACATGTAGATAGGACAGTCGGGGACAGGGCAAGGAACTACTACAAGACCATATCTGTAAGGTATAGTGTCAACAGCCTTGAGCTGAAATAGAGGGATGTATTAACCTACAGATAGGCTGAATGTCTTTTCCCTAAATTTCACACAAAAAGGCCATTTTTTCTGACTTTGTGTGAGAAGGGACAATTTTTCCTTTTCTATTTTAGGCTGGAATAATGTCCAGTTCCCTTGAGTATCCCAGTCTCATCTAACGTATCCTACAGACTTTAAGTTAATTATGTGTCATGGTTCTACTGTCAATTTTTAGGCCAGCAGAGGCTGTAAATCAGTGCTGAACCTGGTTCCTTGTCTTACTAGGTTTATAACTCCCATGCCAAGCCAGGATAATATTTTTCACAAGTCTTTAAAAAGATTAAAATTAGATAATCTGTTTTTTTCCCCCACTTATGCAGGTAAAAAAAATAAAACAAGCAACAAAGATTGCTGGTGTAAGACTTCTATGCTAGTACAGTTTAGTACAAACAGCTTTGATCTAAGATTGGAAATTTGGCAACCTAATCGTGCATAATATGGTTCAGTTCTTTTCTATATTATTGGGGACGTCCAATAAAAACTAGTTTTCGTAAGGATTTTTCTCATTACACAATGTCACTTCAAGGTATCGCCTTCCAGTACAACCTGGCTTCCATTACTGCTAATAGGAGTAACTTTGGCATTCATCAAGGAAAGAATGTATCTCCATAAATACTCATTTCCATGACTCTCTTACTATGCGGTGACACTGAAATCAAAGGGCTGTTAATCAACTACATTCTTTGCAGTGCCTGTAATTTGTGCAGTAGGCAATCAAATGGTAGTTATGCTCCTGTGTGTCTGTGGACTGATCTGGATCCTAGTTATGGGAGCATCTTAGAAAATTATAGCATCATACAGTAGATCCACCTTTAAGGGACAGACCTGTTAAAAATTAATTATGATGCTTCATTAAGGTAAAACGCAGCACTAACCTTCCATGAAAAGAAAGTTGTAGAATATTTTTTCCTTTGTATCAACCAAAATATATTTTCTGTAAATACAACAGCACCTTGTTAAATGGGGATCAGTTAAAAGAAGAGAGCATTTTGAAGAATAGTCTCTTGTTAAAATAAGGTTACTCTTAATATGTCTACTATACAATTAGAATGGACTGTATAGTGAACAAGAGGCATATAATTATGGCACTTGGTCATTCAAGCACAGATTATTTGAGCATCATTGACACATCTCAGTGTAATTGAGTAATAATGTTCAATTTTGGATAGAGTCTCTCCATCTGAGGATGTTTTGATTATCAGTATTCAAATAGCTATAAACCTGTAAAACTTTCTAAATAAACAAGTAGTCAAAAAAAATAAATCTCATTTTATGAGCTTAGATACAATGGTGTTGAAGGAAATCAAGTAGCTGTAAGCTAGATAGGCAAAGAGAGTTCAGTGTTTGGATCAGAGGAGAATACGTGTAAAAATTTCAAAAGTCTTTCAAATCGATTTGGTAAATGACACAGTTTTTAATAAATCTCCCTATGTATATTTCTGGGATTGAAATGACCAATATAATTTTGAATCACTGCATTTTTAGGTTTCTGAGAATGTATTCTATACACTCACCAGAGGAATTTTTAAAGGGATATTCCCATTAATTTTTTCTTCCTGATTTATAGGATGTACAAAGAAAAATAAGCCTTAGATAGATATGTTGGTGGATTGTTGTTGACAGTGCTGGGGCACCATATGGACAGCAGAACTTCTAGCAGGCTATGCTCTTGGATTTTTGTGGATGTGGGTTTGCTAAACCACTAATGGGGAGAGGAGAAGGGTTTTCAGTTCACAGGGTCAGTATTAGTCTACATCAGCGTTTCCTCATTCAACACATTCCTGTTCTGATGTCAGAAAATAGAACTAGCTCCCGGAGAAATTTTTCCTTGAAAATATTCTGACCATGTTCCTAACTAGGAAGTATTTTCTAATGTATACAGGAAGTAGCATCTGACATCGTTGTGTTGTAAAGCTATGGTTCTTAACCTTTATTTGGAAATCTTAGACATAGTCTGTGGACCCCATGGGTCTGTGGACCACGGGTTGAAAACAATTGTTGTGAAGAACAGGGTCTCAATTGATAGTGGAAAAGATGTCATGTCTCATAAATAAGCTGCCATCTGTAGACATCCATACTTATTATTCATAATATCAGACATCACAAAGTTGTGTACCTTCCACTATAAAATGTTTGCACAAAAATAAATCCAATTGAAATCAATGACAGTCCTTTTATTAATTTTAACAGGAGCTGGATCAGACTCCTTTGTCCATATTTGACCAGGCCCAGTGCCCCTTTGATGTTCTGATCATATAACAGGGCTCTTTGCAAAAGCAAATTGTGCAATCTGATATACAACGTATAATAGTCAATGACATTGCAACATTATGTAGGAAAGGGTGCAGCATATCTTGGCATAGTCCATACTTGACTTTTGGGTGGATATGCTATATAAACACCACCATGACAATGCTAAGCTGTGGAATAGCAGAATAAGTATAATACTACAACAAAGACGTTTGCTACAAAATTCACTTCGGAATACCTGCTTACAGATTATGTTGTAGAGCATTTAAGACAAAACTACCATTTTGCTCGTCACATAGTATGCACCTGAATGATGCCAAATCAGTTGGCATTAACAGTTCTCATTTTATTCATGCTTGGAGAGGGTTCTTACCTTTTGAAAATTTGCAGTGCTGCCCTGAGGAAAGTAGGTACAGTTCCCCTTTACAATGCATGAATTTGGAAATACATATCCCCTTCATTTGTAGCTGCTCTCACATGTGCAGTGGGGTGCAGATTGCCACCTGCTACACCCCTGGGTATGTGTCAAATCACATAATGAATCTGAATTGCTAAATGTTACATTCAGACCTCTGCTTCGGCTGATATACACATAAAACAAATAGTCAGACATCTACTTAGTGACTGTACAGCTGCACATATTGAAAACCATGTTATTTAAGTGATGGAAGAAGGTTGTTCCTGCAGAGGTGCCATCCTTGATAGCATAATGGTAGTCATAGTTTTCAAATTTGGGCATCTACGTGGCATCTAGTGGTGCATCTGGATCTTCAAATTTGCATTCAGTATCTAAAACAGGTATTTGATCAGGTAAGTACCAATTTGTGCACACATCTAAAGAACTGGATGCTGTACCACACTGCTTATGGGCATTTTATATTCTTGTTTATTAAGGATAGAAGCTTACTCCACAGACAGTTCTATTGATACATTTCTATTCATCCTGAATAAGGTAACCAGTGTAATGTGGCGTGCTCCATCCCCACCCTTGGATGCCCCAGAAACCTCTCAGATTTGGTCAAGTAAGTAGCAATTTGATGTGAATTTATTTATAAATCCCATCCCCAATATAGTATGAGGCAGCCAGAGACAAATAGAGTCTCCCTTCCTTGAAATCTCAGTGCATACTTGGGATCAGCTAACCCAGGTTCTCCCCTCCCTTCCTTCCTGTGTCTTCTTTTATACTGCTCAGCTCATGGCTAATAGGTTAATCAGCCCTCCCACCCTGATCAGCGAATTAGCAGTGTATTCCCCAATCAGCCTTTTCCAGGGGAACTGACTGGTGCCTAAGGCCACGTCTAGACTACCCGCCATATCGGCGGGTTAAAATTGATTGCTCGGGGATCGATATATCGCGTCTCATCTAGATGCGCTATATCGATCCCTGAGTGCGCTTATATCGATTCCGGAACTACACCAACCCCAACCGAGTTCCGGAATTGACATGGCGAGCCGCGGACATCGATCCCGCATGGTGAAGATGGGTGAGTAAATCGATTTTAGATATTCGACTTCAGCTACGTTATTCACGTAGCTGAAGTTGCGTACCTAAAATTGATTTTCCCCCGTAGACCAGCCCTAAGTGATCAAAGCGCAGGCTCGTCAGTTACTTTCCAGCATTCTGTCACACTGGCCTTTGCTATCAACAGCAGGCCCAATGGAGTAAGCAACAATTTATCTTTTTCAAAATTTAAATTGTAAGAAATTAGTGAATGTTTTTGTTCCTTTTAAATAATGAGGCATTTCAACAGGCAGAGATCAGCTTTATGACTTTGCATATGAATAGTAAAAGTCCTTAAACATCAGTATTAATGTACCTTTCCTTTCGATTGTTCAGAATAAAAGGCAATAACGTCAAACACTTTCAATCCATATTAACTTGTGGGTGTTAAAAGAAGACAATATGATGGACACAACAAAACAACATCATATGGAATTTACACCATTTGCCAAAAATGAGGACAACATAAGAATTTATGTTTTCTTTATTGACTGACATCTCAAGCCCCATTAGCCTTCCCACTTCAGTCTCAGTTTGCAGCAGTTTAAGGCTTCACAAGAAAGGATGAGACAAAAGCAAACAGATGAGGAATCACCAAAGACTTGCTTCTCTATATCCAATTAGCAATTTCCACCTTCTAAACAGAAACCATTTAAAAGATAGGAATACAAATCAAATGACCTTCTCTGCCCTGTCTATGGATGAACGTAGTGATTATTAAAAACAATGAGAGTTATGCACCCACTTCAAGCATGCTAAAGGTAAACATAGTATTTCTCAGGCTTCCCTCTTTAAAGCTCTATCACAAAACTTTTACGCATGCACACTTTAGTTTGAATGAGACTGATTACTTGAACAAATAGCGACTGCCTATCCTTGACCTAGAGATGTAATGCTACACTACCATGGGAGAAAATTTCAGGATGGTAAATTCAATTTTTCACTGGAAAAAATGTTGGAAGCTCTTAAAAATATAAAACATTAGCAGCTTGCCATAGCATCACAACAGAACAGCACTAACATAATTTAGCATTAGAATTCATATGCACCTCTCATCTTACTAGAAACAGATTAGCATTTTATAAGCTTCTAACGTGCTGAGAATTTCCATTGCTTCTTCAATAATACATACATGTAGACTTTTCTCAGGGTACCATTCTTGGCCATTAGAGTTCACAACACAGTTCATAAGTATAAACATGATATATATCATTATTGTATTATAAGAAATCAGTACTTCATTTTCTAACATACATCCTCAATGACCCATGATTGCATTTATACATCTAAACTAGTTATGAGTAAACCCACAAATCACATTATAGTAACAGAAGTTAATGGATTCTGTATTCCATACTACATGAACACAGAAGCAACTGAAAATACAAAATATGATATGTATAGAATATCATCACCAGAAAACGAAAACAAAACAAAAAACCTGCAAAACATGTATGGTAAAATAAATCTAACACAGTTCCCTGAAACTTTGTATTTAATTGGTAATAGATATGTAGAATTCTGAAATAACTGATAATCACAGACCTCTTGAAAAGAAACAGCTCTCCATACATTTTGCATGTTGAAGTTTCAACTAATTCTTCAAAGATTTTGCCTTCTTCTTGCCACTTCCCCATCCCCCACTAAGCTGGACTGGATGGTCTCGAAACGACATCCGCTCTTTACGAAATGGACCCAGGTGTGTTCTTTCTGAAGCAGATATGTCCTTTGCTAGACGATCAAACAAGTGGCATGAAAATATGTAATCAGTTCAGCCAAATTAGATTATTTTAATACAATAAAAGTAAAAATTCTTCCATCAACATGTCTAATTTGGTAGTTTATATCTTTGCATAGCTTATGTCTTTTGTCTTTGTGCTTTTTCTTCAAAGTAATTTCAAGGTTTAAAAGAAGCTTGTAGGAGTAATTTTGTAAATATAGTACAGTATTTTGGAAAATAAACAGCAAAATTATTAGATATAGGCAATGTAGTTTCCAAACAAGTTTCCCTGCCCATTTTGAAATTATTTTAAAGAATATGCACAAGACACATTAGAGAAACAAGTCACTCTTATAATTAAAGATGTTCTGTAACCACACAAAGAACAAGCTTGGTGGTTTTATCTATTTAATTGGTTATTGTTTTGATAAATCAGTACAAATATAATGGGTCAGATTTGCTCTAACTGCAGTCAAAGGAAGTTTTGCCATTAGTGCTGATGAAAACAGAACTGGGATAAAAAGCATATATAAAGACACTATGCCCCCAAAACTTTTAAATCTTATGAAATTATTCAGTATTCAGTAACATCTATACAAATAATGCAACTACTGGTTTCTACAAACAAGCAGCGTGAGACAAGATGGGTAGTTTAATAGACAAGAGAGTAATATATAGAGTGTGCCACAGATGTAATTTTTATTTTAAGAAAATCAACCTTGCAATTGATAGAAATGTCTTCCTCCCTCTCATTAGGCATGTAAAATCCTCTTATATTCTGTGTAACACATCTCACATTGTGTAGCAAATCCTCAGAGAGGAAAATGGTGATGATAACACAGTTATCTAAGGTGTCTATTACCAAACAATTAGGCTAAGCAAGCATAACAAAATTTTACAAGTGACTTTCTGCCAGTTATCAATAGAACCTGTTCTAATTTACCCTTTTTGGGTAGTCCATACATTATTTTCTACAATTTTAACTGGCTGCATTAAAGGCATTCATATAATCACAGAGATTAGAAATGAAAAAGGCCTATTATATCACCTCAGTCAAAACAAGATTGTACACTATTATATATGTATTGTTTAATTTAAAGTCCCAAGCAATGGCACCCTCGCTACTCCTTTTGGAGCTTATTCTACAGTCTAACAGTATCTCAACCCAAGACACTTCCCCTGATTTTCAGTCTCCATAACCCCTTTTAATTTTATCCCATTACTTCTAGTTATACTGTCATGCACAACACAAAATAACACTTCTTTCTTCTTGATATTTTAACCCTTCAAATATTTTTTATGTATCCCTGATTTTTAGTTGTGGCTTAATCAAACAATACATATTTTTCTTATTTAATTTTTCCTCACAATTCTTTTCTGATACTACTTACAGTAGACCTAATTAATACTTTGTCAAAAATGACTGTGGCAGCTGTTGCTCCATGTACACTAGGGCTCTCAACACTGGGTGATTTTGTTACCTTACCAATAGTAACAAATTTTTAGAAAATGTCACTTGTACAGACAGGACCTTTATTAGGGAGCAAGGAGTTGGAGTTAAGGTATATAATAATTAATGAAGTTTATTGTAAACTTTCAGGGCATTCTTTAACTGGAGACATAAAGTACTCACAGAAGATACCCGAAGCTGACAACAGCAGAGTGGTAAATTCAATAATTTCTTTGGAGTTTCAAATTAAGTGTAATAAAACAATAATACAAAGAAGTTTCTTTCTCAACTGAAGGAGAGATTCTGAAGTTGGAAAAAACGGCTGCTAAGAAAAAAAGGCACCAAGAATTAAGAATATGGAATACGATTTGTTTATTTGTGAAAAAGAGTAAGTCACTGTTACATGTTTAGACTGAGAAAAAAAAAAAAGCTGGTGCTATTGTATGTGTGTGACAGTCCAGCATTTCTCTTATAAGCTGTAGCAATACGAATGGGTAAAGGTGGTGACACTAATTATGTTTTTCCTTTCCCCATCTCACACCTTTTTGTACATAATTCATTGGAAGGGACCGTACTATGAAATATTATTCTCAAATGGTAATGTAAGATTTTTTCCCAATTTGTTGCAAGATAACTGTTAATGTTTTACAAAATTATTGAGATATATGTTTCTATTTGGACAGAAGGGAACCATGTTATACTACAGCATGAACTGTTCTTGCCCCAACGTCCCCAAACTTCAGCTTCAAATGTCCACACATTTACTTTGTATTTCTGATTGTAACTGATTGTTATATTATTTTTTTTGTAAATAAATATGAATTTAATAATTTTTAGAGTTTGCAAACTGTGTCGACAACAAGTGGTGTTCCAACAGTCTGTGATTAACCTGGTGGGAAGAATGACAACCATATCTCAGACTTCAAAAAGCCTACACAGTTATACAATGTCACAGAGTAGGATTAATCTCTCAGTCTTTGGATGATTTTCCAAGTTTCCAGAAAATTCTATGTGATCAGATTCTCTGTTTCACTGAGTTTATATTCAGTGGAGCAAAGAGGGGGATTTGTAAGGGTGCCAGTTGTGGCTCCCTGACTATCTAGCCATTCTCTACCTCCATAACTGACAAGATCCATCTATGGGGTGCAAAGGATTACTCTTTAGGGGCTAAAAAACTTCAGCTACTCTCTGAAGGGGAAGACTAAACAAACTACTATAAAATCCCAGGAGTTTAGGGAAGCTATAAGATAACCACACAAGACACGTCACCTCTATGTGCGTCAGTTCCCCCAAATCTGTAAAATGGAATAATGATACTGACCTTTGTGAAGCACTTTGAGATCTATCGATGAAAAGCACTATATAAGAATTAGGCATTATTATTACCACTACTCACAGTCTTAGCAGAGAGGCTAAAGACTGAATGGATAGGGAGATTAAACAACTTTGTCATACCTAAAGACTGTCCCTTGAACACAGAATTGAGTCAGATTGGCATAGGAGTACAGTGAAGCCTGTTCTTTTCTATATCTACTCTAGACTGATGCTGCAGGCTTTACACACAGAAAACGAGCACTGGTTTACACATTAATGACTGGGCCCTGGGATTGTGTGATCTATGCCAGAAGCAGTCTGGGTAGTCAATGGATGAGTTTGCCAAGTAAGAAAAGTACCCCAATTTTATCCCAGTCCTTTCTGGAGTTGAATGTGGAAACAACCTGTGGGGAAGAAAAAGAAAGAGGAGCCAGCTGCAGGGCAGACACTGCAGAACCAGGAATTGTCTATACACAAATTGACCCTGAAATAACTGTTTTGGTTGCAATTCAGTTAGATACTTTAGAGAAAGTTGTGCATGGACGCACTGATTTTGCATTAAGAGTGTCTTTGGCTACGTCTATACGACGCGCCATTTCGGCGCGTTAAAATCGAAAGCTCGGAGTTTGATATATCGCGTCTCGTCTAGACGGGGATATATCGAACCCAGAGCGCGCTTACATCCATTCCGGAACTCCACCAAAACAAACGGAGTTCCGGATTCGACATGGCGAGCCGCGCACATCGATTCGGCGCGGTGAAGAGGGGGGGGGAACTCGATTTTAGATATTCGATTTCAGCTACGCTATTCTCGTAGCTGAAATTGCGTATCTAAAATCGATTTTCACGCGTCGTGTAGATGGGGCCTTAGTTATACAAAATGAGCGTCCATACACAGACTAGCACTGAAATAACAAAAGATGTCAATTAAAACCAATTTAGTTATTTTGGGGTCAATTGGTCTGTAATTTTAATTTAATCTGTCTCTTAATTCTACATTATCAAAATAGAAACCTGGACAAACTTTTCTTTGAGCAAAGCATTCCACTAAAGAAAGAACCATCACCAGTGTTCCCAGTCCCATCTAGATCCGAGGGCACAACAGGAACTTACAAAATCAGAAACACCGTTTTGAATTGAGAGAGTATTCCTTACTTATATCGCCCCACTTATTCCCAGAAATTCTGTACTGCAGTCTCTCACTGAATTGAATGGGTAACTGAAATCCCAGCTTATGTTTCTTCTGTTTATTTATATTTTTTATTCTGATTTCTCTTTTCCTCCTCCTTCTCATTGGTATATGTGTTTGTAGCTGCTTGTTTCCTTCTGGCCACAGGAGGCCAAGCAGGAATATTATTTTAAAGTGTTTTTTTAAACAGCCAAGAGTGGGGACAACAAAAGAATGGAGAGATAGAGGAACATGACTGATTGGAGCTTCGAGAGATAAAGCCAGAGATCCTGACTTAATAATACCTGGCACTTGTATAGCGTTTTGTATTTTTCAAGGTGCTGTAGCAAATATTAATCTCAATGGGTCTAATTACATAAGTAAGAACTGCACGATCAGGTATTTATTCATTGCAAAACTATTCTGTGGGCCTTCAGTTGTTATCTTTGTGCCCTTTCTCAAAGTCAGACCCTATATATAAACAATAATTTGCAATCTTTACAGGGTTAGTTATAACTCTTTATACTGATATTGCTAATGATATATAAAAGCTCCTATTATATGACAATACGAACAGATTTTACAACAGCATTAGATTCTGTAATAGCTTCTTTTTTTTAAACCAAAAAACATTGCTCTGAAATGAGTGGACAGTGGATTAGCATACAACTGAACAAACAAGTAATTTTTAAGAGAACGTTTGCTGGCAAAATAGCTGGAGGCATTTACATTAATCACTTGTTAAATATATGCAAATAAACAATTTTGACTAGTTATTTTACCTTCACTTCATTTTGTGTTCCATACATTAATTTGTATTGGGTCTTATCCAAAGCCCGCTGGAGTCAACGAAAAGACTCCCATTGACTTCAGTGGGCTTCAGATCAGGCCCTTGTGTTTTTTAAATGAATACACATTGTGACAAAATAAAATAACGCAAAACAACAAGATCGTACTGGCATTTGTTTGGCAACTACAAGAATACCCTTATTAATAAGTATGATTAGTATTACATTTAAATAGAATCAGACAAGTCTATTAAATAGAATAATTATACACTGACTGTATTAAATTATAACAGTTAGCCAGGTGGGCATAAAATTGTGAACAATTCTTAAACAAGAAAAGTGACCTAACTCATACTATTCATACCTCTAAAATTGTGAAGCTGTTATTGAAAATGATTTGTTTATAGCAACACTGTGTGTTTTTGGCTATGTGATGCTCTAAGTCTCAAAGATATTTTCAGGTGCTTGTACGCACCAAGTAATATTTTTGTTTAAATATGTGCTGAAAGCATCTCTTGAGTTTAGTTAGCGTGTTCATATTTTCAAGCAGTCACTTCTCTGAAGTTTAATCTGTTTTCTGCTAATGATTTGTTCTGGTCTTTTTTGGTTAAATCCTTGGTTCTTTAACAAATGTCAAGGTTTACATATGCTGTGTTTGGATAAGTAATGCAATATGTAAAATGCTTTGAATGAAACTCTTGGTATCTAGAAAAAAACCTTTGTTAAACAAGTTATGTTAGAAATTTCATGATGTATGCTAATACGTCATAGGATTTTCATCAATACACCTAACATGTTGTCTGGATATATAATTAATTTCAAAGTCCTTACCATATTGTATTGCTTAACAGCAAATACTGCAAAAGAAAGCATGGAGAGAAAAATTCAACATTTTAATGAAAGTGACCAGAACAAATCCTTAGCAGCAAAGCGTTTACAGCAATTTAAGCTCTGCGAATGACTTCGATTCAGCAGGTTTAGGGGTGAGCTAGATGCTACAATCTATCAGCATTTGTTTTGTAATGTTGTTTCTTATATTCACATTGAAGTTACACTCGCCGCTTCCTCTGAACGTTATTTGTACCATTTAAACTTTTTTTTATAAGTAGATAAAAATCAGGGGAGAAAATAAATAGAAAATGCTGCGGGTGAAATTCTGGTCCTTTTGAAATTTATGGGAGTTTTAGAGTAGGGTGAGGATCTTACCCCCAATGTATAACATATTTAGTATCTCAATAAACAAATATTGTGATCTTTCTTAGTTACACTGTCTCATAAATTTTTAAACCAGTTTAAAATGACATTTTAATACTTTTACTCTAATTTTCAAATTGATCAGTTTTCCCTGTATTATTATTTCACTCTTATTCTGTAGTAGCATCAAGAAACCCCAACCACTTTTCAGACACAAAAACAGACCTGTTAAAAACAACTCTTCTTATCAGATTTTGTAATATAAATGAGACTTTTAACAAGCGTACTATTTAGAAAGGGATGTGTAAAGATCAAAGATGAGGAAAAAAGTCTCACGGGATTTGGGGTATAACATCTTTTATGATAAAAGCAGCAAAGGGTCTGTGGCACCTTATAGACAAACAGACATATTGGAGCACGAGTTTTGTGGGTGAATATCCACTTCGTCTCATGCTCCAATACGTCTGTTAGTCTATAAGGTATCACAGGACTCTTTGCTGCTTTTACAGATCCAGACTAACGCGGCTACCCCTCTGATCTTTCATGATATTCTTGTTGGTTAAATCCTAGTCCTGCAAACATTTAGGCAAGTGTTAAACTTTATGCATGGGTCTTCTTGACTTCATGTTAAGGACTTTCACATGCATTTATACGATTGGAGCATGATTTTTGAATTTTATAAACAGGACTACTAATTTCAAATATTCTTTTGTCACTTCAGCCCACATGTTTTGTCACTTCAGTTACAAATGTCTATGCACATGAGTACCCTCACTGATCTCCGAAGGACTACTCAAACGCATAAAGATACTCAAATGTTTAAGTGTTTGCAGGATATGGGCCTTAAATTGCAACTATTTATTTATGGCATTTATATATAATGAAACAATGTTTTTGTCATAAACAAATGGTTAAGGGTTAATATCTCTTTCACCTGTAAAGGGTTAAGAAGCTCAGTGAACCTGGCTGACACCTGACCAGAGGACCAATGGGGGGACAAGATACTTTCAAATCTTGGTGGAGGGAAGTCTTTGTTTGTGCTGTTTGTTTTGTTCGTTGTTCGCTCTTGGGGCTAAGAGGGACCGGACGTGCAACCAGGTCTTTCTCCAATCTTTCTGAAACAGTCTCTCATGTTCAAAATAGTAAGTATCAGCTAGAAAAGGTGGATTAGTCTTATGTTTGTTTTCTTAACTTGTGAATGTGTATTTTGCTGAAGGATTTTTACCTCTGTTTGCTGTAACTTTGAATCTCAGGCTAGGGGGGAGGGAGTCCCTCTAGGTTATATGAATCTGAATACCCTGTAAACGTTTTCCATCCTGATTTTACAGAGATAATTTTTACTTTTTCTTTCTTTAATTAAAAGCTTTCTTTTTTAAGAACCTGACTGATTTTTTTCCTTGTTTAAAGACCCAAGGGGATTGGGTCTGAACTCATCAGGAATTGGTGGGGGGGAGAAAGGAGGGGAAGGTTAATTACTCTCTGTTTTAAGATCCAAGGAGTTTGGATCAGTGTAGCCTCTCAGGGTAACCCAGGGAGGGGAACGTCTGGGAGGGGGAAAGGAGGGGGAATGGTTTATTTCTCCTGGTTTTAAGACCCAAGGGGTTTAGGTGTTGGGTTCCCCAGGTAAGATTTTGGGGGAACAGAAAGTGTGCCAAACACTATACTTTGGCTGGTAGCAGCACTATCAGATCTAAGCTAGGAATTAAGCTTAGAAGGGTCCATGCAGATCCCCACTTTTGGACGCTAAAGTTCAAACTGGGGGAAAAACACCTTGACAGTTTTAAAAAGCCAATAATCCAGTTTCTTAATTTCCCTACAAATAACAGTAAAACACAGCATTTTGTAAATCACAGGTGGGACCGATATTAAGGTTGCTGGCACTTCCCATTACAAGACTATGTTTTCAGTTGCTTTGCCAAGCTTTACCTATTTTGGCTGAAATAAATTTTTCATGCCAGCTATCTGCCTCAGGCTGATTCTTTTTATTTTGGTGACCTTTTATGTGAAAGCTCTACAACATCCGTGCTATGGAGCAGGGGCTTCAATTTTAGCAAGGAGGCAGCCTGTATGTCAAGGATGTGTCTTTTACCATTCCCATGATCTGTTTGAATTTAGCCATGTTATAAGCCTTTCAAAAATCTAAGTTCTCATGTGATCAGTACAGACTTGCTAGAGCTTTGCAGATACATTCCAGAAGATTAGGCCCACATTGAGCGTCTCTGGTCTGGAGTTGCAGGGACTGAGTAGGACTTTCTCTACAACTGCTCCTGCAGGTTGGGCCAGTCCAGGCATGGAACAGGAAACTGCTTGAATCAAATGCAAAGGGAGCAAGAACTGGATTGTGTGTGTGGGAGGGAAGGAGGCAGTATAATAGGACAGGGAGCCAGTGGTGGGGGGAGTTTGAGACTGGAAGCTGAGGGCATGAGGAGCTGGGAGGAGAGAACTGGCACTGAAATGGCAAGGAGACTGGGATTGAGAGTGGGAAAAAGACCCCATGGGACTGGTGGTGGGAGACTATGACTTGGATAAGAAGCTCAGGACTGGAGCCTGAGACTGGCTAGATGAGGAGAATGGGACGGGGACCAGGGCCGGTTTTACAAAGTGCGGGGCCCAATTCGAACAGTTTCAATGGGGCCACGGCAGGGATGACAGAAAACAAACACGTAAAAAAACAAGTGGAGCTTGTACTCACAGGGCGGTGCTCTGAGTCTTTGGCGGCACTGAAGGACCTGACACCAAAGTGCCACTGGAGACCCGGATCACCATGAAGTGAGTAAAAATTAAAAAGGCACCTCTAGCCAGGGAAGGGAGTCTCACTGAGCGTGGGGCCCTCTTAGGCGTGGGGCCCAATTCGGGTGAATTGGTGGAATAGGCCTAAAGCTGGCCCTGACTGGACAAGGAGCCACATATGAGGAAGAGACAGGATTGGGACAGGTTGGAGGCAAAGGAGCAGAAGTGGTCAAGCTTGTGGAAATAAGAAGAAAAGTCTGTGCCTATCAGAGCACACTCCTCTCCAGAGCCTGAAATGAAGCCCCAGATTCCTGTGTCTCACCATTCCCCTGAAATCAGAAAATATCAATAAAACCCACTGGCAAAGTGGGTGCTAATTCAGACAGAGAATGATGACAGGTTATTTTACTCAGTTAGCTCAAGCGGCAGAGGTCTGTGTGGTGGATCTAAAGGTTCTAGCCCTAATAATCACCCAAGTAGATGTCAATATATTACATGATGGAATTTCTGTTTTTTCAGTTTGCTTATTTAAAAACCTAGAAAATTCTATACAAAAAACTACATTAAAACAACATGATTAATATTGTAAAGTCAAGCTGGCAAAATTAGGAAATACCAGAATTAAGGTTTGCCTTGCAATCTTAATTCATTTCCCCATGTACGCATGGACTATGATACAGTCTTCAATTACAAGCACAAGCACTATTTTTTCCAATCAGACTCCTGCCTCATTCAGTGCATATGATGGATCTGCTGTGAAGATAAATAAGCATTGTGTAGTAAAGGATGCTTTTGTCTGTTGGACCCCAGTCCATTTGTTGTAGACGACAGAAGATGTGTAGTAAATGAGGAGGGACTGTAGTTTCATGGTCAAGACACTGAATGTTGTCCTGGAGAATTCTATTCTCTCTCTGACTCTGTCACTAAGTTACTATGTGATGCTAGGCATGTCACTTAAATCAAACTTTTCAGAGGTGATCATTAGTTATGTGTTCCTCCTTTTCACACCCTGGAGTTTGAACTGCAAAGTGCTGAGCACTCACAGCTGCAACTGAAGTCAATGAGAGCTGTGCTTTGAATGTATATCGTGCTATATTATGCTACATGCTCTGAAAAAAACCAGGAGGTAAGTATCTCAAATTGTGTGCCAAAAATTAGTGGATACTTTTGACCTAAGTCTCTCTGCCTGAGTTCCCCATCTGTAAAGTGGGGATACCAACACCCTATCACAGGGGTGTTGTGAAGATAAATTAAATAACGTCTGGAAGCACTCAGATACTACAGCGGGGTGCCCAAACTTACTGACCCTCCGAGCCACATACGATAATCTTCAGAAGTTTGAGAGCCAGGCACACCTTCCAGGGCTTGGGGTTCTGCTCTGTGGAAGGGTGGTGGGGCTAGAGGCTTTAGCCCCACAGGAGATGCCTGCCTAGGCTTGGGGCTTCTGCAAGAGTGGGGCTGAAGCCCTGAGTTCTGGTAGTCACCTCCCATGGGGCTGAAGCCCTGAGCTCTCCCTAAGTCTGGTAGGCAGAGAATGGGAGACATAGCCGGGGCCCTACAAGCTGCACTTTAACTGTAAAAGAGTCGCATGAGTTTGGCCACCCCTGTACTATAGCAATGAGTGCCACAGAAAAGCCCATATGGAAAATAATAATTCTCTCTTCAGAGCAGGGTTTGAACAGTGAGAAATAAATAAGGCCTAGGCCACACATTGAACAATAAGGATAAAACAAAATATTGTATAGCTGCCTATTAAATAAGCACTATCCATTCTGTGCAAAGGGATCTTGTTGGAAAAAAATACACTATGTAATCATTTAACTAGACTCTCATAATGAATATGCACAAGGGAGTCAAATTAAGGTAGCACAGGCACCTTAATTCTGGCCTTTCCTAACTTTTGAGTGTTTGACTTTTTAACCTTAATAATGTTCTTTTAATGTAGTTTGTGTGTGTAATTATAGATCTATGTCTGTCTCTCTATCTGTTACATTATATATATATAGGCCTCGGAGGTGAAAACAATATTTATGTATGCATTATTTCTAGGGTTTTCCCAACAAAATATGTATCCTAAAAACAGATTAAGCACTTTATTAAAGGGATGCAATAAATAGGCTTTATTATTATGGTATTAATGAATTATGGGTGAAATCCTGGTCCCACTGAAGTTAACGGGAGTTTTGCCACTGACTTCAGTGGAATCAAGATTTAACCCAGAAGTCCAGCTTTTCACTCTGTCCCATTATTACTTGCGATTTGCTACTAAAATCAAACCTAAGCTGCTTATCTTGTAAGTGGCTGCATGTGGAAGGATCCCTGCATCTGCACATTGAAGTCAATAGGGCTCCATGAGGACATATAGGATTCTACCCATGCTGAATCACCTCACTTGTAGGCTTGAGGCCATAGGTTCTGGAAGTAGGGGTGCAGGGCTGCTGCTGCACCCCCTGGCTTGAAGTGCTTTCCATCATATACAGGGTTTACAGTTTGGTTCCATGGCTCTCAGCACCTCCACTATACAAATTGTTGCAGAACCCCTGCGTAAGTCTAAAGAAAATTTTTGAAAAAAAAACCCATGTCATTTCCATGAATCTGTAATTCATTGTGCCATTTTATTTTATGATGCACTGTCAAATTTTAAATAATATAACTTGAGAGTAATACTGCACTTTTGTCATTTAATATATCCAGAAAAAAGTTAGAGAAAATAAAGAAACTGTCAAAGCTGATAGACCTACAGTCTCACCAACCAACTTTGCTTTGTTTTAATGATAAGTACATCACTTGCCTCACGTGTCTGGCCATGTGTTTATTTTTGCCAAGAAAGGCCTTGATCATACAAATTGATTTGCACTGTTACAGAGCTCCATTGACTTTAAATGGGGTTCTCAGTGATGCCTGGATATGCCTGGATGGATCCATTTGTAGGACCTCCCCTGTCTTGACACGGAGATTCCAAGCAGTTTAGCTAACTCATAAATGAGCAGGAAATATATAACTAGTATTGACTTGCTCCTTTTCTCACATATTACTCCTGGTAGTTAACAAAATAATACTACCAAGTTTTCATAAGTAGCTATCAATACACTTTACATATTTGGTCAGTATTATTATCCCCATTTTACATATGCAGAGACTGAGGTATAGAGAAGGGAAGTGACTTGCCCAAGTTCACCTAGCAGGTAGTGACAGAGTCCCACTCCAATACTTTTCTCAGTAGACCACAGTTTCTCCCAAGTAGCTATAATATAAGCCAGTGATACAATTCACTTGCTATACACAGAAAATCAGTTTTCTCTTTCTCTCAGATTTTGCACAAACAAGTTCTATTCTGTTGTGTCTCCTCACACATTGTGCTTTAAAAACAACTTAATAAACTCAATAATAGCTACAGTAACATTACGTAACTTCTGTTAGTAGCTGATATTGTTTTATTCTTAATTATATATTGAATAAAAAGTATCAATATTATATCCCTCACAGTTGAAAAAGTGCATATTTGGAAAGTCTGTATTTTGATTACAGCTGAGAGGACAATACAGTCCTAAATATACAGAGATGTTATACATTTAAATAAGTAATTATTACCATGAAGTGCTCTCCACCTTAAAGGTATATTTAAAATTTTCAGACTTTTCAATAGTATCCATGCCATTCTACTAGGTATTACAACCTTTATCAAGATTTCAAGCATGTTAGAATCGTAGAACATTTCCCAGTCACCTCACACGTAAAGTTTGTACAGCTGTCTGTTCTCCCATCATGACTTCTGTTTGATGGAATGCAGGTCTGCCAAAATATATGGACACCTCACCCAGCTATAAGCCTACAGAAGGTATCCACCTTACTCCTAATTATGGTGGCAGTAGTTGTGATTCCAGACATAAAGCAGGGTTCGATTTAATGTAAGGCCAGGGTTAAAAGACCTTATTTTATATGACTAAAACACTATATCTTCTACAAATTTACAGCACTTAATCTGTGAGTGAAGAGTGAATTTTATGGCTATTTTCAAGTAAGTTGTTAAGCAGTTAAAATTAATTAAAAATGATCCCTTAAAAATTTCTTTATAAAATTACATTGAGTTTCAGAATCTTTCAGGCCTCTCCAATGGCTTGTTACTAATCCTTTAAACATTCTATACAGTCAAAATGAGAAAAACTGGAAAAAGGCACATTTGAAAAAGTTTGTAATTAAGCAACTTCATTAATGACTGTTGTTTGACATTTATTACAATCAGGGCCAATTCAACGGCTCATGTCAATCTTTAGTGCCACTGTGATATCAGAGACAACTCAATCATTCATCATCATTCCTCACTCATTAATTTGCATGCTGTAGTTCTACTGGCTAGAGTAAATCAATTAAGTAAGGGCAGCTGTACCCAATGCTGTCTCCTCTGAGGGTCCAGAGCATTGATGCTCCTGTAATTCTCCAGCTGGTTGAGCAGACAGAAGCTAGAATACTCGAAATTAAGGTTTCCATGGTAACTTTGCCTTTTGTGCATTTTATTACTATTAATAAACATTTTTATACTGTTGTAAACGTATATATCTCTTTAAAGATACAAGGTCAAATATGGAGATCCTGGTCCATTTTTTACTGAGGCATATTATCATTGGAGTCAATGGCAGTTAGCTAGGTATAGAATCAGTAAAATATGAGTAAAGACTTTGGGATTTAGCTCAGAAATAAAATGTTTCTTGCCCCATGAGTTTACAGACTGCTAGCAGCAAAATAAAGGTAAAGATGATAGAGAAGACTAAATATCTGGAATGACTGTCTGGAGATTACTGTTTATTTAATTTGTTAATTTAACTAGAGAGTTTTTTGTAGTCTTATCACTGTAGTATACAAATGCTTCATTAACCATGATGAACTTAATTTCACAATATATTGATGTAGTAGAGCAGTAATCTAGGTGGGAGGTGACCAGGGAGCGGATAGAGGTTTAGTAGTGGAGATGGTAAGTCAAGGATAGATTCTGAAAAGAATGATAAGGAAGAAGTGCCAGAATTTAGTCATCTGATTAAGGCAAGCTTCCTTGCCTGAGAAGTGATGCTTTCCTAAATCAGCGACTCAGCAAGAGAATAGTATGTGGGGAGGAGGAGAGGTAAGAATTAAAGGTGGGTTACTGAAAAGCACCTGTGTGATTTAAGAGCACAAGTCCCACTGATTTTCAATTCTAAATCATGCATGTGTGTATGGGAATCCCATTCTAAAAGATAACAAAATTACAGGCCTCAGAAACAAGGAGGAGAATGGAAATAAAGGATGAGAAGGCCAGTGATTAGGAGAAAAAAAGGATATGTTCAAACTAGGAAAAATGGAGATGGTGGCTGGACATCGCAGAAGAGATGTCAGAGAGGCAACGAAAAGTGCAAGACTGGTTGGAGTGGGGAGAGGTCTGGAGTAGAGGCAGATTTAGGGATAGTTAGCATTGGAAGTCAAAACCACAAGAGGAGTCATGGTGACAGAATGAAGGAGGAGGAGACTGAAAACAGATCACTGTGATCAGGTCTTGCACTATATGACACAAACTGGGCATTGGTGTAAGTATTTTAGTTTATCCTTCCAATTTGTCAAAGCTGTACTATATTCTAATTCTCTTTAAAATATCCAATCCACAATTTTGCATTACCTAAGCATCTAGAATGTTAATGGTCTTACATAGAAATGATCTACAAGCTTGGTTACTGTCCTATTTACTACAAAGTTCCTGACATTAATTAAAATATTAATTAGTATTGGACTTATACCTGAACTTTGCATGACTCTATTTGACAATAAACCACTAATAATCACCGCTAAAGGTACACAGACTAATTAAGACAATTAAGAAGATATACTCGCTACTTATTCACCCTGCCTCTTTATACAATTACAAAGGGATAGGAAATGATATTGAAAGGCTGAACATTTAATAATCATAAACATTTTGTTTTTAACACCATACTCCATTTTGCTTTTAGAATTCTCTGCCACAAGATGTCACTGAGGTCAACACCTTCACAAAATTCAAAATGGACTGAACATTTATGTGGATAATGAGAACACCCAGAGTTATAATAGCAATGATTAAAAAAAAACCAAAAAAATTATCAGCCATGAATTTTTGAAGGGATATAAACCCTCATGTTTCAGAGTACAAGTCAATCTCTAACTAATGGAGTTGTGATGAAATTTTTCCTGGGGGTAGGCTATCCAAAAAATCACCACTTCAAAGTTTCCTGAACCTTCTTCTGAAGCAGCTAGTACTGGCCAGTGGCAGAGACAGGATACTAAAATAAAAAGACCACTTGTCCGATCCAATATGGCAATTCTTATATTCCTATTCTTTATGTTGATGTTTTAGCTTCTTGTATATCCAATTTGCAGTGGCTCCATTTAATCCATAGCACAATTTTCTTTATGAGTACATTCTGTGGAACCATATCAGATGCCTTAGTAAAGTTGAGACATACTGTTCTACTGCATTTCCCTTATCCACCCCCTGCCTGGGAGAGTACAGGGTAGAAAGAGAGTCATTGAGTTTCCTTGACCAGGAAAGGGAGGGATGGGGAGAGAACAGCTCAGAACTTGAGTTTACTTCTCCAGTGAGAACTTTGCCAACAGTCTCATTTTGGCTATCACTGTCTCAGATTTTAGTTCTGAGTTCTAGATCTCATTTAACTGCATCTCTGTCTTGAGGATACAGAGCTGCTTGGGTTGCTATACATGCTGAAGGGGCTGCTCCTCATAGGTCTCATTGATCCTAGTCAGAGCTCCTTTTCTTTGTCCTGCACTGCAGAGACATAATGGGAGCACCAGCTACCTGCCCCACCCCACCCCTTCCAGGAGAAGGAAAGGGAAATATGAAAACATGGTGTGGGAAAGAAAGAAAGAGGGGATATAAGAGAGAAAGAGAAAATAAAAAGAAGAGAAAGATTGCTCACTGAAGCATGATGGCAAGATGTGAGGGGCTGTGATGTGTAGCAGGAGTAGGTGAGTAGGTTGGGGGGAGGGGCATAGTGAAAGGTAGGAAAGACAAGTTGAGAGAGACAGAGATTTTTGCCTTTCTGAGTCAAAGACCCCACACATTTCTCTCTCTTAAATATAGTATTCAGCTACAATAAATGTGACCATGGGACATGGTACTCACTTGAGCCAATGGAGGGTTGTGAATGAAAGATGGCTAATGGGGGGCAAGCAGAGAGACTCTAACTCATATTTTTGTCTATACTGGAATTAACATCACACACACACACACACACACACACACACACACACACACACACACACACACACACACACACACACACACACACACACACACACACACACAGTGTCTTGGTTTTGTATGCCTTTAGTATCAATCGTCTTCTGAAATCTGTAACAAAGACATAAATACAAGGGCACTACTCTGAATTACAATTCTCCCTGAGTTTCTGGGTTGTGCAAGGGAGGATAGAGGGGGACGGGCCTACTGCCACTCTCAGAATACTCCACCCCGTCTCACACACACCTAAACACAATACAGCTCTGCCAACATTTTGTTCCTTCCTATGCATTTCTTTGTGTGGTAGTGGTGGTGGTGTCCGTCCTTCCCTTTGTGCCCAATTCCCAATTTGGAAAAAAGCTACATGGCTACCCAAGAGATGAAGGTGATACACACCCCCATGTTTACGAGGATGGTCACACAGGCCTAGGATTACAACCTAGGACACAATTGTTATATGTTGTTATTTAATAAAACAGACACTCTCTTTTCATCATTGTATGTGATCTGAGGTTTCTATATATATATTGTTCGACATATGTTGCATTTATGAAGGCTTTTAAATTGAATTATAGAGAAGATGCATTCATTATATATGAATCTGTTTATGAACAATTCATTTAAGTGTTCATTACAGGACTTTGTATCACTGTATACTTATGAGCACAGTGGGCTCAACCCTACTTACTTTCAGCTCAGTGGGACTTTTGCCATTGATTTTACTTAGTGTAGGATTAGATGCACTGTTTTCTTTTTTTGCTGTTAGTGGATTTTCTGACTGACTGACTGACTGTATTCCAGCTGTATCATTATTTCAGCCTTTATTTTAAATGTTTTTAAATTACAGTAGCAAAATATAGATTAAAAAAGTATTCCTTATGCTTTTATGTCTACTTTTTTCTTTTAGGACATCAATTTATTGGACTTTGGTTCAAGTTTCATTTAAACTGAACAGTCAACATTAATGTCAATGGTAATGGTCTGATCAAAATATCTGAAACCAGTGACTAGATTTACTTTTTGTTGAAATAACCTATTTTACAATGATATGAACAATCTCAATGAACTTCACTAGTTATACAGTACTACTGAACTACACAAATCTGCCTAGGTCTTTTAATACCTCTTACAACTCCTATGTGGTCTTTCCCCCTAATCTCTCGAATTTCATTTATTTTTGAAAGTCCCATTTTCCAAAATCTGCATCAAAAGTATAAATAGAATATGGAATATAATATATTTATACAACAGTTTTCCCAATTTTCCTCAATTAGTTTTACTATGCAAAGCAAAACTTGAAGCTTAAAAAGTTAAGCTTTTTATGATTTTTAATAATTATTAGAACATTTATTTTCAGTGTTGATTCTCTTGTTTATGTCTATGAAATTTAAACGGTGATAAAGTTTCCACAGAACTTTGAAAATACCATCTGCTATAAGAGTCAAGCAGTCATCACTACTTCCATTCCAACTTAATAACTGAATTCATGGCAATATGTGCCTTGATTGGGATATATGTACTGGCATTCCGTGGTTATATAAATCAACTTTCCCTAAATATTTGAATGAACTTTTATAGAGGAAAGACAAGAAATCAATTCTTTAGAAGTACAAATTTTTTCTTTCATAATTAAAGAGTTAGACAAAAATATGTTTTTAGGAAATGAATGATCAAAAGATTTGGTATGGCTTAAAGGAGAATCACATTTCAATTATCTAATAGACAAAAATCTAATGATGTTAATTTTTTGAAGTGATTTAGAAGGTATACACACACACAGATAGAGAGATAGATAGATGTAAAACATAAAGGGAAAGTTTCAGGTAAGAAAGAATCAAATATACATGTTACTAGACATTCCAATGGCTGGCATTCTACCCTGTCTATATGAGAATGAAGTTAGACAGGCAATTCCATCAACTCATTTTAAAGTGAATATTGAAAGAAACCACAACTTACTTGAAGATCCTGCTGAGTTTCTGTGTGGCTGATTATTTTTTTCTCTGTTCTGAGTCAAAGCACTTCCACTGATCATGGAAATAAGGTCTAAATCTGTGTCTTCTCTGCTTACAGGGCTTGCCTGGGAGCAGTGGGAGAGAACGTACACAATCATGAAACAAAATATGACATTTTCTGAATGCAGCTCACGTTACCTCAAATAAATAAACAGACTCTGTCAAATAACCTTCTTCCAAATGATACCACAGTCTTTTATTGCTGCCTCAGCTGAACAAATGCACTATGTCAAAGCATTTTTGTAAATAAGAGCCGATCTTAAAATTGTGGTTTGCGATCTGAGTCAGTACACAACAAAAGAAAACTTTTCAGTACAGTAATTTTGAAGAAAATCAATCTTGCAGACAGCTGATGAAACCTTAAACAGCTTAAGATCATTTACTGACCGGTCTATAATTTAAGTCATAGCTGAATGCCAGAAATGTCATATCAAATTATTTTCTGCAATAGTTATGTTTTATCCAGGGCAAGTATCAATTCTATCAATCAAGCATGCAGTAAGTAATTTTATCTTTTAGTGGTTTGCTACTTAACCATGGCCATCAAAGAGCATTTAAATTATACACCGAGTATTATATTAATTATAATCTGGCATGCAATGGTGGTACATGTTGGTGATGGACATGATATATGAACCTAAATACAATAACAAAGAATTGAACTGTTCTCTCATTTTAATACTGGGTTCTTGACCTTGGGGGCTCATAAAGCATGAGATAGAAACAGTGACCTGGAAGATACCATACTCCATAGATGACACTCTTAGGAGCTTGAACCTAGATGTACTTAATGAGAATTCCCTTATCCAGAAGATCTGAGATATTAATCCAAGCAGGGGATATCCTGCAACAGCCTTGCTTAGGAACCTAGCAGTCCACTGTGCTTTTATGGTCAGTTCTCTTTCTAGTAGGGAGTGATATTTCTAAAACAAAAGCAGATTAACAATATACATATATTCAAATGTCAGAGTCTCCATTCTGGTGGGGAGTAGTAAGCTGTCAAAATGCATCTCCTCAATGAAAACAATGATAGGAAAGTAATTATTTCTTCTCTGAAGATACCCATTTTGATAGATTTCCATTGTGGGAGACTAAACTGCACCAGATATGTCAAAGAAAAAAAGCTGCAATAGGAAGTGTGTGACAATAAACATAGTCAACATACATCTTGAACAGGAGCAATTTTATTCTACATTATTACTATATAAAAACACACGTGGTCACACACATACATATGTGTGTACACGTTTTGGGCTCAACTGTGACATTATGTGTCAGCTTGTAGGGATCCTCAGCAGGAACTTCAACTTATTGTGCTTCAATGCAAAGAGAGAAAGGCCGCTGTACCATCCTTGGTGCTATCATACCCAAGTCAGGAAAACCACTGCTTCAGATCCTCCCTCCTTCTTCTGTGGAGTCTAGCAACTATGGTGATACTAGATAGACTTCAATAGTTTTTGCATTCAAAACAGCGCAAGAACTAAGATTGCTCACAGCCTTTGTGATGACTTTCTGAGAAATGAAGTCTGCTCCAGATAAAAATTCACGGGCTGTTTTCACATTGATCTGGTGAAGAAGGGCTTCACTGCACCAGATGTGAGTAAAGGAATGATATGAAAAGGGATATTGACTAATGAAGGTGGAACACCATCACCAACTTTGGAAAGAAGTCAGGCTGTGTTGGGAGCACCATCTTGTCCTTGAAAAAAACATTGTGTAAGATGGAGGTTTTAAAGACAATCTGCAAAGGAAACGAAAAAGGTCTGTGTCCCTTTTAGCTTGTTTACAATATAGAAATAGGGCCTAACATGCTATTTCAAAACAATGCTACTGTTAAATAAAATTTTGGGTTTTAAGCAGATTCTATGTCTGAGAGGAAAATTAGGAGACTTCTGATATGACAAGTACCAAAGAAATTAAACTACCATTATGAGAAAAGTAATAGTATCTTATGTCAGAGAGACATAAAAAAGACAATAGTCATTGACAACAGAGCACCTGTAAGTATTAAATTCCTGACTTGAACTGGACAGGTAAAAGATATCATCGTAAAAAAATGCCCATTGTAATCTCCATTCAAACTGCAACTAAATTCTGACAGTATCAACGATCTGTAGAAGGAAATTTCAGAAGCAGAGTAAAAAGATTTAGAAAAGAGAAAGAAAATGAATCCACCTCCACGTTAACAGAGTGAGAGCAAGAGAGCTTGCATGAAATGGAATAAACCTGGCATACACTCATTCTCTGAGACTCAGAGTGACTGGTTTTATTTTATGAGTATCAGGCTTTTTCATATCCTCACACCTCCATCTCCTTCTGTCAAATGAAAGCTGCTGTTTTGCGGGATTTGTAGACTGCCTGCACCACATTGCCTTTGTGACCTTTAGCACTGCCAGATAAAAGAGGATTTACTTAAAGATGTAACTGGGGAGAAACATTAAAATACATTTCCCCTCTCTGTCTCTGCAGTGCTTTAGGATTTTCTCCTTATCTGTGAAGTTGTGGAGTCATACTATAACAGCTCCTGTTCTTGGAGCTCCAGGAGATGAGGAATTAATGAGCAGTGAGTGGAGTCAATTTTCATGTAGTTACATTTCCATTCCAGATTTAAAACTTCCGAGAACCCCATGTTAGAGAAGATTGTGGGATCAAGCCTTGGGTTCCTCAACCCACAATGCACAAATTGTTCCCTTCACTTTTATCACTCTTCCAGACACCTTCCCCATTATTGCAATTTCTTGCTGGAGCTGTTATAAAGTCCAAAGTGCAACCTCTCATCCTCTAAGGCAGGGGTGGGCAATTATTTTTGCAGCAGGGCTACTCCACAATTTTGCTAAGTTGTCATGGGCCGCACATTTCTACTATATTAATGAAAGCGGTGTGGGCTCTGGGAGGGAGTTTAGTGCAGGAGGGGGCTCCGGGCTGGGGCAGGAGATTGGGGTGCAGGAATAGGTGCGGAGTGTGGGAGGGAGTTTTGGTGAAGGAGGTGGTTCTGACCTTGTGCAGGGAGTTGAGGTGCCGGAGGGGATGTAAGGTGCAGGCTCTGGCTGGGAGGCACTTACCACAGGCAGCTTCCGGCCGGTGGTGTAGCAGGGCACTCAGGCAGGCTGCCTGCATGCCATGGGCCCCATACTGCTCCGGAAACAGCTGGCTGCTGGCACCGTGGCACATCTCTATCTGTCCATTGCTGGGGAGAGGAGCAGTGGGTCTCTGTGCACTGCCCATGCCAGCAAGCACTGCCCCCGCAGCTCCTACTGGCCGGAAACTGACCAATGGGAGCTGTGAGGATGGGGCTGGCATCGGGGCAGCACGCGGAGCTGCCTTCCCCCAACCAGGGGCGTGCAGACACATGCCAGTAGCAGCTGGCCGCTTCTGACAGTGGCGTGAGGCCATGGCAGGTAGACAGCACGATTGAGCACCCTGGTGTGCCGTGCGACTTTTAGCAGCCCGGAGTTCACGAGGGGGCAGCTAAAGAGCCTGGCAGGCCAGGCGGAAATGTTAGACGGGCCGTATTTTGCCCACCCCTGCTCTAGGGTAATGATACTTGTCTGTCCTCTTCAGCTGCTCAATGCATTCATTGACCTTTCATAGTATCTTCTCCACAGACAAAAAATTGCAGTAATTTTAGGGCTCAGGGAAGAGGAAATATTATTTTAGGATCAGGAATCTGAATTACTGTATCATACATTCCTGCTACCATTACAAATTCGTGAATGTTAGTAGGATAAATCTTCTCTGTTAACTCTTCTTAGAGGTTCTGCTTAGCAGTAGCAGCTTTGGAACATTTCTCTATCATTTTCAAGCTGCCCGTCAGATTTTCTCATCCTTGAAAGACAGTACTGGTTTTATTTTGCCTAATAATTATTTCCCCTTTTAGTCTGTCACTTGATTCAAATACAAATTGCTTTAAGAAAAGAGGACATGAGGTAGGATGTGAGCTATGAAACAATTTGCTCCTTGTTAGGTTCCATCTCCGGTCAGAAGTTGGACAGAAAGAAAGGGATAACGGAGAGGGGGAAAAAAATAGCTGTGAAGGCTCTTATATTCTCTGTATCTGCTCCTGAATCTGTCACTAGTGTGAGGAAGGAGTAATAAGCAGAGAAATAGAAACCCTGTCCTATTTTTGCTGTCTCTGCAGAAGAAGTAGGATGGAGAGGAACAAAGAAGTCTCTAGGGATACCATGCCCTGCTTTTTTGGTGGGAACATTTTCTCTTTTGCCTGCATTTCCCTTCCTTTTTCATTATGAGAACTGCTAAATGTTATTTTTTAGCCTTTAACAGAATTATATTATAAACATATTTGGAACATATTCAAATTTCAACAATCAAAATACAAGAAAGTTAATGTACATATTCTGAAACTACATTCTACATTCATCTGTGTATACAAATCTGATCATTAATTCATTATCTATGTATATATACTATTTCTGGTACTGGAGAGCCATATTATTACATTTCTTTTTTATGACCATCCAGTGCATTTTCCTCTGAACAATGTTTATGCAAGGCAGCTTTGTAATTATGTGGCACAAGTTGTGATAATCACACAGCATTGTCAGGTATGCGGGAACACCTCAAGATCTTTTCCGTTCTTGCTGTGGGATTGCACAGCTATTTTGTGGATAAAACTGCTTATTATATATTGCTAATGTCTAGCTTTGTGTATATACGTTTATAAACAATTACATAATGTGCATCCATATATATTATCATTGGAAGAAGAACCACTTCAGATTGGAGGTAATTATTGTTTTAGCCCCCTTCTAAAACTAATCATAGCTACTGCTCACAAAAGCCACAGAAAGGCAACCTAGTTTATGAAAGCAATCTTTAACCGGGATCCAAATAACAGATCACGTACAAAAGAGAAATACTAAACAAACCTGACACTTATTAAAGCCATATCAAGAAAACAGCAATCAGAAATTTTTCAGGTGGAATTTTGTATTCTCCAAGTAAATAAATTGGAGAGAATATAATAAAATAATTACTGAACCATATTTCAAGTTGACCTCAGCTTTGTGCACCCTTTGAAAAGAAGACTGTCATCCTGTAGTTGGAAAATACCCTGTACATTTCAGACATGACCTCAATAAAAATAACCACCACCACCACAACTTGATATTTTTTTACTCAGCTTTTTCACGCTATCATTTGTGCACATAAATGACAGCATTCAAAAATAAGATGCTGTGAGCCTCTCAGGCTACATCTACACAGGGGTACAAAACCCAGGTCAGCTGACTCAGGTTTGCGGGTCTCAGGGGCTTAAAAATCACTGTGTAGATGGCAGGGCTCAGAGTGGAGTCCAAGCTGGGCCCCAGAGCTCAGGCTCCAGCCCAAGCCCAAACGTCTAGACCAGTGGTTCTCAAAGGTAGTCCGCCGCTTGTTCAGGGAAAGCCCCTGGCAGGCCAGGCCGGTTTGTTTACCTGCCACTTCTGCAGGTTCGGCCGATCGTGGTTTCTACTGGCCAGCCACAGCAGTGCCGTAGGTCTTTAATCCCTGTGTTGACATACCTTCTGATATACAGCACAGAGAACAGAATCAGGAGAGAGTCTTTAACCCACACTGCTGTCTACTTGATTTTAGGTTAATCTACGGACTAGAAAGACATCTGGCATAATTCAGACAGTCCTGAGAGGATAAGTAATGGATGATGGTGCTATTGGATATGGCCTGTCCCCACATGACACTCCAATGTACCATTTCCAACCCTACTCTCCAGGGCTTGTGAAGGGATCCTTGATAGGGAGGCCTGTGACTGCCTTCTGAATTCCTGTGCCTGGGTGAATTTGAGGCTTTTAGTGCCTCTTTATGTAGCTCTAGCCCTTTTTCCCAGTGGAAAGGAACAAAAGTAGGGATAAGTTCTCATCCTCAATACATATTTCATTCATGTATCATTTGTGATTGATTTGCATGTGAAAATGGCGGTATGGCCTGGTAAATTATGAGCCATGTTCTGAGTTGGGAGTAGTTCAGCATACCCCCATAGATTTCAATGGAATTATGCCACTTTATGCCAGTTGAGGATCTGTATTTGTATTTTCTTCATACATAAGTGAGAGTGTAAGTAGTACACAAGTGGCAGTGAGAGTCCAAATGGAGAACACATCTTAAAAAGAGTGTCGCATTAACAGTCTGGATGAGGAAAAAAAATCAATAAACTATTTATCTTCAATAACCTTAGTTTTGAATAATATTGTAACACAATTTAATCACTTCACATACATGGTTTTTGTAAAGGGAAATAATTCCTCAGTAAATCTACTGGAATTTTCTGAGGAGGTCAACAAGCACATGGACAAGGGGGATCCAGTGGATGTAATGTACTTAGATTTTCCGAAAGTCTTTGACAAGGTCCCCCATCAAAGGCTTGTAAGCAAAGTAGGCTGTTATGGCATAAGAAGGAAGGTCCACTCATGGATCAGTAACTGGTTAAAAGATAAAACAGCAGCAGCACTTGTGGCACCTTAGAGACTAACAAATTTATTTCAGCAAAAGCTTTCGTGGGCTACAGCTCACTTCTTCGGATGCATAGAATGGAACACACAGACAGAAGATATGTGTCTGTGTGTTCCATTCTATGCATCCGAAGAAGTGAGCTGTAGCTCACGAAAGCTTATGCTGAAATAAATTTGTTAGTCTCTAAGGTGCCACAAGTACTCCTGTTCTTTTTGCGGATACAGACTAATACGGCTGCTACTCTGAAACCTGGTTAAAAGATTCCATTAATAGGAAGCAAAGGGTAGGAATAAAGGGTCAGTTTTCAGAATGGAGAGAGGTAAATAGTGGTGTCCCCCTAGGCGGGGACAAGTACTATTAAAATATTCACAAATGAACTGGAAAAAAGGGGTAAACAATGAGGTGGTAAAATTTGCAGATAACTATCTTGAGTGGTTTTGTAAGTCCAAAGCAGACTATGAAGAGCTACAAAGGGATCTCACAAAACTGGCAATAAAATGGCTGGTGAAATTCAATGTTGATAAATACAAAATAATGCACCTTGGAAAACATAATCTCAACTATATATATAAAATGATGGCATCTAAACTAGCTGTTGCTACTCAAGATCTTTGGTCTGTCCCAGTATGGCCATTCTTATGTTCTCTATATTGCCATTTTTATTAATGAACAGAATAACTTCCAAGGATTTTTTTTTTGGGAGGGGCACTGCAGTAATCTAGCATGTTTTGAATAAGGACAAAGAATATCTATAAAAAGTCAAAACAAATGTACTGACATATTTTACAAATACCTACACATATTATTTACACCTATGCATGTTCTATAGTGAAATACCTTCCTTTACTCATTGCCCGATGAAATTAAAGGCAGAAAACTTTGTAGCATTCTATTGTTAAAATCATTTTTGTGATCCTTTGTTTTTCGTTGTGCCACCAGACAGATACGGACACACATACACATAAATAAAGATTCCAGTAAATATTAAATATCACACTGAATATCTTCAAATAGAAATAGTGAAAGTGTCATGCTGAAAATTTGGTGTTAGGTCATGCTAAATATTACCCTGTGCTTTGCATTAACAAATTTGGTAATTTTTTCCCCGCATGCAATTGCATCATCAAGGATATTTGCTAGAGTAGCACTAAGTTTTTAAATCACATTTGATTTAAGTACAGCTACAGAACACAGGCATTATTAAACTGCTCAAAACCATTATCTGGATGCTGAGACTTTTCCGCTAAGACATATTTGAATTTAACCTGTATCATCAGTTTACAAAAAACAAACAAAATCCCAGAATAATGCATTTCAGAAAATACTTCAGAATATTTTTAAATCTCAATTGAAAAGGAAGAAAAAAAATGGGGGAAAGAATTTTAAGATTTAAAATTGGATTTTTATTGCTTATAGAACAGAAATTTTATGAATAAATATAATTTTATGGATTGTGTGATAATCATTACATTTTATTAATGTTGACTTACCACCTTTTAGTAAACGATACTCTGAACACACTGAAGTAGTTTACATTTATGACCTCTTTATATGGATTAAGCACATTTAAACACATATGACAGAAACAGATGTAGGCCTTGATTCAGCAAAGCACTTAAGCACATGCTTTGTAGTGCTTTTCCTGAACAGGAATGCTTTCCTGAACTGGAGTTTAAAAGATTTTTTTAAAAAGCTGTATTTGGAAGTTTTAAAATGAATTCAATGTTGTTTTTTAATCTTAAGCGAACAATAATATCAATTTCCATATGAAAATTATGCCTTTGCAGAGAAGGTGCATTCTTGTGCAACCCCACTACCTCGATTGTGCTCTGCCAAGATTCAGGCATGTGGATCTGATTGCAAAGTCAGAATCTAAATAAAAGGATTATATTCAAGAAAAAAAAAGATCATGCTTGTTTTTCATACTGTATACATATTTGGAAATATCAGCTATTAAGGTTTAAGTTGTGATTCTATAAAGTTTTACAGTGAGACAAACATCTTACCACTAGCTGAACTCGTCCACCATTGAGTATGTCTGGATCTAAGACAGGCAAGAAGCGATTGCTGTGTAGTGATAAAAACCGGAGCAAATACTTCAGTAACACCTTACGTATACTGATTTCGATAAGATATCTTCCTGCAAGTACTATTGCTCAATAGAGAAAGCAACATATTCAGCTAAATATGATCAATTATTATTTGTATTTTATATCACGGCATATTATTTTTTAAGCCTCTGAGTAGCTCAAATATAGTCATCAGTTATTTCAAGCTAGCCAAAGATGTAGTTCTCAAAATGCAAATCAGTCAATGACTGGAAACAAAAAAAAAAGGCAGTTTACTGAATGAGTATAAATTAGAGCCATAGACTCTGATCCAAAACCCACTGAAGAAAGTGAAGACTTCCTTTAACTGCAGTGGGCTTTGGTTCAGGCTCACAATTACCAGATCTTACCAAATCAGTTGTTATATTTACCTTCTGTCACAATGAAGTTGTTTACATCTATCAGCTGTTTTACACATTTTGTTGCACTGAAGTCAATGGGAGTTTTGACACTAACTTCAATTGAAGCAGGATTGGATATAATATTTATATGTAGTGTTGTAGATGTGTTGGTCACAGGATGTGACACTCTGACACAGATGTGTCAGAGACCTAAAGATGAGTTCTGTATAAGCTCAAAAGCTTGTCTCTCTCGCCAGTAGAAGTTGGTCTAATAAAAAATATTACCTCATCCACTTTGTATCTCTAGTACTAATATTAATGTACTACACACCATAGGTGCTGGAACTAGGGGTGCTACTGCACCTCCTGGCTTGAAGTGGTTTCCAGCATATACAAAGTTTACAGTTTGATTCAATGGCTCTGAGTATCCCCACTATAACAAATAGTTCCAGCACCCCGATACGCACATTCCAGAGGTAACGTCACATTTTAAAACTTTTTCTGTTGTAAGCGGACGTATTTTCTTACTTCAAGATGTTTTCACTAAAATCAAAAGCAGTGAAAAATCACCTTAAGCACCTGGAGTGCATGAAACTCACTATTAAGGTATGTGATTGACTATACTACAGATAAGAGTTTAAAAAAAATTGCTGCTACTTACTCATCTGATATATACAATTTAACAATGTAGAGAAAAGTTATTTTTTCTAAGCGCAAAAATATATCAGTACAGTAGTTTCTTCAGAAATTAATACTTTTGCTTCTTAAAGAACATGTTAAATAAGCATACTAACATGTATTGTATGTTGACAACTAGCCTGATTTTTTTTAAAAAAGTGCTGAGCATCTGCAGCTCCCAGTGACTTCAATGGCCAAATATTTATTCGATATTGACTTTATGAACAAGAAATATTAAATGCACTGTGTTTATGTTAACATCATAAAGGAGCAAAATTATTTTAAAGAAATCTATATTTGTATTTGATCTAGTTAGCAACCAAAACAAAGTTAATTCAGAATAGGGTGGTTTACAACCCCTTTTTCAAATGTATTATAGATTTGTCAAAGTAGTATTTTCTTAATTTGTCCTCTCGGTGTTTCAAAGATAAAATTAAAATACATATTATCCATTTATACAGTTTTATTTAGTTCCTTAACCTATCCTATGTACAGTGTGTCTAATTAGCTATTACACTACAATACTTTGAATGCATTATATAACAAGAGAATTATGCCCCATGTGAAGAACATCATATATTTTTCCTATATTCTTCATAGAATACAATTCCTCATGTTTGTGGTGAAAGGTTACTTATATATATTATCATTAGATATTGCATACTGGTAGCATACCAATTCACTATCTGTTGCAGAAGAGGGATCCATAGAATTATTAAATCAGTTTTAATGGCAGTCTGTTTGGGACCTGGCATTGTGGTGTGCTGGCCTTTGGCTATAAAACCATGTTTGTTTTAGGACAGTAAACCTAGGTTTCCCTTTACAAGAGGTATTTAACATACACAAATCTAATTTAAAAGCCAATGACCTCACCATTTAATGTTTCTCAAACCGGTTGCTTCACAATCTTCGACCTGTGTGTGAAGCCATTGGTATGTAAGTTCTTTGCTCCTTTGTAATTTCTCAGCTGAAGTAGTATCCAAGTGGACAAAATCTTCTTCCCTACCTGGGGATGAGAAAGAGATCCTCATCTTCCATTGTTATTTGAGACTAACAAAGAGTAAAAGACTAATCATCAAACTCTGCAAATATCAGAAGATGCTTTTGGGGAAGACAACAAACCAGCATTATCCGCTTAACTTGCAAAGAGTCCAAAGCCCTCTGAATTACTTTTATATTTTAAATATTATTCTTTTTTAGGATAAAAATCTTGACCCTTTGAAGAAAAGTGTCTAGGAGGGGAAGATTGCAGAACAATCTTTTGCAGTAATTGCAGAAATAAAATTATACCTAGGAACTTACAGCCTGCTTAGTGCAGCATCTATGTGCCTCACAAACAATGAATTTATCTTTACTTTGCCCACCATAAGGTAGGAAATATCATTATCCTCGTTTTCTAAATAGGGAACCAAAACAAATGTGACTTGCCCAAAGTCACACAAGAAGTTGGCAGAGCTCAGCTGATAGTGGTCCCAACTCTCCAGCTTCAGCTGCCTACAAACAGTCATTTCATGTTAAGATAATCAACCTTAACTATGTATTAGCAAAGGGTTTTTTTTCTGGGGGAATTCTAGATAAAGAATTGGAACAACTACTGAAACTTACCTCTGAGTGTCGTGGGAAAGCAGGGGAGAGAGTGAGGGAGGAAGTAGCATATACAATATGCTATAATAAAAATTACATACTGTACTTTTTAACAGGCAAGTTATGTTTCCCAAATTATTGTTAATAATTGGCTACATGTATGGTTTGAATTTCTGACCGTGTTATGTCTGGGGAATACTGCCAATTGTTTTATTCATAGCAATGCAAAACACACTGACATCCAGTTACTTAAAAAAGGAAGTGATCAAGATAAATGTAAGTACATTAAACTGACAAATGTATGAACTGATCTTTAAATCACATCAGCTATTTAACACAATGGCCACTTTCCATATTACATTTAATACTGTTTTTGTTTTCTCAGATGGGCAAATGGTATGCAGTAATTGCTTAGTAACGCATCAGAAAATTATGTTCTATTGGCTCTCCATCAAATATATCCACACACTTAAATCTCAGTGTTACTGTCTTGAATATTTTCCTTGCAGTTACAATATTTTAACTTATTTAGAAAAATATAATATATTAAACATTAATAAATATTAATCACTCGTTCCATTTGTGAACCTCCAAAACCACCCATACCAAATATCATGTGTTTGGGGATCTGATCTATCAACAGTAATAAAATGTTATTTACCCGACAGCATTCTTAAATTAGGACTCTAGCTTTCTGACAGCTTGTGACCTGATTTTCAAAAGTACTGAACACCTACAAATCCCACTGAAATCATTAGGGACTACAAGTGTTCACCATCTTTGAAAACCAGGCCTATCTATTTGCAAAACATGAACAACTCTTGGAATACCAGGTTAAAGGGAACTTTTGACTATTCAAAGGGAAATAACAGTAATAATAAGACCATCTATCTCTTATTTAGTACTTTTCAACAGCAGATCTCAAATCACTTTACAAAAGAAGGTATGTACTCATGGTCCAGGAGTTTCCCAGTGAGCCCAATTAACTTCCAAAGTTGAATGAAAGATCTATAAAACGGAAATTTCTCAAGGGAATGCGATGGCTGGCCATGAAAATGAACTCTAAACCAACAAGCATTCAGAATCTTACAAATGTACTAAATAAAAGGTTAACATGGAGTACTGCGTACACAGATTTTTTTGACCCATTCATAACAGCAAGAGTCCTGCAGAAAGTAATAGGCATACATAGCCAGAAGCTAGTGAAATGATGACTATAATCTTTGATTCTCTCCTAAAATTCTCTCCCTCTTCTCCACACAAGATCACTCAGATTTCAAAGAGATCAATAAGACCTACCACAATCTCCCTCCTGCTCTCCTCTAATCCCTCCACCTGCCCTAGAGTGATCCCATCCTTTTCACCTTGCTTGACCCCACCATCATTCTCCAGCTCCCTCCTCTCGTAATGCAAGCATGCTCTGGTCTCCCTGATCCTCAAAAAGCAATGACTCAAATAGGGTCAGAGTTCAATATCTTGGTAAATCAGTTCCACTTTTTGTTCAAGAGGCCATACTCCTCCTCCCCTATTTCAATTTTCTTGGCATCTGCCTCAATTCCCCTCCCCCGTACCCAATCTCTGAGAACTCTCTTCCACTCACATAGCTTCAAGTACCTGACAAATTGCAAATCTACCCTCTCCCCTCCTGACCTGCCTCCCTCCATTCAATACCATATCTCAGCTGGTCTCTCCAACATTACCATTATATATTCTAGCTAAAGAAGACAACTCTGTTTTCTCAAGCGAAATTACCTGGGAGATTTTTTTTTCTTCTGATAAGGTTGTGTGATTTTTATGGTCTAGAAACAGAGTTAAGTAAACATGACCTGGCCACTGTTTTGGATAGTCACAACTGAGATTCTAGCAATGAATACCAGGACTAAAATTAGTACCTAAAGTTGGGGACCATTGTTTCTTCTTGATAATGAAACATCCAAGATTAACAAGTAGAGAACCATAGAATGTATCTATTTTCAAGAGTAGATGCGTTTTAACTCCTTCATAGATGACTAAGATGACAATCTCCATTCTGGCATTTATATTCAGCATTGCTCTGGTAAATATCAGCATGTCACCTTGTAACACTGTACCAGGTATGTGCAGCAAAATGGTAGGGTTTTTTTTTTTTTGCTTTTGCACCTGGCACATTAGCCAGACTCAAATGGTTAATCAAGTGAATTATATAGAAGAAAAATAAAGAGAGAAGTAAACTACATAAATGCTGAAATACTAAGATTCAAACTGCTCTGTAACTTTCCAGATTTATAGGAATAATTCAACTCCTCCACAAAATATCAGTGCCACTATTTCCAAAGCAAGGTTTAGAAAGAAAGCAAGCCTTCATTTCTTGTATTCTGGATGAATATCAAATCTTTGTAACATCTGTGCCAGCATTTGATCTAACGTTTAGATTCTTGAAATCTATAAGGCTGCATTAAGAAAAACAGAAGACAGATATCATGACAATACCATTTGTAGCTCCAAAATAAAGCATAACAGTTTCCATTAGAACAGATAATTTGAAGTGATTATAAACATTTGCATCAAGTTACAGATACAAGATACCCATTTTAGGAACAAAACAATCGAAAAAAAATATGAAAAAAATACATTTGACTATCATATCATTGGAATGACAATTATTTTTTTTCGATCTATGGTACCTATATGCCTCCAATCACCATGTTATATGAGCACCTTTTAATTTATTTATCATCTTTGAATATATTTATTCATATAATAACCCTCTAAGGTAGTGAAGCATTATTGGTCATATTTTACAGATTGGGAAATGATGCACAGAGATACTGACTTGCCCACGGTCTCATAGGAAGTCTGTAGCAAAGCAGGATATTGAAGCTGGGTCTCCAAGTCCCGTGCTAGCACCCTAACCACTAGACTATCATTCCTCTCTTTACCCAGCACCTTAGTTCTTAATGTGAATTGAAATATGTGGACAATTAGAAAAATCAAAATCAACCAAGTTAGAAATGTGTCAAGCGCATTTGCTAAATCACTTTGAAACCGCATTCACTTAGTGCTATAGTTAGGGTTGTAAGGATTAGAGTTTTATTGGTAAAAGTCAATAAACACAGATTTCACCATATACACAAACCGACAAAAATATTTGAAGCAATAATAAGGGAAATTTCAGACAGACAAAGAAAGAAAAATTATGCTTGAGAACTTATTAGAGTTGGATTCAAGGATATTTACTTTGTATATGCTGATATGATGTTGACAATTTGTGTTTTAACAAATGACAAAGCTTTAACTTTTTGAATCTCAATCTACTGTCATTAAATAATTATTGTATGCTCTCCCATACTTTCTGCAGCTGTGAAAATTTAAATAGATGAAAATAAAAAATTGCTAAGACATAATTTTGCATAAACATGAAAATGTAAATTGATAAAATCCAAAAAAAGTTTAAAATAAACAATACTGTCAAAATTACAAAAGAATAAAAATTAAATTCAGCAAAGCCTAGCTATAACATAAACAATTAAATCACTATCAGTAGCTGTATGTTTCAAAATATGTTGCTTCCACAAATCCATTTAGAGCCCAGGTGTCATGTTGCAAGGGTTCAAAAATGTTGAGAGCACTTGGCTGCATGTTGCTACACAAGCACATTGGTGCTAAGCCTGAAGTGATAAAGAAGGCAAAGAGGCTCTTCCTTCCTCAGTTTCAATCTGAAATAAAGAAAAACACCAAAGAAACAGGATTGGAGAGATACGAGGAAGGGCAAACACGGATCTGTGGAGGCCATACTGCATATCTGGGAAAAGTTAGTTGTTGATAAAGTGTTATATTGTAACTGATATTCCTCTAGGCTAGTGGTTCTCAGACTTATTTGATTGGGCCTTCTTTCTTTGTGTCTGTAGTCATTTACATCCCAATCCCTCCACAAGCACTTATTCCACCACCCAGCTCTGAAGGCAGAGCAGAAAGCAGTGGCTGCTGGCTGGGCATATAGCTCTGAAGGCAGTGCTATGCTGGTAGCAGCACAAAAGCAAGAGAAGCAATGTGAAAAATGATAATCATCAATATCACTTTTCACGGCAGACTCAGTGCCCCATTGACACTCTTACTTCTGCACTGACACTGCCACCACGGGGCTGGCAGCCAGAACCATGCTGCCTCCAGGTGAGGGATTGGGAGAGGTAGGGAATTAAGGAGAGCTTGAGCCCAGGTGGCAAGGCTCCAGCTTTTCCCTTTATCCCCACATCCCAGGTGTGCATGGCCCTTCTGCATGAGCCCTAGCCACCTGATGCTGACAGACAGAGGTCTTTAAATAAATAAATACATAAAAAATAAAAAGCACACAGCTCACACCTTGACACATTCCTTTACCCAGCCCCACAGTTTGAGAACTTCTGCTCTAGGGCAGTGTTTCTCAAAGCTGGTCTGACGTTTGTTCAGGAAAAGCCCCTGGCGGTCCGACCCAGTTTGTTTACCTGCCACATCCGCAGGTTCAACCAATTGAGGCTCCCACTGGCGGCGGTTCACTGCTCCAGGCCAATAGAGGCTACAGGAAGCTGTGTCCAGCACATCCCTTGCCCGCGTCGCTTCCTGCAGCCCCCATTCGCCTGGAACGACAAACTGCAGTCAGTGGGAGCTGCAATTGGCCGAACTTGCGGACGTGGCAGGTAAACAAACCTGCCCGGACCTCCAGGGGCTTTCCCTGAACAAATGGCAGCCCGACTTTGAGAAGCATTGCTCTAGGGCATAGCAGCAAGTGCTGTGGCATACCAGCTCCTTCCAGATATCTTACTATCTATACTACATGCTTGGAGGCAAGTGCTGAAGGTGCTACAAGCACTAAACTCTTCAGGATCCAGACCCTGATGGATTATTAATTATTTGTATTATCACAGCATCTAGGAGTCCTAAATCATGGACCAGGACCCCATTATGCTAGGTAGATTCATAGATTCATAGACTCTAGGACTGGAAGGGAGCTTGAGAGGTCATCGAGTCCAGTCCCCTGCCCTCATGGCAGGACCAAATACTGTCTAGACCATCCCTGATAGACATTTATCTAACCTACTCTTAAATATCTCCAGAGATGGAGATTCCACAACCTCCCTAGGCAATTTATTCCAGTGTTTAACTACCCTGACAGTTAGGAACTTTTTCCTAATGTCCAACCTAAATCTCCCTTGCTGCAGTTTAAGCCCATTGCTTCTTGTTCTATCATTAGAGGCTAAGGTGAACAAGTTTTCTCCCTCCTCCTGATGACACCCTTTTAGATACCTGAAAACTGCTATCATGTCCCCTCTCAGTCTTCTCTTTTCCAAACTAAATAAACCCAATTCTTTCAGCCTTCCTTCGTAGGTCATGTTCTCAAGACCTTTAATCATTCTTGTTGCTCTTCTCTGGACCCTCTCCAATTTCTCCACATCTTTCTTGAAATGCGGTGCCCAGAACTGGACACAATACTCCAGTTGAGGCCTAACCAGCGCAGAGTAGAGCGGAAGAATGACTTCTCGTGTCTTGTTTACAACACACCTGTTAATGCATCCCAGAATCACGTTTGCTTTTTTTGCAACAGTATCACACTGTTGACTCATATTTAGCTTGTGGTCCACTATGACCCCTAGATCTCTTTCTGCCATACTCCTTCCTAGACAGTCTCTTCCCATTCTGTATGTGTGAAACTGATTGTTCCTTCCTAAGTGGAGCACTTTGCATTTGTCTTTATTGAACTTCATCCGGTTTACCTCAGACCATTTCTCCAATTTGTCCAGATCATTTTGAATTTTGACCCTGTCCTCCAAAGCAGTTGCAATCCCTCCCAGTTTGGTATCATCTGCAAACTTAATAAGCGTACTTTCTATGCCAACATCTAAGTCGTTGATGAAGATATTGAACAGAGCCGGTCCCAAAACAGACCCCTGTGGAACCCCACTTATTATACCTTTCCAGCAGGATTGGGAGCCATTAATAACTACTCTCTGAGTAGTAGGTACTGCACAAACAGAACAAAAACAGTGCCTGCCTCAAAGAGCTTACCATTTAAGGATAAGGCAAGACACAACAGATGGATACAGACAGACTGACCAGGGAGAACAATGAACAAGGAAACAATCAACATTCACACACCTCAAACAACACATAATTGCTTTACCAGCACTGCCAAAAACTACAAGGTAGACAACGACACCCTAGGCACAATGATTTTATGTTACAATACAAAGATCAAACCACCAATAGTCCTCAGATCGGCCCCTAAGAACAGTCCAATTCATCAGTAAAATCATCACGTTGTAATCCTTCCACCCTATCATCTTGGTATGTAGGCTGCTGTCTGTATCTCCCAGGGGGATGCTACTGTTGCCTCCTTGCGAGCAACAGATTGAGTCTGTCAGCCTTTCAGTCCCAGTTTCCAGGCCTCCCTTCCGCAGCCAATTACCATAATGCTGCCTCTGGCCTGGTGTTCCTGATCTCACAGGGTCTCTGGCTCTCCACTCTACCCTGTCCCCAATGACCTCAGGTCATTCTTCTCCTCTCTGAGGATTATGGAGCCCTCAATTGGCTAAATATTGAACTGGGCATTGGACCAGAAATGAGCCACAAGCTTCATTACAGTTTCTCCTTTATGATATTACTTCTACATTTCTCAAACTCTTGAGATTAACAATAGAAGTAATCCACTATGTTAAGTGACTGACAAGTGCTTAGTGGAAGGATGAGATAGCTTTCCCCAAACATTCATCCGATTTAGCCTTAACATCAAGAATAATTCTGGGTAAAAATATGCATTCAATTCCTCAAAGCCTCTGTGCAACTTAGAGATGGACACTGGGAGTCTGTAGAAGCTGCTCTAACTCTACTAGAGTTGGCTTTAAGGCCATCTGGTAGTTGAACTCGAGAGTACATAATTGATCTGCATGGAGAAGATGATCAGTTTGCACAATCTCAATACCTAAAAGAATTGTCAAATGCAATATGCCATCTGCAGGACTTTCAAAAATATTAGCTCCTATCCAGCTAACAGAATATCTGCATTACATTCATTTTATAGAGCAAACGACCTAGGAGCATCACAGAGTTGGGGGGGGTGGACTGTGGGGGGGGGACTGAGGGGAGTGGTAGAGGGACTGTTTCAGAGGTTGAAACACATTATCTTATCTTATCTTTATAAAGAACTGTAAGAGAGGGATGAGATATAGAATCATAGAATATTACGGTTGGAAGAGTCCTCAAGAGGCCATCTAGTCCAATCCCCTGCTCAAAGCAGGACCAACACTAACTAAATCGTCATAGCCAGGGCTTTGTGTAGCCGGGCCTTAAAAATCTCTAACGACTCCACCATCTCCCTAGGGAACCCATTCCAGTGCTTCACCACCATCCTAGTGAAATAGTGTTTCCTAATATCCAACCTAGATCTCCCCACACAGCAACTTGAGACCATTGCTTCTTGTTCTGTCATCTGCCATCACTGAGAACAGCCAAGCTTCATCCTCGTTGGAACTCCCCTTCAGGTAGTTGAAGGCTGCTATCAAATCCTCCTCACTCTTCTTTTCTGCAGACTAAATAACCCCAGTTCCCTCAGCCTCTCCTCGGAAGTCATGTGCCCCAGCCCCCTGATCATTTTCGTTGCCCTGTGCTGGACTTTCTCCAATTTGTCCACATCCCTTCTGCAGTGGGGGCCCCAAAGCTGGACACAACACTCAGCTTTGGCCTCATCAGTGCTGAATAGAGGGGAATAATCTTGTCCCTCCATCTGCTGGCAATGCTTCTATTAATACAGCCCAATGCCATTGGCAGCCTTGGCAACAAGGGCACACTGCTGACTCATATCCAGCTTCTCATCCATTGTAATCCCCAGGTCCTTTTCTGCAAAACTGCTGCTTAGCCAGTAGGTCTCCAGCCTGTAGCTGTGCATGGGATTCTTCCTTCCTAAGGGCAGGACTCTGCACTTGTCCTTGTTGAACCTCATCAAATTTATTCTGTCCCAATCCTCCAATTTGCGTAGGTCACTTTGGACCCTAACCCTACCTTCCAGTGTATCTATCTTTCCTTCATCTTAGTGTCATCTGTGAACTTGCTGAGGGTGCAATTCATCCCATCATCCAGATCATTAATAAAGATGTTGAACAAAAACAGCCCCAGGACCGACCCCTGAGGCACTCCGCTTGATATCAAAGCTTGGAACTCGCCCATACACTTAACAGTGGTAATAATGACCAAGGTAGCCACTTTTTGCTACAAAAAGTGTAAAGAATGTTCACAACATGATTCAAAAGGAAGGGTCCATGAATTTGCTGAAGTCTATATTCATATCCCAGAAATTTGCTCGGCACTCTAGCAGACAGTACAAGCGCAGCACCTTCTTTCAGGGAAAATACGCAGAAGCCAACATTCAGTGAAAGTAAGTAATATGAGATGCAAGGTAACAAAACAAGAATGGAGGCACCAGAGCCTAGTTTGAAATACAAATGGAAAAGTGCCTCCACTTTGAAGCACAGGCTTATGACAAGTAGCATTGTCACTGAGCAGAAGGAAATGGTTTCAGGAAAGCAGTATGGATAAACCTATTCTACTGCCCCTAGATTTTGAATGTGAGGCTGGACTACCAAAAAGAGATTGGACAGGAATTTCTCTCCTTGGTTTAGGATTATTCTTCAGCCTAGATAGAGAGACACTCAGTAGCCTCTTATTTTTTCCTTATTTGAATGTGGTTTGGATCTGATCCTGAAGGTTCCAGGATGGCAGGTGCAAGCACAACACTTGCTGGAGTTTGCTTAGTGTGAAAAGTCTCCTTCCTAATAGAGTCTCAGAAGCCATTTTGTCAAAGTAGAAGAGTTTGTTCCCACCCAGCACCGCTCCAAGATTCAGTGCGGAAAGCAAGCTGGGAAACGTTATCCAGCTTAGCAATCATTGTAATAATTTGTGTCTTTGGTGGGGCATGATGGGCAAAGGGGAGGAAATATTGGGATATTAGAAAAAAACAAACATTTAAAAAAATGGAGATTACTAAGTGAAAACACTGTATTTAACTAGCATCAACCTAAATACTTACAAGCAAGGAAATGATTAGGTAGGGATAGTATAAAATGACTTCAGTGAAGTCACGATGATTTACACCAGATGAATATTTGGCCAGTACTATTTATGAAGTTAAAAGAAATGAATATTTTTCACCAAACCTTATACTGTTACTTTAAAAATATATTATAGTATTTATGTATGTTTTATCTTGCTTTTAATACCTAAATATTTTGTTTTAAAGTATAATCCAATTTAGATATTATAACTTAACATTTGTCAATTGATAATAGGATTTTTATATGTACTTACAATTGTTGTTTCTTTAGAATAACACTATAAGTGAAGTTTAGTAAAGAAAATGTATACTTTATCAATGTATAGTAAAATTATGAATGCACATGGGCTTGTATATTATGCTGATCAATATATACATATTTGTGTTTCATTTTAGAAGGTTTTATCCAGTGTTATTTCAGTTATTGATGAAAAATAGTATTTATTTTTGGGTCAGTCATGGTCATTGCTTCGTGATGAAAAATGTATTCTTTAACTAGATAAGAGTATTGTGTTAACTATTCATGGCTTCATCAGTGTGTGAAATGCAGCAATTCAAAAATATATGGCAATCACACTACATCATTATGTATTTTCTCATAGATGTTCCACACACATGAAGTATATGAAAAAGGATGTGAGGATTATTGTTTAATATTTATATTACAGTAGTACCCAGAGGCACCAGGGAGGATCAGGCATCCCATTGTGCTGTGCATTGTACAAACAAGACCTGATCCAATGCTCAGCTGATGTCAGTGGAAAGAATCGTAATAATTTCAACAGGCATATTGATTTCAATTCAGATTCACATGTAGGAAGACATGGTCCTGTTCCCAAACAGCTTAAATCTAAGGAAACAAGTGGCATGGTAAGAGGAAAGGAGCATAATCAAATACATACCATTTAAAATATATTTGCAATTTGTACATAATTATAAATAGATATAAAAGCCAACTATCCCCATCTTCCCTTCAAGTCATAATTCAGTGGTGACTTATACATATCAGGGAAGAAGTCGTTCTTGAAGAGGGATCTGAAGGACAAGATCTTATGGTTATGTTCAGAGAGAACATTCCATGCCTAAGGGGAAGCACTGAGAAAGGGACTGAGTCATTTGAACACATTCTTCTAGCCCTATTGTAACACTTTGTATTTTTACACCAAGGAATTCAAAGGACTTTACAAATATTCCTTAATGAAGCCTCAACTGTTTGGAAAAGAGTCTTCTGACTTGTTTACACACAGGAATGGCAACAATTTAACTACAGGTTTCAGAGTGGTAGCTGTGTTAGTCTGTATCAGGAAAAAGGAGTAGGAGTATCTGTGGCACCTTAGAGGCTAACAAATTTATTTGGGCACAAGCTTTCATGGGCTAAAACCCCCTTCTTTGGATGCATGCAGTGGAAAACACAATTTAACTACAGTTGTTTCTAAACAATTTAGTTACCACTGGCATAACCTTTTTGTGTGGCACTTTTAAAATGATTTAGAGTGTCTATCCAGGAGGCTGCACCAAATTTAATAAGATTAATTTAGAAACAGATATAATTACATTGGCACAATTTCTTTTGTGCAGACTAAGCCTAAATGATTTGCCTGACAGAATAACAAGTCAGAGCTGAGAACAGAACCTAGGAATCCAAACTCCCACAGTCCTTTGCAGGAACTATTATACTTGCAAAATGCCTACTTAATATAAGTTAACTTTGATCCAATGACAAAAGGCCAGTGCCCAACCCTGAACCGCTTAATTCACTGAGTTCTCACCTAAGCTTATAAGATGATGATGAATATTTTATTCTCATTGGAGTTGTGCACTAATTCCCATGATTTCTGAGATATTCTTATTTGGGCAACTATTAAAAATACAGTGAATACACCCAAATTCACTTAATTGGGACACAATTAATGGGGAGATCATGTGTTTAATTAGGATGTTTCCTAGGGAACCAGTTAAATCCAGGCATTAGGATGCTGATTCTGACTTCAGGTGATACTTTCGTCCTGTCTCTTTAATCTCTCTTAATTTGTTTTTCATCTCTAACAATTTTCAAGACCTCCAAAGCTGAGATACATGCAGAAGTATGATTTGTTTCACTGCTGTTTGTTCGTGACTGTTCACTTGGAACCTCCATGCCAATTATACATGCTCAGTTTCTGTCTCTGAACAGGCAAAACACACAGTCCCTATCCCAGTACAGGGAATGTCCAATAATATGATGATCTTTGCAATTTTTAAAGACTACAACTATACTAGTAAAATGCTGTCATCTCAGGTGAGAAGACCTCAAAATGACGACAAAATAATCTCCATCAAAACAAACCAATTAAGAAGATTCTACTTGATCTGTAATAACCTCTGTAATAAGGCAGAGCTGATGGCATTTAATGGACAAATCTGGAAATACCACATGCCTGTTTTGGGTTTGTTTGGGAGAACCCAGGGTCCTTGGCTTCTCCCAGGAACAGCTGAAGCAAGTCTCAAAAAGAGAGAAAACACAAAGAGATTCATACAAAATAAAACCTTATTAGATAGATTCTGTTATATTCTTGCAACACAAACAGCAGCAAAATAGTGTGAACAAAAATGACAATGGCTTTATAACAGCTCAAGAAATTAAAAGTCCCACATTAATTAGAAATATTTACAACATATGGTAGTTGCATTTATCTAAATGCAGGCTAACAACTGAAAGTAAGGGTATGCTTAACATTCTTGTGTTACAGCAGAATTTCTTCTACTCCTCTGATCTGAAAGGAAAATAAATTGATTAGAAACAGCATGTTAAATATATTCTCACAGAGACTAATGTATCACTGCAGTGAGATGACAAAAAATGTTAATGAAAAACATACAAACTTGTCATCAGTGGGTGCATCATAGTCCCCAAAATATCCTTTCAAACCTTTGAAGCAAGCAGCTCCCCCACTCTGGTTCAGCGGCTGCAGCAGAGGCAATTAATGCAGAGACATGCCTCGATGGCATCACAGTCCCCCAAAAAAGCACATTCTCAGAAGAGGCTCTCTTCTCCCTCATGATTCTAGCTGCCATGGTTAACAAAACAGGAAAAAAAGAATGTAATGTAGTAAAAAAGTAATTAACAGCAAGATACATGAACTCCAACAAACTTAAAATTCATACTACTACTTACCCTCTCCCAGATTCCAGCCAGGTTCTACAGTTTTCATCTAGCCAGACCTTAGATCACCTCACTTTGAGGTGGTCTGGGAGCTCACCAGTATTGCCTCCTTGTACATGGTTAATTGTACAATGAAGATAAGGATTTCACCCTCTAGCAGTGCTGCCAGGATGCATGTGAGGAATATGAGTATATCATACTGGCAGAGAAACTTGGAAACAAGAAGCACTTTGAACAGGGAAATAAAACAAAGCTCGTTACGAAACCGGTACAACAAATTATAAGACATACTATATCACTAATCAGTGACTATGAAACTATTTGATGTTTGTACAAATATAAAAAAATCCATCAAATCCATCATATGAGATGATGGCCATCTAATGAACAAGGAATTTGTTTGTGAAATGTATGTCAAGTAAGTTTAAATATTAGTATTTGCAAAATGCATTTTTTTTTAAAAAAATATGTTTCAAAGAGATTTGTATGGTATACAATGACAGCCTATGTGATGTTTTAGCATCTGTAACCCAGACTACAAGCAGAGTCTGACAAAACCTAAGCAAGCAGACCTGGCTAAGAATCAGGAGTCATGCTTATTATATATAATTCTCAAGGGTATCTTGCAATCAGAGGTCACAATCGAGGCAACAGAAGCAATGTCACGATATCAGAGAAAGGGCCAATTCAGTCCTGCTCCCTGACAGTCAGTGAGGTCAGGGCTTGCAGCAAATAACTGTATCAAAAGGGAATATTCTCTGCACAGTTTTAGAACCGTCATCTGAACAAACAAGGCCAGGTCATCTTGAGGTTAAATCAGAATTCTCTGCTTAACCTTGTAGCTCATTGATTTATGTTTAATTTCCAATCAACTTCTTACCTAAAGGAGGAACCTCTAATGAAAATTCTCTTAATAGATTTTACTTTGAGATACATATTAAACTGTTTAGAAATAATAAAATGTATATTTGCAATTAAATTCTTAATTATATCTACAAAAGATGCCTTGTTTCTCTTGCTTCAAAATGCTTCATAGTAGAGTACAATAATGATGTAACTATTTTAAGAGAAATGACCCTTCATAGTTTAGTAAGCCTGGCACTCAGTCTGCAGCTGAAAACCACTTAAATAACTTATGCTTAAGCATATCCCACTTGCTGTATAATTAATGCGAAAGTGAAGTTAATCGCTTCCCTTGTCTGGTAATTTTTATTCCTTTACACCTAATGTGACACAGGGGGCTAAACACAAGCCTTATCACCAGCTTTTTAGTTGCAATAATTAAATTTATGCAATTATAATAAAATGTCAGAAATTTTAACCTGATAGTATATGTATAGAAGAATTATTTGAATGGTCATCTAAGTGACATTTTATTGTAGAACATGATCTCTGCACTGCTGTGACAATGTTTACAAGCATAGAAGTTTTCTGAGTCACAGCTGAGGAAGCTAACAGTATCACATAGTATTTTCACATTGTTCTTTATCTAGTATTAATTGTACAGTATGGGATTTGTTTCCAAACCTATTTAAAATTGAAACTCAATATTCTATTTTTGTAATTTTCTTTTTGAATATACATAGGCAAGATAAGATACATAATGCACACACACCAATAAGGATTGTGGTGTAACTCCAACTTAAAAACATCTTTATTATAAACAGTACGGATGTACAAATTTGACATGACTTGGAAAGTTTGTATATTATAGATGTTAAAATTTGAATTTTAAAGTTATGCAGTAGAAAAACGTATTACATGTCCTAAAGGATAATATAAAATTAACTAGATATATTATTATGCTACAATTCCTCTGTTAAAATATTTGAATAATTTGCAACCATGTCTACAATTTCTTGTAAAAGCATCTAAATCTAGCACGCTTACTTTCTATTTCTGTAAATTATATGAATCTTGTAAAAGGTACAGGGCTTTCTTCATTTTATTTAACAGCACTATATTTTAAATATCTAAGTTTCAATGTTGGAGTCTTTTCTCAATGTTTTGTTTAAAGTAATATTTCACATCCTCAAAAGGAGTTATAATATACTGCTGATCCACAACTTTTTTAGTAAGAAAAAAAAAAAAACGACCAAAAATGTGTGTTCAATATTAAAAATGTTGTCACAAGGAAACAACTTTTTTGGAACGCTGTAGATCTCTGACCTCATTAAGACAATTAATCCTTCATAACACTGTATGTCCCATGTACAGAACAGAAAACCAATAATTTCTTCATGAGTAATGTCAGTCATTTACATTTTCAGTTCAACAAAATGACCTTGTAAAGGTCTTTCTTGTCCTAATCCAACCTCCTAAAGGTATTTGACCAGTTAAGACAGATGATTAGAGGCATTCCTATTATAACATATACATTTATAGAATGCTTTATTTTCTCTGTTGTGGATTTAAAATGTATCATGTTGCCATCTGTTACAAGAGTTGCATGCAGGAATTGTTCCTAAGAATTCATTTGTTCACCCAGATTCATAACTCTGCACATTCCTAACTTATTTTCGTGACATGAACTATCACATAATTAAGCACTTGAGGATCTTCTTTGAATATGCAGTGTATACCTAAATGCCCTGTGTAACCTTTGTAAAAGGTTATTTGCATATCTAAATGTGTTAAATGTTTAGAATATTTAGCAATTGAAAACTAAGTAAGATAACCTATTTGTGTTTAGTGACTTTCTGGAAAGTAAAAGTAGAACTTCTAGATTAGCATGTTGTTTTAAAAAAAACAATAGTATGGATGTATGTCATCCAAGTACATGGCAACAAATTCAATGATTATTTTTAATTAGACTTAAGTTCAAAAGTTGTAAACCTTTATTGAAAGAGGAATTTAGCCAAATTTACTCTCCCTTAGCCCCTCCAACCAAACTCATTTGGATTTAACTTGTTGCTAAAATTATCTGTCTTTTGCACTCGAAGACCTGGGTCACAACCTTACTTAGGGACAGGAAATAGTTATCAGGTCACTGAATGGTCAGATGTAAAAGGATTTGAAATGCTTTAGTACTCAGGGGTCTATTCATCGAAAATGACTGCCTTATGCAGTATAAAAAGCTGTGGATTTTGACTCTGCACTCAATTTATTCATCTATAAATTGGTTGCGAGGCAGAAATATTTGTTTTATGTTACCCAGTTCCAGGGCACAGAAGCTAAATTACAAAAAAAAAAAAAAAAAAAAGAGGAAACTTCAGATGCTGTAAATTACTGTTCAGCTATCTTATTCAAGAATGATAAAAAAACTGCCCTCAGTGCCTGCAGAAATTATGAGGTCTAACCTTGTTCCACATTAAAGTCCACATTAGTCAGTTATTAATTTAAGAAGCAGGAAGACCTAGCTCTATTGTTTTTAAATGTAAAGTCCCCCTCCCCAATCCCCTCAAAACCAGATAAATTGCCATAGAGGCAGGTGTGAATACCTAGGTATCAAAGCTCTAACAAAGTTTTATAATAGCTTGGGGTCTTAAAAGGTTATTGTGGCAGTTTGATATAAAAATTTGTTGGTATAGAAGATTGGAGAACATATTAAAGTCACAAGCTGCTTACTGTGGTCCACCTAATATCATTAGAAATGACCAGAGTCTTCAAATGGGAGGAGACAGGGAATGAGGAGACAGGACAGTGCACAAACGGGTGGAACATTCTGCCAAGTTCAGCATCCTTATGCAGCAATTTCAAGATTGGTTTATTCCAAGATCACTGAAAATGCCTACATGATCATTGATGGACAGAAGACTGGCAAATTAGGCACAGATTTCATTTTAAAGTTTTATTTCATAAGAAACTGGGCCACTAAAACTATGTAATTGAAGCTCGAGTGCGTGCACTGTAAGGCCCCTGCAGTCTTTTGCAACTTTTCAGCGTGCCGCTGTTGTGAACTGGGTTTGCACTCTGCCAGCAGAGCAGCTCTGACCCATGGAGAGCACTCCTTCAGATCAACACTGCCTCAGGCTTTACTGCGTTCTCCAAGAAGTCTTACATTTCAGGCATCAAGTTGATTTCTTCTGGAGATGATTAACCCAAACCCATGACAGATTTTTTCCAAGATATCCAACTCCTTATGTTTATTTTATCCTGGCTCTTTCTGGATGTACTGGACACAAGTAACCTACTCATTTTACATGTTAAAGGGCTGGTGGAGAGCCATTAATTCCTTAAAATGAGAAAATATTTCAGTGTGCAGAGTTCTGTTGTGTGAGCTCACACTAGATAATGAGAAACAATGCTACAGAACTATGATTTTAAAAGACAGACTCCCTTCTATACTACAGGTTTTTTTTTAATGCATTTTATTACATCTCAAGATAGCTCTTATGCTTTTCGGAAATGCATTATTCTGTCACTTTCACCGTGCAATACTGTAAGGATCAGATATTGCTTCCATAGTCTGCCATACAAGTACAGTGCAGTGTGGTTACTGATGGTTTTTTTGACCAGATCTAAATAAAAGATGACAATTTTAGAAACTGGATGCATACAAACAATTTGTGCTTTCTGGGAACTAAGGCCTTTTATATGCTTTAATTGAAAATGGTGAAGTTATTAAACCTTGAAAACAGTTAATACCCATGAGTATTAGCTACCTTTCATAATATTCTTATCTACCTTTTGAATGACATACACATCCTGATATAATGAAAGCTTATCTGTTTCATAGTACTCATAAAGGTTACTGAAAATATCTCAATCTCAATGACACTTCTATCAGCTTTCATCTGAAGATATTATATCCAGACAACCACTAGGAATTTGAATCAATAAGGAAATGTTATTTACTTACTACATACTTATATTTTCCAATGTATTTCCTTTCATTACTACAGTGTAAGAAATTACATATGTTAAACATGTTTATGTAAAAAAATTCTCAAAGTGCATACTTAAATCAACCAAACAAGGGAATCCTAAATTACCAGATGTATTTGGCCTAGTTTAGCAAAGAAATTTAAAGACAAAGCGGCAGTCCTAAGTCTCAGTTTTCATGGGTTTAAGTTAAGCCTAGTAATAATAAATACAGTATAACAACATTTTGTACTTAAGTAACACCTTCTGTCTGTGGATGTAGATGTGCTTTACAAGTATGAGTTATGAGAAAGTTGAGGCAGAGGTATTTTAAGAGACATACCTAAAGGCATAGAAGTTGTCTGTGTCACAGCCAGGATCTATGAAATCCTGGACCCACTGAAGACAACAGGAGTTTAGCTATTCATTTCACAAGGGTCAAGATTTCATACCTGCCTTCCTGAATCCCAGTCCTATGCTGTAACCACACAATCATCTTTCCTCTAATTTTATTTTCATTTGCAATGTATAGAGAAATTAACACATTTGTTTATCAGTCAATTTTTAATTAAAGTAGAACCTGTTAGTTTTCAAACAAATATTTATGAAAAACTGTTCTTAATACTTATTATGCTTTCTGTATTTCTTATTATGCTTTCTATAATTTAGTGATCAGTAATCATAAGATGACAGAGGACACAGTATTACTAATTAGATACTCAGGCTTATTAAGAAATTTCCAGCCTGCAGGCTACAACTAACAATATAAAACAATATGACTAATAGAGATTAACCTTGTGACACTGAACACTGTACACACTCAGGAGTGAAGCCACCTTAATGAGTTATTTTCACTGAATCTGAAGACTATACAGAGAGTGCACATGCACTAAGAGGTTCAGATGTACCTTGATGGATGTACTTCTGCATCAGCAGGTCACCAATTGCGAGTAAATCTTAATAAAGGCATCAGAGTATAGTGCCTGAACTTCTGAGGAGTAGCAAAGGAAGTGGATCCAGACACTGAAAATTTTCAGTAGGATTACTGACTTCCTAACAGATCCATTCTGTTTCTTCATCTTGCACAGCTGATTCCCCGCCTAAGAGAAGTGAACAACATGGCTCTCCAATCATATGGGTAGCTGGACTGCATTCACTATCAGGTGGCTAGGATGATCTGAAGTGCTTCAAAAGCTTATATTCCAAGTGGTCCAGACACTTACACCCCCATGGCAGTTTTGTGCTGCTAGAGCAGAGTAATATAGCCATGATGCCAGTGGAATTGACTGTGTGGGAATTTTCATAAGTGGAATCATGGCACTGATGTGGCAGAAAGGGATTATGCCACACTCTGGTTCATGATTTACAAGAGTTTTCCAAGAAGAAGGAGACAACAGAGAACACCAGCATTTTGTAGCTGTCAGATCAACTCTTTGGGTCCCAAAGGCCTCAGACTACTCTACATGAGACCAGGAACTGGACTGGTCCCCAGGCAGCCCCAGGATGAAGGAGTAGATATAAAAGTGGTTTAAAGTACAGCTGGTCTAAAAATCATGAAAATAATTTGATTTTTTTTAATTGAGAAAACAAACAAACAAAAAAAAGTTTCACAGAACTTTTCATTTGTCAATTGAAATCAAAATTGGACAAAAAATTTAACCAGCTCTAGCTTAAAGCCACCTAACCCCTCCCTCTTCTAGTCCTGATCTAAGCAGAACTCAGCTGGACCAGAGGATCCAGTCCAACATATTTGATGCATATGAGTAGGGTGACCAGATAGCAAATGTGAAAAATCGGGATGGGGTGAGGGGTAATAGACGCCTATATAAGACAAAGCCTCAAATATCGGGACTGACCCTATAAAATCGGGACATCTGGTCACCCTATATATGAGCGGCTAAAAGATCACTGGAAATCAGAGAACATGTCTTTCAGATTACTTTAATGGGTTTTGGATCAGGCCCTAACTTCCCAAGAGAAGAAGAAAAGCAGGTTATTGTGTGTGTGTGTGTGTGTGTGTGTGTGTGTGTGTGTGTGTGTGTGTGTGTGTGTGTGTGTGTGTGTGTGTGTGTGTGTTTAAAATGTATTAAATTTTTACTAAGTTCTAACATTGGCCCATCAGTGCCATTTACAATGTCAATGTTTAGATAGGTTTTGTAACCTTAAGATGTAAGATGTGTTACAAAAATTATCCCACCCCTTTTACATATCACTTATCTTCTTAGATAGGAAATTCTTCAAAGTAGAGACCAAGGCTCCATATGTTTGTGCAACACCTAACACAAAGGGGTCTGTTTCTTATTGGGGCTTCTGAATGCTTCTGTGCTATAAATATTAACTAACAACAATTTCTCCTTCAGGACTATTATAAAGTCAATGGAGGATCAGTAGTGGATTCACTGACGTTTCATGAAAGATTTGATATCTCATAGCAAACTTTAAAAAAATATATTTTTAGATATTCCTGTTCACAAAGGCCCCAGTCCTATAAAGCACTTCAGGAGCATGTGTCAGGTTTTGCTCACATGAGTAGTCCCATGTGATCAAAGTTATGCATATGCCTTAATGCTTTGAAGAAGTGGGTCCATACATTTCTTCTCTCACTTTCCCTCTACAGTTTTGTTATAGAATGATTTGCATAAAAAATGGGTTTTGTTCTGCAGAGCTCATTTACTCCTTCTGGAGATACCACAGTATGGTAAATCTGTGGCATCACACTTGCTTTTACAAGTACAATTAGTATGATGCCAGAAAGGAAATCCCAGTCTCAAATAGGAATAAGCAGGACCAGGAGGTTTCAAAACCAAAACTTTTGGATTTATACAATAATCTACAATAAAAAATGAATGAAGGTAGAAAGAAAATACATGAGCCAGTAAGAGTATTGTCAGCAAGAAAAGTGCTATTTTCCATGAAGTTTCAGTGAGTTTTTAAAAAAGCCATAGGTTCAATAAGTGGGGGAAGGGAATGTTATACTTTTTATGTAGTATTAAAACAAAATGATTTTAAAAAATCCCATTCAAATTAAAATATTGGTCTTACTTAAACCAAGGAAGTTGAGTATTACAGATGTCAATCTAGCCTAATTCCCCCATGGTGTTTAGATCTATGTCACACAACAGCATACAACATTCTGAGACTTCTGAACTATGTAGGAAAAAAAGGTGAATTATGACAAAATGTCATCCTTAACTCAGACAGAATTGATTTGCTTTAATTAGTTCACCAGATTGCTGATCTTATTTAAGTGCAAGTTTTTCTCCTTCCATTCAGTGAACTTGTTTGCAGACAAAAAGGTTTGCTATATTCTTCCCTGCTCACAAATACTTGGTATCCATTAATCCTTAGAACAATAAATATTTTAAAGTAACCATGAAAAAATGAAATACCAGATATATTTAAAGTTGAAACAAATTTAACCAACCCAAGGATAGAATGTATAATACAAATATGATACCAGTGGTTTAAATAACCATCAATACTGGTTAATACTGTATACACAGTAGTCAGATATAAGCTTTTATATATATTATTTTTTCTACCACTTGTTTTCCTACTATGCAGTGTTTCGTTTTTGCATTAGGTTTATCTTAAATATTGTTAACTATAATCCATAAGTACAACCAAAAGAACAGAGAAGACTCAAGAGACATACCATACATTTGACAACTTAAATCCTTCTAGATGTTCTCTACTGTGATGTGTTCCAGTTTAAAAAGCTAAAAATGGTCTAATTGTTTCACTTCCTAGGGCATCCCCTTTCAAAAGTAGCAATCCCCTTATTTAACAGATAACATGTGTTCTTGCTATTGATGTTATAATTTCTCCTCCCCACCTCCCACATTAAAGCAGGAATATTTAGAATGTAGATACCCTCTTCTATGAGATCTCTCTTTAGTGGGTTCTAAAGGAGAGGGGTTGGGATTCAAATCTTCCACCAGAGCACTGACTGACAGGCAGGCTGGCAGGCTGTTGAGGGAAAATGGGTTGTATGGTTGAAGTACGTTCCTACCAGTCAGGTGATTGGTTCGTTCCTCCTCCTGCTCTGGGGGACAATGTCTGCAGGGCTTGAACAGAAGTTTGTCCACTAAAAAATATTACCTCACCCACCTTATATCTACCTGGTATCCCTACAGAGCTTGTTGGCAGAGAGTGGGAACTCCTACCATAACGAAAGACTCAAGAAGATCTGCTCAAAGCAGGAAAAAGGCATGGTCAAAAGGGCAAGAAGGAAAGACACTGCCCTGGTGCTTGTGAGATGGGAGACAAGCAACAGTCTGCACAGGTCCTGTTTCAGCCCAACTCAGTGAAACTCTCATGCAGGCTCTTTGTTTGTGGGGGCCAAACTGAGGCACAGAAAGCTCTGAAGTCATCCTGGTAGTATCACAACAGCACAAGCAGTGTTCTCAGGTGTGCTCTTGACTCTAATTCCCATCCCCAACTTAATGCCTTCTGGCAAGCCCATCTGAAGCCATCTTGTGTGCACTAGAGATGCTTTCCTCACACTTGATCAAGGAATGAAGCATTCTCAGTCTAATCAGAACCCCTTCAGAGAAGGAATAGCATGCAGTCCCTGTGAGAGTTTGCTGGAAAAAAAACCCAGCCAAGTCACTGACCAGAGGGGAATAGCTGTGGATGACAGGAGAAGTGCCCAGCATTGGCCTAACTCTGCTTCCAGTGAAGACAATTGGAGTATTACCACTGACTTCAATAGTAGCAGAACTGAACAAATGCCGAGGGCATTTGAAAAGCCCAATCCATAACTTTTATATGTTCTGTTGAAATTTCTCATGTATACCCTCAGCCCAAAGGTGAATTCTTTTTGAATGTTCAATATGATGTTTGAATTGTATGAGCACGGAGAAAAAAAATGTGTATGTTTTTTTTTCATTTAAAGATTTTTATCATATTCTTCTTTTGAATTCACAGAACAGTTTGTAAAAATAAAAAAAGGTTCATTGTTTTCAGGAATGGGTAACTTGAAAAAAAAATAACCAAGAAACGAAGTGAGATTAGAAATGGTATTATTTTGTGTATTTAAACAGGTAAGAAAAAAGTACTGTGCCTGAAATAGATAAGGGTGTACACAAGGCCTAAACTATATTATTTTTCTGGTTACTATCATTCATATAGTATTCTATGCTACTGCTTTGTATTTTCTCTGTACCGTGCTTTGTTGCTTGTGTAAAATATTTTATTAAATCTGTAGTAGCTGGTGTCATGCAGTTCCACCTCCAATCCCACAGCATGTGAGCAGCTCCCCATTTTGTTGAAAGGGTCTTTCACTAAGTTCCCTCTAAACTACTACTACTGTGGTGACAGAGGGCTTGGGGGAGTCCTCTCTCCCTGACACATCCCCATGCCAGCCGGCACCCCAAACCCTTCATCCTCACCCCAGAGCCTGCACCCCCAGCCAGAGCCCTCAGCCCCTTTCTCCCCACATCCAACCCTCTGCCCCAGCCTTGAGCCCCTTCCCACACCTGGAACCCCTCATCACTGGCTCCACCCCAGAACCTTCACCCCCAGCTGGAGCCTTCACCCCCCTACACACCAACCCTGAGCCCCCTCCCACACTCCAAACTCCTCATACCCAGCCCCACCCCAGAGCCCTCATCCCCCCTGTACCCTAACCCTGTGCTCCAGCCCTGAGTCCCCTCCCACACTTCGAAACCCTTGGCCCCACCCCTGCCACACATCATCTCAATATTAGTGCACATAACAAAATTCATTCCACAAATGGATGTAAAAAAATTAGAGGGAACATTGGTTTCTCCTCCCTTCTCTGCATGTAGCTTCAAGCACGTCACTTAAACCAACTCCCCCAATTCAAAAGAATGTAGTGCCTGATCCAAAGCTCACTGAAGTCAATCAAAAATTTCCCATTGATTTCAATGAGCTTTGAGTCAAGCCTACAGTGCACATTACAAAATAATCACTGAAAAAAAAATGTATTAAAACTGAAACGTTTCATCACGTCATTTGAGTTCTTAACACACACTTGGAGCTAATGGCCTTCTCTTACTTCTGCATGTGTTTTCATAACTGAAAAAAAATTGCACAAAGATATTGCAAAATACATAAATAAATATAAAGGGAAACTCCTGTTCATACCTTCAAAGTAACTGCTGGCTGTCTCTTTTGCTGGCTGTCTCTTCCTTGGTGGTTTCACAGGAGGATGTTTATTTTCATTGTTTCTGAACAACGCCAGGCGCACAGCTGGGTCTAGACGACAAGAACAAGTTAAAATCAGAGGTCAGATCTGGCTTGTTCATTCCTTGAAGCAGTTATTCACCTTTTAGTCATTTAATAAAAGAAACAGAATTTCTTGTGTATGTTTTACATTAACAAAAACAATTATATTACTTCTAAAATAAATTAATATAAGTACAAAGAAGCAGCCATCTTGACTTGTTTTATATACCTTTAAAAGATTTCTAAATCATCCACCTGTGGAAAGCTAAACTACATTTTAAAAGGATATATATTTTAGAAAATATTTAGAAGTTCTATTTTGAAGGTGGGGATCTCAATCATAAATATTAGATAAACAAATATGTAAACACCAATGCCTACAACTTAATAGATAGGTGGAAACACCTTTATATGAACTAAAGCAAAGAAAATCACAAATATTTTATTATCTGAGGCTAAATTTGAGGAACATTAATGGACCGAAAGCCCTTTAACATATCCTATCCTGTTCAAAGTAGAGGTGCCTTCAGCAGCCTGTGGAAACATACTCTCCATAATCATTCCCATAATTACCAGGTGACATAGTCTTAAGTCTTCATAACTTATCAAAAAATGTTTGTAAAGAGTCATAGATGGACACAAACATTCCCACACCAGAAGAACTTACAATTTATATAAGAAAAGCAAAACCAATACTGGACAACTGTTCAGGAGAAAAGAGTTTTGCAGTTTATTAATGATGGGAAGGGAGAAGGGACTGCTTGAACAGGTGAATTTAAAGAAGGATATGAAGGAAACTGAGTGCTTGAGGACAATGAGAGAGTCTCACACACAAGGAGCAGAATGAAATAAGCTAAAGTCAGGTATCTGGAATAGGAGATGAAGAAAGGGGTGGGAAGAACATAAGAACTGGAAGAAATGCACAGAGTTAGAGTGGGAGGCATTGTATAGGATCATGTAGGTGAGGATGGTAAGTTTGAACATCATGATAGGGTTGCCAACCTTCAAGGATTGGCCTATAGTCTGCAGAAATTAAAAATTAATCTTTAATTAAAGATTATGTCATATGATTAAATCTCCAGGAATACGTCCAGCCAAAACTGGCAACCCTACCTGATTCAGTAAACAGTGTGAGACCCAAACACGGGAACCAAGGGAAAAGGTGATACGGTTAGTGATGGGTGGGGGGAGGAGACCGTAAATGAAGGAAGAAAAGAGATTGTTACAAGGCGATGGATTGGTTTTTAGCAGTTATAAGGGACTTAGCAGTGGAGACAATGAGGAAAGGATGTAGCTTGAGGACAATGGGAAGAGAAAAAAGAATAGAACTTAGCAGGAAAAGAATGAGTAGGCAGGCAGGGTATAAGGATTAGGGAAGATGGGAAGTGCAGTTTTAGAGAGAGTGGGTGTGTCAAACTGATGTCAGTTTCTCCATTATGAGACAGTCCCCGAGGGAGCCACGGGAGGAGGCAGCTTTAGTGGGGACAGCATTACTTCTTAATCAGTGAGGCTGTCAGAGCTTCTGAGAGCCAGCAGCAAAGTATGTAGCCCCTTGGAGGGGTGAGGGTGAGAGGAAAGAGAGCTAAGTCTGTAGATGTCGGACCCTAATCCCTCCAAAGTCAAGGTGTGTTTTTCCACTAACTTCAATGGCAGCAGAATTAGATAAGAAAATTGGCTGAAGTCCCTTCATGCCAAGTAAAACGGCTGGAGTGGTATGAAGGGGCCCTAGAAGTTCCAGTTCTGCACAGGGGAGGATTCTCTTGGTGCAAGTATTGCAGACCCAGGACCCCATCACAAGTCCTAGGGTAGAGGTCATGATAGGGGCATGGCTGGGGGTGGGATGTGTGTCAGGGGGTGAGGAAGGCTTTTTTAAGAGCTTCCAATCAAGGTGGAATCTCTGTTGGTTGAAGGAACAAATTCACAATAATTCAATTCAGTCTCTAGTTTAGGAGTACTCCTGGATTCCTTACTGACATTAGGCTCTTACACAGCAGCATCTAAAAGTAATACTTTTTACCATCTCTGATTGGCTAAGGGACTCCGAAGATCTGGCCTCAATTATCAAACTGAAACCACTGAAAGGCATTCACATACTATGGTCATGAGCATGGTATAAAAACCTATATAGAAACAGAGACTGCAGTGTACCGAATCCGGAGATTCCAGGCAGTGCTGTGGTCTATAGGGAAGTCTGGAGGATGCTGCCATATCTTAGGCCTCCACTGACTGTCTAAGTTATAGGAATGATCTCTCCAGCCTCTGGAGGAGCCAAGGATTGAGATGCCACAAAGGAATTGTAAAGTCACTTTAGCCTGACCCCCTACCCGCCTGGCTGCAAGTTTCATCAGCCTTTCTCTCAAGGTTAGCTCCATTAACTTAAATCAGACATTTTAGAGTGTTTCAGATAACTAGATTATATCTGTTGAGGAACCAAACTACTGGGCTAACTGGTTAAATCTTTATTTATATGGCATTCTTAGTGTCAGCAAATGCATACAGTACTCGGTCATACTGTGTAGAGGTTCATAACTAATATCTAAAATACAGTAACAGATAATCAGTCCTTGTTACAATATACAAGAGAATTATCCTCCACTTCTTAGTATAACTCAGTAAAAATATTGCAGCTGTATAATTATATCAGTCATGCACATATAATTTTAATTTCAGAGATCCTTTTCTCAATAACTTTCGCTGACAGAAAAGCTATATGAAATATAAAAATATTAAACTATAGTGTAATTAATTTTCTATAGTTATATAATGAGACCCACTGTTATGTACAGTACAATCACAGTGAGAAAGTAGAGAAGAATATTTTCTGTACTAATTGTTTCCCCAAAACCAAGCCTGTAATGTGCAATGAAAAAACAGACATGGCAGCACACTACTTTAGAACAATTTCAAATATGGTAACTTTATTGAGGAGGGTAAAAGACCAAGTTATTAAAATTGACAGATTAGAAATTAGAAATTTTAGAAAGATTAGAAATTTTAGAAAGATTAGAGATTAGAAATTTTAAACCCAGGTGCCCTGATTAGCCTGCCTTGATTGGCTGCACGTGTTCTAATCAGCCTGTCTGCTTAATTGGTTCTAGCAGGTTCCTGATTACTCTAGTGCAGCCCCTGCTCTGGTCACTCAGGGAACAGAAAACTACTCATCCAGTGACTAGTATATTTGCCCTCTACCAGACTCCTGTACCCCACTGGCCTGGGTCTGTCACATATCCCTCCTCCCTGCTCAACACCAAGAGCTTGGGCATCTTGGGATGCCAGACAGTGCACAAGTGACAAGCCATCAGCATTACCGTGATGGCTCCCTGCTTTGTGTTGCACATGGAACTGGAAAGGTTGGAGGGATAAGAACCACCTGGTCACCTTTGTGTTTTTCTCCTTGTTCCGCTGCATCCATTGAAGAGGGGCATGGTCGATCACTAGGACAAATCTGTGCCCGAGCAAGTAGTAGCACAATGCTTCTATGGCCCATTTTACGGCGAGGCACTCTCTCTCCACCATTGCATGTTTTTGTTCCCTTGGAAGGAGTTTCCTACTGAGGTAGAGAATTGGGTGTTCCTCCTCCCTGACCATCTGTGATAGAAGAGCCTCCAACCCTACTTCCGATGCATCTGTCTGCAGGATAAATTCCTTGGTGAAATCAGGGGCTATCAGTACGGGGTTACTGCAGAGGGCAGTCCATAGGCCTGCGAATGCTTCCTCTGCTGCGTCAGAACATCTCACTAGATGAGGTCCATGGGCTTTCAATAGCTCTGTCAGAGGACTTGCCCTTGTGGCAAAGTGGGGGATAAATTGTCGGTAATACCCCACTACACCTAGGAATGCCCGGACTTGTTTCTTGCGACGTGGTCGGGGCCAATTCTGGATGGCCTCCAACTTGTTCTCTTGGGGTTTTACCAGACCTTTCCCCACAATGTAGCCAAATTATTGGCCTCCGTAAACCCTACAGCGCACTTGGCAGGGTTTGCTGTAAGGCCAGCTCACCTGAAGGTATCAAGGACTGCCTCCACCTTCTCTAGGTGGGTTTCCCAGTCTGGGGTATGAATGACCACATCGTCCAAGTAGGTAGCAGCATATCTGTTATGCGGGCGTAATAGCTTGTCCATGAGGCACTGGAAAGTAGCTGGGGCCCCATGTAGTCCAAAAGGGAGGACAGTATATTGAAAAAGACATTCTGGTATAGAGAACGCAGTCTTTTCCTTTGCATCTTCTGCAATGGGAATTTGCCAGTACCCCTTTGTCAAGTCTAGGGTAGTCAAGTACTAGGCATTCCCCAGAAGGTCCACTAGCTCATCCATGCGAGATATGGGGTACGCGTCAACCTGAGATACTTCGTTTAGTCACCGGAAGTCGTTGCAAAACCTTGTGGTGCCATCAGGTTTGGGCACCAGTACGACTGGACTGGACCACTGACTGTGGGATTCTTCGATGATCTCCAACTCCAGCATTTCTTTCACTTCTGCTTTTACTTCCTCCCTTTTGGCCGCTAGCACCCGATAGGGCCTCATTGTTATTCTGGCCCCAGGGCTCGTGATGATGTGGTGATACGTCTCGGTTGTTCGACCCGGTTTTGTCGAGAACACACATCTTGGTTCCGGAAGATCATCTCAGACACCTCATTCTTCTGGTCTGGTGTTAAATCGGGAGACACTCTCACCTGTTTGGAAGGCTTGTTTTCCTGGGTTAGGTCTTTTTTGGACAGTTATGCATGCCTCTTGTGCATGCCAGGGTTTCAGAAGGTTGATGTGATAAATCTGTTCTTGTTTTCGGCGTCCTGGCTGCCGCACCTTGTAGGTTACTTCCCCCACGGGTTCAACCACCTCATAGGGCCCCTGCCATTGGGCCAGAAGCTTGCTTTCTGCCGTGGGTACCAACACCATCACCCGATCCCCTGGTTGGAACTGTCGGACTTTTGCCTGGCGATTGTAATAGGTTCTCTGGGCCTCCTGTGCCTTTTCCAAATGTTCCCGTACAATAGGGGTGACCAGGCTATCCGGTCTCGCATCTGTATTACATGTTCTATTATATTTCTCCCCTCATTGGGTTCCTCTTCCCAGATCTCTTTGGCAATATCTAGTATGCCACGGCTTGAAATGTGGTGCCCAGAACTGGACACAATACTCCAGTTGAGGCCTGAGGTATCTCCCGGATTACAAACATAAGGTAGGGTAGTAGGATGTCCCAATCCTTCCCATCCCGACTTACCACCTTCCTTATCATAGCCTTGAGGGTTCGGTTAAACCTTTCTACAAACCCATCAGTCTGCGGATGGTAGACTGAAGTTCTCAGGGTATTTATATGGAGCAGCATAGAGAGGTCCTTCATTAGCTTTGACATAAATGGAGTTCCTTGGTCTGTTAATATCTCCTTTGGTAGCCCCACTCGGGCAAAGATCCCCACCAGCTCTTTGGCTATCGTTTTTGAGGCTGTGTTCCGCAGGGGGACGGCTTCTGTGTAGCTAGTAGCATAGTCCAAAACAACAAGTATATATTGGTGGCCCCGAGCCGTCTTCTCCAGGGATCCCACTAGGTCCACTGGCCTGGGTCTGTCACAATACATAAAGTCCTTCCATAAACTAAGCTTTTTGGGAAGGCAAACCCCACAACTGGCTCATGTTAATCTGCAAAAACTGCATAGATTCCTCTAGGTGTGCTTTCAGTGCACATCCCCTTCACCACTATCACTGCAGTACCCCATGCTTCCACCTATTTACCCAGTGCTTCCAGCTGCAGCTTTAGACCCTCTCAGTTTTTTATGGTAAGTTCTGTCCTTAGCCACTGTTCCTGCTCCCGCACGGATACCCTGTTCTCAGCCTTTCCTCTTGCCTCTCAGAATGCCTCTTCTCCAGTCTTAAATCCCCGTGTTTCTGGTACTGGACTTGCTTGTTAGCCCTCTCAAGAACATCAACCATCAGTACACAGAAATGCTTCCTCTTGGAATGGTTCATGAAGGTACTGATATCTAGTTGTGGAGGTACAGCAGCTAGTAGTGGGGACTGCAATAGGACACAACATAGAGGGTATCAAATATCTCAGTGGAGGAGCCCAGAATTATTTCTTGTGGAATTTCAGGGACATAACATTTTATATTTCAAACTGAACTGCAATATACTGTGAAATGGATGCTTCAGTCCACAGAATCTCCCTAGAGACAGCCTGGGTAACCACAATTAAAGTAGTGCAGACACAATGGTAAACAAAATGCAAAGCTGTTTTTGCTTTACAAAACTTGGGTTGGAGAGAGGGAGGGGGAATGGCCGGTGGCTTTGCTACAAAAAGCTTTTTTTTTTTCCTTAATCATTTCAGGCCTTACATATTTTGGGAGGCCATAATTGTTCTTATGGTGCCCTATAGGCAAAGGAAGATGTTATTCCAAGCTGCTGGTTGTAAATCTGCAGTGTATGCATCAGAAATATTCAAACATATAATGATTGAACAGCACATCTATGAATGGATTGGGCTGGTGAGCTACCCAAGTGACCCTGGAAAATACATGCTTCCACACAATGTGACTATCTGGAATTCCTGCTTCAGGAAAAGTTTGCAGCTATTAGCAACCAGGATTGGGTCAGAATCCATGACTGAATGAAGAGAATACTGAGTTGGCTCACTCTGTTATGGCTGCATTCCTCCTTTCCTCCCACAGCACATTTGTGGACTAAGGTTCAAATCCCAGTCATATTTGGGACAAATGATTGTGTCATCTGTGGTCTGCATGGACTACCTTTAACTGAAATTAATTAGTTTTGAAAATGGATCACATTTCCCTAAACACACAGTTCATTTTTATAGGCAGCTCCATAGACCATTGAGTGATTACAGTGCGGCAAATGCAAATGCACGGCAATGCAATATTATTTTTATGAAACAGGAATGGGCCTAGCAAAAAATCTGTCTTTCCAGTAAAAATCCTCTTTAAAGGTATTTATTATGGTTTGCATTTCCTGGTTGTCATTTTGAACGCCATATGATGCGGGGGTAGGAGGAAAGGGAGCCAGAATGCCAAGCTCCTGATATACAATCTGCCATTAGTGAATACATGCTGCTAGTCGGGACTTCTCATAACTTTTGCATTGGTTGTTAGAGGAAGAATCTCTCTCATTATTGTAGTAATAAACATTACATTGGAGCCAGAAACTTACCGGGCTCAGAGGCAGCTTTTGTCCCTTCTGTGTTTGCTACAGGCTCTGCTGCAGGCTATTCTTCAGGGAGTGCATCAGCTTCTCCAAGTATGGACCCAGAGTTTGCTGATGATCCTGTTCCAAAGTATGCTCTGGGACTGGTTTTAGCAACAGAGTTACTTCAGGGTCTTCACTCAGTGCCTGGTGGTTGCTCTTATCAGTCCCCATGCTGGATTCTGGGGCCAAAAGGGCACCAATCTGGCTAACCAAGTCATCATGCACCACAGTTTTCTCTGTGCTGGGCATAGTGCCCACAACCCGGTTAAACTTCTTACAAAACTGGGACAATGTCTACAAGTTGCCCCAGGTGCAGTTCTGGTCCCTGGTCTTCTGGTACGTACTCTTGCGCCATTTAATCTGCTGCCTGCACTGGTCACCAGTCCAGCAAATTTACAAAGCTGCTAGTTTCTTCGCTGTCTGCTAGTTTCTTCGCTGTCTGCTGGCATGCATGGGCATTCCTGATACTTTTACTAAAGTCCACATTTTTTCTTGTCTTGCTTCAAAGAGTCACCAAAATCTGGTTGTGCTCCCATGATCATGAAGCAGCAAAGACTGCAAAGGGCTTGTTCTGGCCCATATCCCTTGCAAACACAGAAGGTTATATGCTGGTGTGTTTTCAGCTCAGTGGTCGGAAGTCTATGAATGAAATGGAATGGTGAGCTACCCAAGAGACCGTGGAAAATACACACTTCCACACAATGTGACTAATTATCTGGAATTCCACTCACTCATCGGAGCTCCATAAGAAGTAGATATATGGAGAGAAGAAGGGAACAAGTCACCTCACCAGAAAGCATCAGGAACCCAGGATGTTCATTACAATGCTAATCCCATCCAAGTTCCACTGTGGTAAATAAGTAGGCATTTTAAAGAGGGGCTATGTAAAACTCAGGGCAGATGCTAACTTTATATTTTGGGGGTATGTGGATGTCAGCTAATGAAGCCTTAAGGCAGAGGAAGTTGGTGACATTTGCAAGAAGGTAATCCACTGTGACAAGACCACATGAGTGGTCCTAGGAAACAGCATTTAATAAGTCACTACTGTGTGAATGCAACATCTTCAATTTAGCAAGATCCTTACTGTAGCATAGCAAGATTCCTCACAAAACATGTTTGGTTAGCAGGCTGACATTGAGACTTGAGCACAAAAGGATGCCTATTTGTTAATATTCTGTAACTTCCTTGTATTTATAGCTACTGGAGGTTGGTCATTCTATGGTTCAGTTGACAACTTAATTTTTATTGTATTTTTGTTTGCAAAGAATGTATAGAGCAATGAAGGGACATATTAGATGTTCTGGAAACCTGCTTCTTTATAGCATATAATTAATGTTGTAGGTGCATACTTTGTACTTTATCCTCAGACTGGTGGGAATGTCTATATCAATGAGTTTGTATTATTTTAATATAAATGTTAAGTTTTTGAATGAAATTAGTTGAAGCTATGTTAGGAAGGAATAGTGCCAAATAACATAACATTCAGTCTGGAGTTTAGAAAAAGATCAAACATAAAAAAACCAACAAGATATAATCAGGATAAGGGTAATAGTGAGGTGTGGATGACTGGACGGTAGCTGAGGATCAGTTTAGAGAAGATGGAAAGCATGTGATGTTGGTTGCTATGGAAACAAGAGGAAATGATGGGGCTGACAACTGCTTATTGTTTAGAGAGATTGTTACCTGCCTTTTGTTAGTAAGAAACACATGTTCTGGGGATATCCAGCTGCTGAGAGGTTCAATTGACAGAAGTGGCCAAAGTGGTTTTTTTTTTTTTAAATGGTCTGGCTAAGAGATTGTGACCTCTCTCATTCTTAAAAAGGATGTTGAGATCCCCTCTATACAGGGTGGATTTTCCACTGGGATTTTCTGACCAGTAAGCAGCACAAAGAAACTTTGGCAGACTACAGAATCCAGCCCAGAGAGTTCTGAATGTAATTGCTTGTTTACATACTTAGTGCTGCCTTCTGTGAGGGGGCACTGACACTGAAAATCACTGTTCTCCTTTGCCTGGATGGAATACGTGGAAAGGAGATTCTTTACTGGGTAGTCATAGAAGGAGATATCTTGCAACTACAGAAGATCAGATTTACAGAGATCTAACAACTCAAATTGTAAAGTTTTGTTAACTTTTTAAACACTAGTCACGTGCTTATGAGAGTTTTCCAGTGCAGCACTTTCTAGAATCAAACAAAACAAAACCCCCTCCTGTGGTAAAGCCTCCTGTCCCAGATCTGGACTTTAGCGTCCAAAATCTGGGTGCTTACCTGAAACTCCCCCAAGCTCACTACCAGCTTGGATATTTTCTCGCTGCCACCAGATAAAAATAGGCTCTTATCAGCCTGGATTCCCCAAATACTCCTTGGGGGACCCCCTCTGTGGACTCCCCAACTTCCTTTGGGAAGACCCCCAAGACCCAGACCCCTGGGTCTCCCTATCTCATTCCCCAGCTTCCCCCCCTTCCTGGGTGAGCCTGGGCGATGTAGTACTTAAGTCCTTGAAGGCAAAACAAAGAAGGAAATCACTTTCCCCCGAGGCGATGCCTTCAAATCTAGTAAAGCTAATATAAAGAGATTTTCCAACCCCCCTTCCTGTAGCCTCACTAGAGAAACCCCAAAAACCTCAGCCAGGTTTTAAAAAAGAACTTTATATAAAAAGAAAGAAAATACAGAACAATAATCTTGCATTAAGAAACTCAGTACAGGCTCTTGCTTATAAGAAAATCTGAATAAACAGTCTGATTTAAAAGATAGCCCTATTAAACCAGTCCAGCAAATCAACATACATGTAAATACAACACAAAGCATATAACAGCCTATGTACTTTGTTTCCTTTTGTACTCACAGACTTTTAGGAGAAACTTTGAAATAAGAGGGAGTTAGAAGAAAAGCTTGTTTACTCACAGCCGAGGAAACAACAAAGACCCTGAGTATACAAATTCCCGCCCCTAACTTTTAAACAATCCAGTTCTCTGATTGGTTCTCTGGTCAGGTGTTTTTCCCTTTGTTCACCCTTCACAGGCAAAAGAAAATTAACCCTTACCAATTAACCCTTACCTTACCTATTTACTTATGACACCTCCAATCATCTGAATATAAAAAAACATTCCAAAAATCCTCTAGAACAACAATAAAAATAGGATAATTGAATTTGATACTTGCAAACCATTTATGACTGAATTAATCACTACTAATATAAACCAGACAACATATGGAGAAAAGATGATATAACCCAATAGACTTTATTCATTTAAAATGATACATGGGCCACCAAGTTATACCTATGACAAACGTTCAGCTGGGCACCAGATATTTGTGGTTTTGTGGCTGGGCAGTGTGGTAAGGTGTGGTGGGAAACTATAAAGGATTAAATAACAATGTTTTAGCCTCCTGCCCATTGTCTTTTTCTCACCCATAAAGAAAAGATTACAATGATTGTGTGGTACCTTTTATTTAAATCTAGAGCTCTGTCATAAGTAGTCTTAGATGCTGGTACTTGGCTAGGGAAGGGGGGAATTGCAAACTTTTCTTAACTTTACCTTTTTATTTGTAAGTGGTCTTTCCCCCTCTAGAGTGCAAGATACTCTTGAACTTAACAAAACAAAAACAAAAAAACAACTAACCACCACTTGACACAAAACAGGGATAGCCAGTGGTAATAGCTCCAAACATATCACCAAAGAGTTAAATATTATTAATGGAAGGATTTCTCAAAACAGCTTACCATGACTAATGAACTTAAAGGTGTCCACCAATAATCAACTAAGATATTTTATCCTTTCCTGTATTAACAGCTGCATACACAGAGAAAATTCACAGACATAAGAGGTGACCATGCAGGGAAGGAATAATTTTAACATCAATCAGAAAGGAGAGGACAGCACCTTCCAAGATTCACAGAATCATCTCTGAAGCTTGAATGCCAAATTATGATCAATTCTAGAGACACCAAAAACTGTGAAACCTTCACAAATGTATATAAATAGCACTTAATGTAATCAAGAGTCGGAGATGATAGGTGTGATTACATGATAAAGAAATGTTTTTAGGGCAGACTTTTAGCATATCAAACAGATATAAAACTACTCAAACTGAGCAAGGCTATTATAACTTGAGATATTCTCTTGAAGGAAAAAAAAAATCTAATCAGGACAAAAATACAGAAATATAAACTTTATATCTAGCAAAGGGAATACACAGCACACAATGAAACAAAGTTCCCATTTCATATATTTAGCAAATATTCCTCTCAATATTCACCAGAGTACTTTTTCAAATATTAATATATTGAACATATAAACAAAATAAACATCCTTTTGATGATTTAATATGTTCATTTCTGAAGCACATCCCTCCCTCCCTCCCTCCCTCATATTAATGTGTGAAGTGATCTAAGAAAATACAAGCAAAATTTCTAGAAGTGACAACCTGCTTTCAGATGAAGAAGTAGAGACCTGCTGTTTCCAACATTTTATACATATTCTTATGTAACATATATTGTAATAGAACTATTGACTTACCTAGATTTTTAGTACTAGATTTCTTGGATTTCATTTTATGGGCCCTCTTCAGCATTAGCTGTGCAGTGGCAATATCTTTAAAACCCCTAAAGGAAGGTGATATTTCACTATCAATATATATACATTTTCACATATCAACTGCACAGTTCTCTCTCTCTCTCTCTCTCCCACTCTCCACACACACACACACGCACATTTCACATAGAATACAGCAAGTGCACAGGACACCTCATGTATGATACTTGACATACTGAACTACAGAGATGCCTGCAATGCTCATCTTAAACAGTTAAGAAATTGTAGTTAATTGACTTGGTATCTCATATGCTGGTTAAAAGTATAAAATAATATTTCTGACATTTAGAAATAAATACCTACTTAACCAGGGTACCTATAAAAAGCCTCTACATCTATACTTCCTGATAGCGTAGAATTCACGTTAAAAACAAAAAAAGTAGGATAGACTTGAACATACCATTCTTCTGAAATTTTCTCTTCTTTTTCCGATTTGAAAGATAATTTCTTTTTGGGTTGCAAGTCAGAGAGATGTGACATAGCTCTCTTCTCTAACCTGACAAAAGAGTAGCAGAGCAGTACTGAAACCTGGGTCAGTAGTAAAAGTAAGGTGTGATGGCTTTGCAGCCTTTATTATTCTGCAAACTATTTATGCCTTCTGAAACTCAGAAATAAACACATCTATTTTAATACTCCTAGAAGGCTTTATCTTTGAGAGTAATAAAAGTTTGCCATCCATTTTGAATGTTTACATTTCAGCTACAATGAAGCATATTTCAGTCCTTTTCTGCAAAGGAATATAGCACTGTGAGAAATACTTTTAAATTCTTATCTGATAGATATCTGTATGTTAAGGCCTATATTATATGATTTTTTTTGTTAACATTTTATTATTTACATATTTATAGTCTTTTATTCGTATAACTTTGATATTTTAATTAAATGAACATTAAATTACTGCAAACCTAGTAGACTGTATTTGTTTTATTCTATTTTAATAAGTGCATTTACTTACAAATCAGTAATTATTTCAGTTACCAATCAAACAGTTGCAAAAAAGCAACTCAAAGAGGAGTACTAATTACTCTTCCATTGTTTATTCTGGTATCTGCCAGAGCAGGTCCAGGTTGTAATAAAAAAAGCAAATCATTTTGGCTTACCTGGTACTAAACGGGGTGTTTTCCGATGACAATGAATGTGGTCTCTCATCACACTGCCAGGCTTCATGCGGAGGCCATGTTAAATTAAATGAATTATGATCTGAAGTTAAAGGCCTAGCATACTTGTAAGTAAGGAAATTAAAAAAAAAAAAAAAAGGAAGTAGTCAGTGAATAGTATCATAACATTGCCCCTGATCCTAGAAATGCTTACTCATGGGCTTGACTTTATGTACAAAAGTAGCCTCGTTGATTTTAATGGGGCTACTCACATGTGTAGTTAAACATGAGTGTGTTTGCAGCGTCATGCCCTTTGTTTGTATTTCAGAGGTATAGTCAAAACATGATAGGTCCATCACAGACCTTATCTTCAATTAAATAAATGCTCTATGGAATATTGCAAAAAGATGGTGAATTTAATATATCACAAAAGCAAAAAAAGTTTAACTGACTGTACATTTATGAATATCCATTATTTTAATCCAGGTAAAAATATTTTAAAGAATACTTTGCATATAGCAGAAGAAAAATGGGAAAAAACCTAAACCAAAAACAAAAACACCCCAGAAAGCTGAAACTTCAAAGTTTATCAAATAACTAACAGACATTACAGTTCAATGACCTTTAGCTGTTCTGAAAGTCCTCAGCTGTTGCTATATAATGCAGACTTTAGTATTTTAAAAGTACTGTGTCAACGAGCAATTTTTAATCCATTGCCAAATGTGCAGATGAAGCATATCATCTTTTTTTTTTTGAGCTACTGTGAAGTAAAGTGTTGAAAGAAATCCAAAATAAAGAAAAATTTAAGCAAATGAAAGAAAAGCTACATGAAAAATTACATCTGGGGATGAGGAGGAAGTCAGAGGCTTCTAAAAGTAATTGTGTTTTTCAAGTCAATAAATTGAAGTATTAATCACCCCAGTGTAGCATATCCTCAAGGAATAAACAAAGACTGAAGACTAAGAAGTTTCCATGACATGTTACCTTTGGCCGGTGCAGCTGGTTTGTGAGCAGCAGTGTTTTTGAAGGGAAGCGGGTCGAATCCAAAGCTAGCCATTCTCTCTCTAAGGCAGCCTGTATGAATGAGTAAAGTCAAATAATGCACTGAGAAAAACAGTTTAGTTTAGTTTTGATAATTTCTGCAAAGTCTCTTTTAAACTGTCTTGCATATTGATTCAAATAGGTTCAGGCTGTATATCAGAATACATCTGCAATGCAATCACAGTCACAATTCCAAAGTGGTGCATTGGATTGATTTCTATTATTAATTACTATCTGTATTATCATAACATCTTAAGACCATGATCATGGACCAAGACCCCCATTGTACTAGGTGCTGTAGAAACAGAACAAAAAGACACAAATAAATCCACAATTAATAGTTATTTTCACTCAGATGTTTCTATCCTCTTCTCAAATTCTCTTTATTTTACTCCAACAACTTTGCTAAAATAAGCAAATAAAGCATTAAAGCAGAAAACTACAGAGCTAAAGTAGTTTTCAAATATTAATATAAAGGGCACAGAGAAGCTTGTTAGCTTTTTTTGAACAAATAATATTTTAAATCCCTGTTTGCATGCTTGATTATGTCACCCTTACTCATGTTAAGTTGTACATATCTAGTGAAGAGTCCCACTGAAATCAATGTGTCAGACTGTGCAAACATGCACTCAAGTAGTCCAACTGATTTATAGCCTACTGGAACAACTTGCAAGGGTCGCAGAATCAGATCCTGAAGAGTATCTTATTTTTTCCTAATTTAAAACTCAGCCAGTCTAACTTTTTTCTTACACTTCATTGACTTTTTCTACCATATTTTCTTTTAACACGTTTAGACAAGTGATAGAAATGCAAAAAACCCCCCAAAAAACAAAAACAAACCAAACAAACAAAAACCCTCTAATTTATGTGGCTAGAACATCTTTCTCCCATTTATGGAATATTATTAGGTTGCATTCATTTCTGCCTCCAACAGAACTCCCAGCTTTGAATACTTTAAGACATGATTACAGTAATTCTTTATTGGCTAGTATGCTTAACAAGTGTTTGCATAACCTTACATTGGTGAACAATGGGTGCTGCTAGGTGCTTTCTGAAGAGGAGATGACAGGTTCATATTTCACCTATTTTGAACAGGTAACCTTGGATGATGGTCAAATACTATACTCATTTTAAAACAGCTCTGATGTATATGTACTATATGATGTTGAATCACCAGCCTTCCTCCATACTTACTCAAAAATTCTTGAAACAAGGTTTTTTAGAGTGTATATGCAAGTTTTAAATCATAAGAACTCTTCCATGTTAGACTCCTTGTTTCTGTAACTTTCTCAAGATTGATATGATGGTTAACTATATTTGGTATTTAATTTTTTTTAAATCTAGATCAGATTACATTCCCTCTTCATTTATACCTGACGTATCATCATTCCTCTTTCCCATTTATCATTTAATTTCAAGAACAAAGTTACGTAGGTTTTCCTTTAACCCCCTACACATCGGTTGCATGTTAAGGAAATAGCAGTGTGATAAATTCAAATCATATTTGCCAAATAAATTTATCATGCACCTATGACTGTCTCATTTGCCCTCTGTCCACTGATCAGTCTCCTTTGTAACTTATTCTAACAGTCCTAACCAGTGAACAGCTTCAAACCGCTCCCATTTAAAAACAAAAAAATCAAAGTGCCACTCCAAATGTGGATTCTGTCTTTGCCCTCCACACCTTAAAAGCCACCAATCTGAGATGCAAGATGGACAATGTTTAGACTCAGAAACAGTGACTAATTTAAGGTTTGATATGTTTATGACCCAGCAGAGCTAGAATTATGAGCGTCCCAGATTTTCCACACAGACCTTGCTTCTAAGCTTTGGATATCAGACTTCAAAAGTATATACTTATTGTTGGCCAGTGTAGTTTATCTGCTGTGTGAAGAGGTTTTGAAGCTAAAAATATCTTCATATCTTGACAAAAAGGACAATTTTAGATGGAGTCAAATTTGCGTATTTTTCTTAAAAAAGACTATCAAACATCTCATTTGGAAATAGGTATTAGTTTACAAATGTGCACTCTTCATGCCCTCTTTAATTTGTACTCAGCTTCAATTAACTAGCAGAAAAACACTTATAATTGTTCAAACAAGCATCCCTTTATTCATCTCGAGTTCAGTTGTGCAATCATCACAAGCAGTCTCACTGACACTAGAAGTTTTGCTCCAAAAAGCAGCTATATAAAGATGTAGACTTCTTATTCAAAAATCTCCTCCCTCTCTGTTAGCAATACAAAGTCAACACAGATAAGTGTGTACTGGAGTCTATTGTTTCTTCTGGATATTTGTCAAGAGACTGGGTTATAGGCAATTATGCCTAGTGGTTAGAACAGGAGTCAGGTCTAGTGGCTAGATTCCAATTTCCAGAGTCAAAGGTTGAGACAAGGCCAGAACCAGGATCGAAGGTCAAAACCAGAGTCAGGGTCCAAATGCCAGAGCCAAGGACTGAGGGACTGTTGCAGTCAGGAATTAGAGTTGAGTGTTGGAACCGGATTACAAGAAGTCACATAAGGCAGGAGCAGGGCTGGTTCTGAGGGAGGAGCAGCGCAGGGACACAACTGGATGCAGGGCAGGGCCTGGGCTGAAGCTGTGGAGGAGCAGAGCAGGAGCAGGGCTTGGTGAGACAAGCACAGGGAGTCAGAAAGCATGTGGGCATGGGCACTGAGCAGTCAGCAAGCTACAGTTCCTGTTGATCTTCAGAACCAGCCTGCTGGCTGCCTCATCCAGTCATGCAGGATGGTCTGTCAGGCAGCCCAGATGGCTTGTTAGCTGCAGTGCCTTGCTCCTGATAATACTGAACTCTAATCAGTCGCTCTTGGGTAAACACAGTGAAGCTACTTGTGGTACACAGGCATATTTGAAAGGAGATTCTGCTAAACATTTATTAATGCAGAGTAAGATCCAAGCTTGACTCTCACATCTCTGGTCAAGTTTGTAGACCTTGCAGTTTAAGTTTCTACTCTAAATTGAGCTCATTTGCTACGGAAACCAGTCAACAAACATAAAAGCCTAGAAGGCTTTAAGTTCTGAGGATTTCAGTAACTCAGCCAGAGATTATGGGCCTATTGTCAGAATGGGTGGGTGAAGCTCTGTGGCCTGTGCTATGCAGGAAGTCAGACTAGATGCCATTATGGTCCCTGCCTGGAGTATGGATTGGATCCCTTTGTTTTAGAGATGCATTATTTACTAATATTCTTTCTTTGGCTTTTAAATGTATGTTGAAGCCTTACTGTAATTTTTAAATGCAGTTTTTACCTTTATTGAATTTTATATCAATGCAGGGGCAGCTCCAGGCCCCAGAATGCCAAGCGTGTGCTTGGGGTGGCAAGCCGCGAGGGGCACTGTGCTGGTCGCCGGGAGGGCGGCAGGCAGGCAGCCTTCAGCGGTATGCCTGCAGAGAGTCCGCTGGTCCCGTGGCTTCGGTGGACCTCCCGCAGGTGTGCCTGCGGAGGGTCTGCTGGTCCTGCACGCACGCCTGCGGGAGGTCCATCAGAGCCGTGGGACCGGCGACCGGCAGAGTGCCACCAGCGGCATGACACCGTGCTTGGGGAGGCAAAATGTCTAGAGCCGCCCCTGTATCAATGTTACTATTTTAATAGTTTTTTCATTTGGTTCACTAATTGTACGTAAAATATAAAATGCCTAAAGCTGTCTGGTAAAAAGAGACATCACAGTACAGAATGGTAAAGCATTATTCAAAGGTATAAAAGGTACAGTAACTAACAAAACATTACCAAGACAATTGATTTATCATTAAGATCAGATTTGTTAATATGAAGCACATTTGGCACTACTAAGAATGTTCTGTGTATTCAAAATATATTAAAATGTCATTTACTTTGGCCAACAACAATAAACACATATCTGATTTTCAAAATGTATATTATTCTATTATGTTTATCCCTAGATCCCAGTGCTACTGAGGATATACTCTGATGGAAAAAATGCAAGCTGGGATAGACTAAAGATGTATAAAAAGTAGAAAGTATGATTATACGGACTAAAGAAAAAATTACCAATTCCATTTTTACTAGACGAGTGTGTGTACGTGGAAGAGCCTCTGCTGAATATTAAGTATATTTCTGAAACCAAATTAAGGCTTTGATTTTACAACTACTAATATATACAAGTAACTTTATGCATGTTTGCAAATCCTATTCAATGGACCTAACTCACATGTGTAAAGTCAATCATTCACATACAATTTGCTGCAGCATTATACCCTGGGAATTTCACATCTATTTGTTTCAAAATAAACAATGTAATTTACAGAGCTTCACTTAATGGAACTGATGATTTGGAAAAGAAATGTGATTTTTCATAAGGCTAGAGATAATACATAAATGGCTGCAAGTTAGGAACATTTAGCACATTTTTAAATCGAAAAAGAAATTCTTTATGTTAACCTCCTTTCAGTCTCACCTTTTAAACGCTAGTTTGTTGGCACTTTTTTCAAGAAAGAATACACATATATTGAGAAATATTCAGTTAAGGTTTGCACCCGTTTACCTTCTGATTTACCAGGAGTGGGCACAAGAATGTCCAGATTATACTTTCATACTCATGGAATTCTTTATTAAATACAGTATTTTTTTCCTCATCGCTTCATATTGCAAGAACTATTAAAATGTAAATAAATATTATAGTAATAAAGAATTCTTATGCTGTAAGTACATTTTGGTATATCCATTAGATAAAGAACTTCATTCTTTCAGCTTCTATGAACGTAATCCTGTGATTTTACCCTCCCAGTATTCTGGTATCTCATAAATCAATTCCAAATGAACAGTGAATTCTTCCACTCCATAGTTTACTACATAACGTTTTCATATATAGATATTCTTTCCTACCTTTAATCTATTCATTCTAAAATAATCCCAATGGCTCTTTCTAGAGCATTATATATCTTGCTTTTCACAGAATCATAGATTATTAGGGTTGGAAGGGACCTCAGGAGATGCATAGATGCATAGACTCTAGGACTGGAAGGGACCTCGAGAGGTCATCAAGTCCAGTCCCCTGCCCTCATGGCAGGACCAAATACTGTCTAGACCATCCCTGATAGACATTTATCTAACCTACTCTTAAATATCTCCAGAGATGGAGATTCCACAACCTCCCTAGGCAATTTATTCCAGTGTTTAACTACCCTGACAGTTAGGAACTTTTTCCTAATGTCCAACCTAAATCTCCCTTGCTGCAGTTTAAGCCCATTGCTTCTTGTTCTATCATTAGAGGCTAAGGTGAACAAGTTTTCTCCCTCCTCCTGATGACACCCTTTTAGATACCTGAAAACTGCTATCATGTCCCCTCTCAGTCTTCTCTTTTCCAAACTAAATAAACCCAATTCTTTCAGCCTTCCTTCATAGGTCATGTTCTCAAGACCTTTAATCATTCTTGTTGCTCTTCTCTGGACCCTCTCCAATTTCTCCACATCTTTCTTGAAATGCGGTGCCCAGAACTGGACACAATACTCCAGTTGAGGCCTAACCAGCGCAGAGTAGAGCGGAAGAATGACTTCTCGTGTCTTGTTTACAACACACCTGTTAATGCATCCCAGAATCACGTTTGCTTTTTTTGCAACAGTATCACACTGTTGACTCATATTTAGCTTGTGGTCCACTATGACCCCTAGATCTCTTTTTGCCATACTCCTTCCTAGACAGTCTCTTCCCAGTCTGTATGTGTGAAACTGATTGTTCCTTCCTAAGTGGAGCACTTTGCATTTGTCTTTATTGAACTTCATCCGGTTTACTTCAGACCATTTCTCCAATTTGTCCAGATCATTTTGAATTTTGACCCTGTCCTCCAAAGCAGTTGCCAGTTTGGTATCGTCTGCAAACTTAATAAGCGTACTTTCTATGCCAACATCTATAGATTATCTAGTCCAACCCCCTGCTCAAAGCAGGACCAATCCCTAAATCCCTAAATGGCCCCTTCAAGGATTGATCTAAGTACTCCTCATTTTGGACTTGATATTTCAAAGTGCAGAGCACCCCCAATTTGAATGTTAGTCAATGGGAGCTGTGGGAGCTCAGCACTTTGCAGATGACATTCAGAACATAAAAGTGTGGAATTCTGCTGAGTACAATTTAAATAAACTTAATAAAATAAAATAATAAGAACAGCAATGATGAGGTGGTCAGTGACTTCTTAAGAAGGAAAAGGCAGTGGGTGGAGAAGATGAGTGTCTTAATCTTTTATAAAAAATACAACAGCATTACAAAAAAGTAAATTACTTCCAGTGGATCCAATCCAATGTCCACTGAATGTACACTGGATCAGGCCTACTGGGAGGTGGAGATTGTACCCCAATCATGCAAACATACATTACAGTAACTTTACTTTTGTGAGCAGCCCCACTGAAATCAGTGGACAGGTCTCATATGAGTAAAGTTATGCACATGAATAGTTTTGGACAGGACTGGATCACAGTCTTTTCCAGGAGCAAAGTGGAGCAGGAGAGTTAATAAAAACACACAATCAAAAAACAAGACAGGGAGATGTTGGGTTGACAGGAAGGAGAAGAGGGAGGACAGAGTCTCAAAATATTTAAATAAATCAGCATTTCAAACCATCAACTACAGAAAGATTCTTCAACTTAATGTAGTAACTTAAACTCCTGCCTACAAACACACAGTAGCTTTATGGCTTCTAAATTGATTTAGCCCATGATTTCGTTATTATAAGAGCTTGACAATTCTTCTTGTTTACAAGTACTAACTATATCCTAAGCTATATTTTTATTAATCTCAGAATATATTTATTACTGAATTTCTAGGAAGTAGATTCAATTCATTATTATACTGAAGTATTCACTTAAATAGCTACATATTATATGGGGAGAAAAAGAACCTACAAGAGAGCTGTTCAAAATGCTGAATGTTATCATTTTAAAATTAGAAAATCCTTTTGACCTCCTCAGTCACCCTCTTCCCCCTCAATTAACCCCTTCTCTGACTACAGTATAGCATGGGTTTGTCCAGAATAATTGTCATATTTGTGTTTATGCTGTGCTTCAAAACCAAAATTTGGGAATGACTGGCTGGAATTCTCCAAATATAAACAAAGGAATCAAAAGAGTTATTCGGACAGTTATTTTGAATTCAGGTGCCCTATTGGCCTGTGGGAGTGATGGCAGCATGAGAAGAATAAAAGGAAAGAGGGCACTGAGTAAAATCTTGGTTTAAAAAACAGCCTCTCTTTACAGTTTCACGGGCCTATCAGCTAAAGCCACTGCTTGTTTTAACTCAAGGCTGTTCTATACTCAGCTCCGGTTTATACCTCTGATTTTGTCTAATCAGTTTCCCTGCCTTCTGCTCTGCCAATGAGGTCATTCATCTCCAGTTCCCAATCCTGTCACCATGCCTTTTTCACATCATTTGTAGGTAAGGAATGTCCTCTTCATCCTGATTTTACCACACCACCATCCTCTCTGCATCCATTTTTTTTAACATTGATTTTTCCACATGGACCACAAAGAGTGAACAAATAGAAAAATGACTCAAAATGAATTATTATGCTTATCTTTCCCCACATCTGAAGTGTTTTCAGTTTTGTATTTAAACTAAATTCTTCATGGTAGGGGATGTCTTCACTTTGTTCTTGTACAGCACCAAGCTCACTTTTGGTCTTTAACACAAATGAGTAACAGTCTAGCTCAGTGTTGAAATAAAAATGCTTTAATCCACAGTGCAAGTAGAATACATTCTCAGAACTGTCACTTTCCAAGATGCTGAGGATGATGAACTTTGTTTCCATGTGACATGCTAGAGACTAAAACTTCTTCACCCCATGTTGGCTATTTAGTGGGCTATATCATTGCTTTCTCTCTTCTTTGGGTCAGGAATAAGGAATCACATAATGGTGGCCAACTTTGTGGATGATGGAAGTAGAAAAGAGCATACCAGAGAAAAAAATATTGTATTGTCTTTCATTTGGCTGAAAGCTGCAAATTTCTATCCTGATTTCTGGCTAACATCTCTCTCTGTGGTGTATCCCATTCAATCCCCCAGAACAAACCTTTTCACCACTTAATCTAGCTTTTCTTTTCTGCAAGAATCTTAATATCTCTGATACAAAGTTCTTCTCTGTAAACTTAAGTACTTGCAGAAGTTGCAAGAAAACATGCAATTCTAACTCAAAGGTTTCCTGGCACAAGAACCCTAAACTATTCTTTCCCGGTTGTTTATATATTGCTGATTGACTGACTGAAAACTGCCTTTGAAATTAGAGATCTGAATTTCTTTAGTGCATTTAAAGTTCTCTTTCAACCCCAGAATTTTGATCAATCAGATTACTCTACAGGCTAGTTTTCCAGAGCAAGAAAGCAACAGGAGTTCTCTTGTATAGCTTAACTTGGAATAAGGAAGCCAAACTTAGAAATTCAGGGCCACACTCTTGGCTAGTACAAATTCAACTGAATCCAATGGAGCTACACCAATTTACATCTACTGAAGGTGTGTCCTCAGGCGGATTTGCTACAATTTCCATTAAAAAGGGGAAGATTTTTAGTTGCTTTTTCAAATAAAGGTAAGAAGTTACTGGCAGTACATAAGTACTAATCTTAAACAAAAAGATCAGATAAAAGTTTGAAGTTGAGGGAGTATGAATTATGTGTTACAGAAAGTGTACATATTGGGCCTGATACTTCTCAGCATTACATTGATTTTACACCTCAGTGCAAACACCTTCGTAGTTAGTTGAGTTACACAAGCATACAAAACAGTGTAACTAGGTGGATCAGGCCCTATTGTTTTTATAAAAGCTGATATGTTTTTAATCAATTTGTCCCACAAGTTTCATCTTTCCTCAAACAGTTCAGTTGATGAATCACATACATGGATAGAATCTTAGAATTGCAGCCAATAAGAATAATGTAGACTTTTTCTGTTGGTTTTACTTTTCCTGATACTTCATCTATTCTATTTGGTAGCTGTAAGCAGGCTAGCCCCCCAGAAGAGCATTTTAACCTTTGACCAATGCTTCTTCCTTAGCTCTGCTGTTATTTGAGGTGGAGGAGTTGAGAAAGGGAAAACGATCATTGTGCTTAAAGAAAGTTTCCTATAAGTTCCAAAGCTGCTTTTAAAAAAATGTCCCTTAGACAGAATCAGAATGGAGAGAGGTTAATACTGTTTACTTGCTAGCAAAATGAGTATATATTTTTGTTTGTAGTGGGAGAGTTGCAGCATGATGATTAACTCTGCCATTGAATGTAGAATGCCTGAACAGTAAGAGGAAGCAGCATAGCTTGACACCAACAGTTCAGCTGCTTCTGGTGAATCTGCAAAGGAGATCTCTGTAGTGCAGACTAGTGAAGATGACAGGGAAAAAATTCAGCTTTTGGATCCTAGGCTGAATTTTGCAAGGCTGGCAGTTAGAAAAATTTCCATTTGTAAACATAGCACATTTCATAGGTAAATCACTATTAAAATGGCATTTTGGAGTGCTGTGTTTGTCTCAGCCCTGGTCTACACTGGTGGGGGGGGGAGAAGGAAGGGAGGGGAATCAATCTAAGTTACATAACTTCAGCCACGTGAATAACGTAGCTGAAGTCGACGTACTTAGATTGATTGCTGCCACTCCCCCCGTTGACTCTGCCTGCACCTCTCACGGCGCTGGAGTACAGGAGTCGATGGGAGAGCACTCGGGGGTCGATTTAGTGCATCTAGACTTGGTGCGATAAATCGATCCCTGCTGGATCGATCACTGCCCGCCGATCCGGCGGGTAGTGTAGACATACTCTCAGTCATTTTACAAAGTAGAACCACACAGCAAACCACTCTGAAAACAAAGCGAGGAAAATACGGATCATCAGGATATGTAAATTCAATAAAAATTGTGCAAAACTTTGTGTGCATTCTAAATACAAAAATAAGGATTACAGGAAAACGCTATTGCATAGCTCTATCTACAAAAATAGGAAGCTTTAGAAACCTGCTATACCTGGATTCAGAAAGAACTCTGAACTATTACTAAGTAAGATTATTTTAAAACACTATTCTAATTGCTAAAAGCAAACAATATGTCCAGCCAAGAAAAGTAGAGAGAGGTGTTATATGGATTCCAAAGAAATATCACAACAGTGAATTGTTCTCATGGGAGCTCAAGAGATTTTAAAGACATAAGAAAGTAGAGTAAATATTACAGATCATTCCCTTAAGAGACAGTTAATTTAGAAGAGAAGTACAGCTATAGTGGCATAATCCTCTGTATCTTTCTCTTGTAAGCGGACACAATGGAAAACGGTAACATTTTGCTGAGAGTAACTTAAGGCAGGACCATATTTGTGAATGCTTGCACCAAGCATCATTTGCCAAAATGCTTAGAGTAACCTTAGACAATCATTCTAACAATAGATTTCACTCATTCCTATTGCCTGTGTTTTTTAAAAAAAATAAATATGATTAGGACTGTGTAGAATTAGCTGACTACTCAGTATATGAAGGAGGATGCAAGTAAATGAGTAAAATAAAACAATCTCACAGAATGTTGGAATTTTTGCAAATGAAAACAGTCCAAACTTAACTCCAAAGAAGTCAAGTCTTAAGATAGTGTTACAGAAGTCATTCATGACATACACATAACTTTTCTGCAAAATGTGCTTTGTGCCCTAAGCTTGATAGTGCTCAAAGGAAGTTATGGGTCAGAAGCCAATTCCTACATTTTGTTTTGAATAAAAGACTACAAAGTACAGATGAGTGAACCTCATAAGCTTCAGAGGTTAGACTTGGTTCACATAAGCACCAGAATTGCTTGGATGCTTACCCAATCCTTTTGAAGCTCCCAATTCCACCCTCTCAGCAACCTCAAGAATCCCCAGACTCTTGGCACCTTCAGCCCTCCTTGAAGACTCCAAGATCCCCACATAATCTTCCTTCCAAAGGCTCCCAGATCCTGCTTTCTTCCTACCTTTGATTCCACCACACTCTACAAGATCCCCACCAGACCACAGTCCCTACATGTTCCAGATGATGTGCCCATATAACCAAATCTCCCATGCTTCCTAACTTTGTAAATAAAGCTATGGAACTCAAACTACAACAGCTTTGCTACACTATGGCAAGATCACAAGCTTCTGCATCTAAATAATATTGCACTTGGAGCTTTCTCTATTAAAGTTAACTCAGAGTATACTGACCTCCAGATTTCCAATATGGGATATCACCTCTAGAGAATATGCTACAATTGCTGGGGGCTGCAGCTTTAACAGGAGAAGAGAAGACGGAGAGAAAAGTTAATAGTGGAACAGGATAAATGTTGAGGTATTGCCCAAGGCAGAGATTTTCAAAATTGGGGAGCTGCTGCATGCTCTGCACTTTTGAAAGACAGGGTACTTTTAAAGTGTCTAAATATGGACTTCAGAAAATAGTTTTAGGCTCCTGTTTTTTTTTTTAAATCACAGCATAAGGTGCTTACGGTGGACATAAGATGCTTAATTATTAAGAAGATTTATCTTCATAAGACCCATTGCTTGAGAAAATTTGGGCCAAGAAGCACATAAGGTGGCTAGCCACCTGCCTTGACCTGAATCCCCACATTCTGTGCCTCCTGGCTCCAACTCGTCTTTAGAACGAGTCCTTTATAGCTCTAAAAACAGTTGTTCCCCGAGTGTCCTATCAGTCTAGGACTTGGATCCACTATTCTTTTGAGATCTGTACTCAGTCTGCCACTGTTTAGAGAGGTTTTGAGAACATCCAAGTGCTGGGCCCTCCAAAATGTCTCTCTGTTGGACAGTCACCCCTGTAGATCATTAATTGTCACTGTTTGTGAGTCAAAATTGATTTGGGGGGTGGGTAGGGTACAAAATAAACAATTAATGTAAGAACCCATAGAAAGTCATATCAACAGCATTTTTGGTCCCTCATACCAAGGTGTAATCATGCCTAAAATTGACGGACTTGATTGATACAGGGTCAGGGAAATCTGCCTGTTTATAAACAAAGATAATACAGTATTTGAGTAGTCTCCATAAAGAGATTTGTGATATCTTTTCCCCCTTTTAAGAATCACAGGAATAAATTATTAGAACCTGACAAAATTTACAGACTCTTTACATTCAAAGAATGCACATGGTAACAAGATGCACATATGCCGTCTGTTTTGTTCCTAACATCATTTGTTTTTTGTTCCTTCCTTCCCTAGCTTCCTCTTAGGAGCTCAGGAACTGATAAGAGGGGGGAAAAGGCTTAAAGAAATAAGGCATACACTTCAGGCTACCAGGAGAAAGAGGAAAAACAGTGAGGAGAAAGTAAGTGGTTGAGCTACTTATAGCAGCTGCGACTGACAAGCATCTTTGCCTCCTTACTTCCAGGTAGTTTGAAACATGAAGGATAGATCCTAAGTAGGCTTAGGAAAGAAAGTTTACATGACAAATCCACAATTTAAGAGCTGTGTAACAATGTTCTATTTAGTAAGAAAATAATAGTGAATGTTTTTCAGGAGAGGATTGTTTCCTTTAGTAATATTCTCAAATATTTCTTTCGTCACTTTTCTTAAGATCGGAAGAAGTTAATACTTCTGAGGTTTAAGCTGATGCTGACTATATCTATGAATTCTGCAGGGCTGCTCTCAAAGACAAGAGCTTCAACTGGAAGCAAGAATTTGTTATTTTCTAGAGTTTATTTTGAATAATTTGGCCTTTCTTTTCTCTTATTGCTACCTTAAATACTGATGTTCTTTTAAAAACAAAAGAATTAATGATGATTAAAATTTCTCCTCACATTTAGCCTGTGGGTTAGAAGATATCCCGTATTCTAAACTAAAAGGATTTCATGAGCCAAGCTACAAACAATGAGATACATATGCATCTTTGCATGGAGAGAGAAAGAAAGTAAACTACACTTCCCTTTCCTCCTTTGTCCCTCTAAAAGTATTGATATTAAAGCCAATTACAATACTGGCTGCATTGATGACCTCTTCTCACAGAGTATGGAAGTGGATGTTGATACAATTAGCACATTCTTGGCACACAGATCTCCAAGTGCTTTAGTAAGAGTGTAACCCAAAGTTCTTGACTCTTTAGAAGCAACTATATATAAAGCCCCTAGGCTATGGGCTGGAAAAGATTAACTAGGCCCCACATTACCTCATCTTGTATATAACGATATCATACATGTCATGATAAATTTATATAAGGGAGCAGATTATGATAAATCTATATGAGGGTTAAATGGGAGCTTTGGGTAATTAATGGCAGACAACTGGATGGAGATGTTTAATGTAGTATCTCTTGGCTTTTCAATTGTACAGAGGCTAAAAGCATGACAGCAAAGATGTATAAAACCCTCAGTCATTCCAGACACAGAATTTCTTGTCCTTGATATACAGGAACACCTAGAAGAGTAGTTAATATGGACAGGAACTTGCAGAAGAAATAGAGAGACACCCATATTAGTAAGCCAGAATGCAATCATTGGAGCAGCCACGCAGGGAGAAAGCACTCCTGGCATCTGAAAACAGATGTTACAGAAGTCTTCTTCCCCAGCAGTCAATGTACCAAATATTATGTGACCATGTTAAATAACTGATGTAACAGATCTCTGGATATTTATACATTTTAGATGACCCTTTAAAGGCAAAATATACCATCACTGAAATATTAATTCTAATTGGACACAAAAATATGTGAATTTAGGGTTAGACCCAGGTATAGTCCCCGCCTCCATGAGTTCAGTGACTCCCCTGGCAATAGAGCTAGTGCAGGTCCATTGCAGAAGGATGAGCTGAATGCAGGGAATTGGCATCTCACGCTCACTGCAGCTGTGCAAGGACTCCTGATGCAACTGTACTGAGAAACAGGCAAAGTGGAAGGATCTATCACTGCATGAATCCTCATCTGCCTTTTCACTTTATAACATGCCATAGAAACTGCTTTGCTTCCTAGCCCGGAGTAATCGCTCCATGACCCTGGGAGGTGTAGAAAGATTCCTCCCTTTTATACATCTGTTCTGTGCCTGGCCTAGCCATTCAGGCCAGGTGCTTGACTAAATATTTGCACATAGATGAACAACTATTAAGAATGGCATGATAATGACATGATAGCACTCGGATATGGAATACAGGCTATAAACACCACTGTTATTTATTTTAGAAAAATATTATAATATTTGGGATAAACAGATATTCCAGGCCAGATCTCCAGGTGGTATAAAAGGTCATAGCTCCACTGACTTTAATGCAACTACAGTGATTTATACTAAATAAGAATCTGGTACACTGCGTGTAAAATGCAATACAGCATATGTGCCTTTCCCTTCTTTGATACATGCGAACAGATATTTTCCTCCCTGTGTTAGAAAAGAAGTTCTCCAACTTTCTAGTATTGAGTATTATTTGAGAGAAAGATGGAAGCAAACAACAGATTTGCTGTTTCTGCTGGAAATATTTTAAAATCCTAAACATTAAAAAGTAAAATTTAAGCCTACTCTCCTGGTTTAAACCCCCATTTTATGCCCGCAAAATTATTTCCTGGTACTTGTGCCTCTGTCTGATTTGTACTCTCAAAAGGATGGCTGCCCTTTTGAAAATTTACCCCTGAAAAGTTTACAGCTACTCAAAGACTGGAGAAAAACTAATTTTGATTGTTAAAAATTATTCCAAGTCATAAGTAACACATTGTATGTGTATATAATAAACATCATTCCTGTTTTGTTTAATCCAGTGCAACTCTAACTGGAGTCCTCAAAAGGTGGCTGATCCTCAGGTCACCAGATACTGGTACAGTCCTGTTTTGGTACACTGCAAAGGCAAAAATATAAGACGGTTACTCACCTTTGTAACTGTTGTTCTTCGAGATATGTTGCTCATATCCATTCCAGTAGGTGTACGCGCCACGCGTGCACGCTCGTCGGAAGACTTTTACCCTAGCAACTCTGGCGGGCCGGCAGGTCGCCCCCTAGAGTGGCGCCACCATGGCGGCTGATATATACCCCTGCCGGCCCGTCCGCGTCCTCAGTTCCTCTTGCCGCTTACTCCAAACAGTGGAAGCGAGGGCGGTGTGTGAATGGATATGAGCAACACAATCTCGGAAGAAAACAAAGTTACAAGGTGAAGTAATAACCATGTTTTCTCTTCAAGTGATTGCTCATATCTTTCAAGTAGGTGATTCCCAAGCCTTACCTAGGCGGTGGGGTCAGAGTGAGATGTCGCAGCGTATAGCACGGTGAGCCGAAGGCACGTCATCTCTGGACTGCTGGACCAGGGCATAATGGGAAGCGAAGGTATGGACGGAGGACCAGGTCGCTGCCCTACAGATTTCCTGGATGGGCATGCGGGCAAGGAAAGCCGCTGAGAGCGCTTGAGCCCTGTAGAGTGCGCAGTCATGTGCCCGGAGGGATATGAGCCAAGTCAATACGGGCCCGGACTAGGACGTCACCCACGAGGAGATCCTCTGAGATGAGACGGGCAACCCCTTGACACGTTCAGCTATCGCAACGAAAAGTTGGGGGGATTTGCAGAACGGCTTGGTTCGCTCTATATAAAAGGTGAGTGCCCTATGAACATCTAAGAAGTGCAGCTGCTGCTCCCTGCAAGACGAATGGGGTTTCAGGAAGAAGACAGGTAGAAAGATCTCCTGGTTGACGTGAAAGGCCGAGACTATCTTGGGGAGAAAGGCTGGGTGCGGTCTCAGCTGCACCTTGTCCTGGTGCAATACGGTATATGGGGGCTCCACCGTGAGAGCCCGGAGTTCAGACACCCGTCTTGCGGAGCTGATGGCTACCAGGAAAGCAGTCTTCCAGGAGAGATAGAGAAGGGAGCACGTAGCCAACAGTTCAAACGGGGGGGACATGAGTCGGGCCAAAATCAGGTTCAGGTCCCAGGAGGGGGCGGGGCGGCGAATCTGGGGGTAAAGACGCTCCAGACCCTTAAGGAACCTAGTCACCACTGGGTGAGAAAAGACGGAGCGGCCATCGCTTCCCAGGTGGAAGGTGGAGATGGCCGCCAAATGAACCCGGAGAGAGGACACCGCCAGACCTTGCTGCTTGAGGGACCAGATGTAATCAAGGATATTAGAGATGGAGACCTCGGTGGGGAGGAAGTGCCATTCCGTGCACCAGCACGTAAAACGCTTCCACTTGGCCGAGTACGTCGCCCTCGTAGAAGGCTTCCTGCTTTCCAGGAGCACCTGCCGCACCGCGGTAGAGCAACGCATTTCAGACCGGGTCAGCCATTCAGGAGCCACGCTGTGAGGTGTAGTGACTGAAGGTCTGGGTGACGGAGCCTGCCGTGGTCCTGAGTGATCAGGTCCAGGTGAAGAAGCAGGGGAACAGGGTCGGCCACAGACAGGTCCAGCAACATGGAGAACCAATGCTGCCGGGGCCACGCTGGAGCAATCATGATCAAGCGGGCCCTGTCCCTGAGCACCTTCAAAAGGACCTTGTGGACTAGCGGAAACAGTGGGAACGCGTAGAACAGATGCGTCGCCCATGGAATAAGGAAGGCGTCCGCAACCGAACCCGGTTCGAGACCTTGAAAAGAGCAGAACATCTGGCATTTTCTGTTCCCGCGGGATGCGAAGAGGTCCATCCGGGGACATCCTCACTTCCGGAAGAGCGCAAGCGCAACGTCTGGGTGAAGGGACCACTCGTGGGAAAGGAAGGATCTGCTCAGATGATCTGCCAGCGTGTTCCGAACCCCCAGGAGAAAGGATGCGATGAGGTGAATGGAGAGGGCTATGCAGAAGTCCCAAAGCCTCAAGGCCTCCTGACACAGAGGAGGAGACCTCGTGCCGCCCTGCTTGTTTATATAATACATGGTCGTTGTGTTGTCGGTGAATACCGAAACACAGAGGCCTTGGAGCTGCTGATGGAATGTTTGACAAGCAAGGCGGATCGCCCTCAATTCCCGCACGTTGATGTGGAGGGCTAGTTCGTGAGGAGACCAGCGGCCTTGGGTCCGCAAGGTCCCGAGATGGGCTCCCCATCCCAGGTCTGATGCGTCCGTTGTCAGGGACACCGAGGGCTGGAGCGGATGGAATGGTAGCCCCGCGCACACCACGGACTGGTCCAGCCACCAATGTAAGGAGTTTAGGACGTCCTGAGGAACTGTGACAATCGTATCCAAAGGACGCCTGGCCGGACGGAGCTGAGCAATGAGCCAGGACTGGAGGGGCCTCAGGCAGAGCCGTGCATATCCCGTGACAAACGTGCAGGCTGCCATGTGGCCCAAGAGAGTCAGGCAAGTACGTATTGAGATCAAAGGCGCTGCCTGCAACCATCAGATGATGGCTGTCAAAGCTTGGAACTGCGACAGAGGAAGAACGGCTCTGGCCAGAGTGGAGTCCAGAATGGGGCCGATAAACTCTATCCTCTGAGTGGGGGTTAGTGTTGACTTTTCGGCATTGAGCATTAGGCCTAGGCTTACGAAAAGTCTCCTGACCATGTGGATGTGTGTGAGGACTTGCTCCTCTGAGGATCCCCGGATCAGCCAGTCGTCGAGGTATGGAAATACATGTACGCGACTGTGGCGAAGGTGGCCGATGACCACAGCCATACACTTGGTGAACACCCTTGGGGCCGTAGAGAGGCCGAACGGGAGGACCGCGAGTTGATAGTGACGGCTGTTGACGACGAACCGAAGGAACCTCCTGTGGGGCGGGAAGATGGCTATATGGAAGTAGGCGTCCTGCATGTCGAGGGCGGCGTACCAGTCTCCGGGATCCAGGGATGGGATAATGGGATAAAGATACATATGGGAAACTCAACTTTACCGGGTATCTGTGAGCCTCACAGATCGGGATAAGCCTGAGGGCCCTCCTCTGGCCTTGGGTATCAGAAAATATTGTTGGATAACACCTTGCTGCTCGCTCTCTGGAGAACCTCCTCTATGGCTCCTTGGCAAGGAGTATTTGCACCTCCAGAGGAAGACTTGCTCATGAGAGGGGTCCCCCTGAAGGGACGAGGGAGCGGGGGCGGAGGGCGGGTATGAACAAATATGCAGATGTATCCAGTTCACGGCGCTGGAAGACCCAGCAGTTGATGTTAGCTGGACCATGCCATGAGGAAGAACGAAAGACGTTGGAAGGGGGAAGATGGCATCCGTGGGGAATGGTACAGCGACCTCAAGGCGCACTTCAAAATGAGGTTTCGGGCTGGAGTAAGCTGGAGGGAGCTTTCTGGTTTGTCCTCCTTGATTGCCGATTGTCCTATGCCGGGCCATTTCTACTCGCCACCTTGGCGAAGGTCTTGCCTTTGCCTGGGCTGGGGGTAGGGCCGGTGTTGTTGCTGAGGCCTGAAGGGTCTGCGCTGGGTGACAGGTGTATGCATCCCCAGCAAACGCATAATGACCCTATTGTCTTTAAGGCTTTGCAGCCAAGGGTCAGTCTTGTCAGAGAACAGGCCCTGGCCCTCAAACGGAAAGTCCTGGATAGTATATTGGAGCTCCGGAGGAAAGCCAGAGACCTGTAGCCAGGAAATGCGGCACATAGTAACACCGGAAGCTAGAGTCCTGGCGGCCGAATCTGCGGTGTCCAAAGCTGCCTGCAGGGAAGTTCTCGCGACCTTCTTGCCCTCGTCAAAGATTGCAGAGAACTCCTGATGTGCATCCTGCAGGAGCAGTTCTTTAAATTTGTCTGCCGCTGCCCAGGTGTTATACGCGTAACGGCTAAGTAGAGCCTGTTGGTTGGAGACCTGCAGCGGGAGGGCGCCCGCAGAATAGACCTTCCGGCTGAGCAGGTCCATGCGCCTCGCCTCTTTAGACTTGGGGGCTGGGGCCTGCTGATCATGGCGTTCCCTCTCGTTCACAGACTGGACGACGAGGGAACACGGGGGCGGGTGAACATACAGATATTCGTAGCCCTTCGAGGGCACCATGTACTTGCGCTCCACTCCACGAGCAGCAGGGGGGATGGACGCTGGGGACTGCCAGATGGTCGTGGCATTGGCTTGAATGGTCTGAATGAAAGGAAGGGTGACTCGAGTGGGTGCGTCGGCCGACAGTATGCTCACTACCGGGTCCTCAATCTCGGAGACCTCCTCAGCCTGCAAATTCATGTTTTGTGTCACGTGCCTGAGGAGGTCCTGATGCGCCCTGAGGTCAAGTGGAGGGGGACTGGTGGATGTCGTTCCCGCCACTTCCTCATCCGGGGAGGATGACGAGGAGAGACCTGGGAGCAGTGGATCTGCCGAAGGCTCTGCCTGGAGCACTGCGGGAAGATGTGGTCTCCGGAGCCCTGTGTTCGGAAGCAGATGAACGCGGGGGAATCTGTTGAGGGCCCTGGGCTTGGTGGTACACCCAGGGAGTCCAGAAACCCCACTACTGCGGACCATGCTCCTGAGGCTGGGGCTCGTGGAAAAGAGCGGCAGGCCTGTCGGTGTCCAGGTATGCGCTGTCCGCTTGCGAGGAGACCGATGGCTGGCGTGACGGCCAGGAAGGAGCCGAACGGGAGTGATACGGGTCCATTGCTCCTGACGGTGGAGACCTCCTCGGTGCCGGAGATCGGTGCCGGGAGTCATAACAGCGCCGCGATCGAGACCAGGACCTGCCACCAGCTCGGTGCCGGGAGGTCGACCTGGATCTGGACCGCCGACGGTGAGAACGGCTTCGCGAATCTCGGTGCCGGTAGTGATGGCTCGAGCCGGAGTGGTGCTGGGAGTATCAGGACCGGTGTGGTGAGGACCTACGCCGCAAGTACGACCGTGAGCTGTGCTGGGACTGCGAGTGGCGTCTTGAGCGAGACCTCCCACGGGACCGGGAACCGTGCCGGGACCTCGATGGGGATCGGTGCCGACTCGGGGAATCCAGAGATGGCGCTCGCATGGTCACTGGCTTGCCCTTAGATTGAGGAACCCGCACCGGCGGCGCCGGGGGTTGGGGCAGCGCAGGCTCCATCATTGCGATGAGGTCCCTAGCTGAGGAGAATGTCTCGGGCGTTGATGGGACCATCAGCTCGACCCCAGATCTTAGTGGGGAGCTGAGAGGGACCAGACTCGACGGACCTCCCGGGCCCAGAGTCAACGGAATCCCTGGTAGTGGTGCTGCGGCCGGAGTCGGTGCCGGGTGTTCCGTCCGAGTCTGCTTGGCCGGGGTGCAGGATGCTGACGGTCTTTTGCCGGGGCCCAGTGCTGGAGAAGGTCGGTGTCGAGGCGTTTTCGCGGGCCCGGCGCGGTCCAGTGCCGTAACTGAGACGGCACCCGGTGCCGAGGATGGAGGGTTAAGCGCCGCTTACATGAGGAGAGTCTTTAGGCGCTGGTCTCTCTCCTTCTTGGTCCTTGGCTTAAAGGCCTTGCAAATTTGGCACTTCTTGGAGATATGCGATTCCCCAAGCCACTTCAGGCAGGAGTCATGGGGATCGCCAGTGGGCATCGGCTTTTTGCAGGCCAAGCATGGTTTGAACCCCGGCGAACCAGGCATTAGCCCGGCGTCGAGTGCGGGGGAGGGCTAGAGCCCCAAGCCCACTAACTATATACAACAAGTAAATAACAACTAAAAACTATTCTATACCCTAACTATAACTAATTATAACTAGTAGAACAACGAACAAGGAGAAGCTAGGGACGTGGAGGACAGCTATGCCGCACTCCACAGTTCCAATGACCGACATGGCTGTAAGAAGGAACTGAGGAGCGGAAGGGCCGGCAGGGGTATATATCAGCCTAGGGGGCGACCTGCCGGCCCGCCGGAGTTGCTAGGGTAAAAGTCTTCTGACGAGTGTGCACGCGTGGCGCGTACACCTACTGGAATCGATATGAACAATCACTCGAAGAAGAATTGATGTTCAGAAATATTTTATGAGCCCTAGGAACATGTGATCTCCGGCCAAGTAGGGGTTAACTACATTAGAAGTAGGTCATCTCAACCTCCTTTCTGAATATATGGTGGGATTTTAACACAGGACTATTGCAAGCATCCATGTTGACCCATATCCAAATGTCCATGACAAGCCATGTAAGGTTCCATGGCACCAGCCACAATGAGTTCCTTTCTTCTACTTGAAATCATGACAAGGAAAGGAGAGTGAGTGAATGAGGATGTGCAGAGAACTCAGAGAGCTCCAATTACAGGTGAGTAACTTTCTTCATCCAGAATTGCTCCTACAGATACTCAGTTTTGGAGAGACCATCCAGTTTCCAGAAGTGGTGGGCTGTACTGTGTAGTATTTAATTCACACTGGATTAATTCTCCCCTGAAATGACCCTCTGACTGGCTCTGAGCAACAATTAAATCCTTGCTGGAGTCTACTCTGTCAACTGTTTCCAAAAACAGAGCCTCAGTTGTGCAAATATTTGCAATGAGGAGCTTCTGTTGTTTTGCAGGAAAGTGAAGATGATGCTGTGTAAGGCTGCTTTTCCATGCTTACTGAAAAGATTTGGCTGTTGGCAGTTGTTTGATTCCCTTGATGCAGTAGAACATTGCCTAAATGTTTTATATATCAATTTACCAGTTTTGAATTTTACTTTATTGCTCTGTAATTCCTTTGGTGATCTTTGTCATCTCTTAAAAATGAATATTTTTGCTGAAGTTCAGCCCTCTAAAACTTCACTTATCCTCCCTGAACTGCCACTATTATTGACAATGATTCTAATAGTTCCTGTAGCGCTGCAGCTGGATGTTCTGAATCACAGCTACCTTGGCCTGTTCCTTCCCAATTTCACTATCTCTTTCTTCATTAACTACTCTTGTATTAAGAACCCTGATCCTCCTAGTCATTTTCCAAAAGACAGAGGTGAGATAGCTACTAAACAATTCATCATTCTCCACCTTCGGTTGCTGATGGCGGTGGTTTGTTTATTCATTTTGTTATCTCTCAGTGCTAATTAGCAGATATATTTTCCTTTAATTTCAAATATGTTTTTCTTTTAGAAGTTCGCCTCCATCAGTGTCATAGCTCCCAATCTGTCCAATGACCCTACTGATCACTATGTTGGTGACATAACACCTACTGGGAACACTGAAGTTCCAGGGGACCACTTGTGAAGGTCAAGACCAATCCTTATTTTCTCCAAAATTTATGGTTTTGTAATATTTTTGAAACTACATTGTACCTTATACCCAATAGGGTATAAAATATAATTAAAAGGGTTACAGAACTGCACACTTTTGGACAATAACAGCCACTTGCACGATCCATTTATTTGCCTTCAGGCTCTAGAAATAGATGAGGTTCCATGGTGGGTGTGTTATTAATAGCATAGTAGCACTGAAATATCAGTGTGATCAGGAAGCCAATAATCTATAAAAGTACATTTAAATGAATTATATACACCATATGTAACTCTCTCTTGCTCTCTCGGGTTATCTAAGACATCCAACATACAGTTCTAATGTAGGTAGGTTTGTTGCTGTTTTAGGTGAACTTTTATGTTAACAACTCTGCTTACTTCATCATATGTAAAATCATCCACATTTACTTCTTCATAGTCATCCTCCACTTCATCACTTTTAACAGCTGCAAGAGCACTGGCTAGTTTCTTCCGCAAGAGGAAACCCTTCCAAAATGCCTAAACAAAAATTTAAAGCATGTTATACAAGGCCATAGATCAAACCCAAATCCAGATTCTCTATGTTATCCCATTAGGAAGATAAAACATCTTAGACCTTGGTTTAATTGCTCAATGATCTGTTTTTTGAACTTTATGTGACATTTAAAACTACAAGACAAATTAAATGCCAGCATATGTCTAAAGCTCAGAATACTCAAGAGGTTTTCCTCAGTAAGCAGAATGGAATCTTGAAACTCCCTCAACTACAAACCTAGGTCAACTAATTAATTATTTGACAATTCCTACAGGGCCTATTCTAAGCTGACGGGGAAGAAGATATAAGAAGAAGTTGAGTGTTCACTTTCAAATTACTGAGAACAAAAATAAAAACACACTTATACCAAATTTCTAGTGGTTACAAGTGGCAATTCTTGTTGTCATCTCATGTAATTAACCTAAACCAGTCAACCACATCTTCACAGTCACCATCTACTCTACTTTTTTTAACAAAGAGGTTTTTTATTATCATCATCATCTAGGTAAAAAAGAACATACAGCAAAAGAACGAGCACTTAAATATCAGAAAATGACGCAAGTCATTACGAACATGTGCAAAGACATACTGGATACTTTAGGATAAAAGGCACATTATACACGGGAAAATTATTTTTATAACTGTAGTTTTATGGATCATGGTTTTAAAGGGAAATTCCTGTTTTATAGCAGACAGTGTTAGAACTTGGATAGCAATTTTCCTTGCTCACTAAGAATGTCCTACACTGTATAAATTAGAGGATATTGCCATTTCCTCCTCCTTCTCAAAAATTATGTGAAAATAATAGCCCTGTATCTGCTTTGCCTTATCATTTGCAGTGTGCTGCCACAAACTAATGATTTATCATAAACATAATGAAATGCTGAGACTGAAGATCTGGTTTCCTACTGGTTACTCTGTTGGTCTGTAACTACTAGGAACATACAATTAAAGTTAAATCAGGCATACCATAGCACTTCTGACTGGCTGGGTTAAAAACTTGTATATTGGGTTACATCCTCAACTCTTCCAGAGCACAGGTGGCAGGAAATGGCATCATCCTGGGTAAGTGACCTGTGCTTGGAGAGCCCATTTCTAGAATTCAAAGAGAAGGAAAAACCAGCATTTCCCCTTAATGCTGGTCCTTTCTTGACACCCATTCTACATTCCCAGAAGTCAAGTTCCATTGAACAGATGCCACAATGTGATGAAATCCATGAGGCAAGCAGTAAAATTTTCTAAAGTAGTTTAGGATACTTAGTAGATTAAATCCTATTGACATTTAAATAAGATTTAGGCTTCAAAGTGCCTAAGGTATTTTTGAAAATGAGACAAGATCCTAAATCACTTAGCTACCCTTGATGTTTTCACCCAACAAATACAATATGGAATAACTTTCAAGACAGGTTTACTAAGGCCAAAAATTCTGGCGGTGTCCCTTTCATTTAAAAAGGACTAGAAAGATTTTGAAACCAAGAATATACAGGGTATATGGCATTATTCACCTCAGCCACCACAGTAAAATTAAAATCAAGCTAAAATTTTGTAAAAGGCAAAACTTTTGATGCTTATGTAGGATTCTATTAAACAAAAAAAGGGTTTTCTGCTAGAATCATCTGTTTGGTTCAAGGAAAAACCAGAAGGAATATTACTTATAAATACAGCTAATTAATCAGATCATTCCTTACTAAGTATAATTGTAACAAATGAAGAGAACACTGCAGCAAACCAACCTGAATAAGGGCAGCAGCTTTATGCTTCTGTTCTATAGCGTCTGTGAGTTCATTGCTTTCTTTTTTGCAGCAGACAGCGTTTCTCCTGGCAAGGTACTTCCGCCAAGCACACTGGATCTCTGATGCTGCCATATGTAGTCTAGCACAGAAATTAATATCTCTGTGAATTATGTAGCCTTGCCAATATGACTGAATTAGTGTAGCTGCCAAGCTATCAACAACACCAAAAAAATAAAGAAATTAGATATGCATACATGTGTTCATCCACACACAATGGTTGAGAGACTCTTGGAAAATGCATTTCCAGCTTCCATCTATTTTTACTTTTTAAACAACAAGACTATTCAAGGGAGTAATACACTAGGGATGCTTTTAAATCTACACAATGATTTAAAACAGCTATGTATGGGGTGCCATGTATATGCAATCATAATATAGTTTATAATTTCATACTGCAATCCTAGTGGTTAAAGTATTGTTCAAGTTCCATTTTGCTTATTGTTTTAAAAGCACAGTTATTAATTTAAATGCTGTAAAACAATCCTGATTATATTATCATCAGAATATTCAGATCTGTCAAATGGTTGGCGCTTTCTAAAGGTTTGGGGAATTCAAGAAACCAAGGCACATTCTCCCTACAGTGATCTGCAGATAAAATTTTTATAGAGAAGTTAATGTCTGATGGCAGTCCTAAGTTGTTAAGGAAAAAACCCTAGCATCTGTTATATCAACAAACCAATGAAAGGGCAGAAGAATTGAGAAACACCCCAAAATACTGTATTTTTTTTGTTTTCTCTTCTTATTTAGGTGTAGCTGCTTAAAATGTGAAGCAGCTTACAGTGAAGCAGATACTCCAAAACAAGTCAGAGCCTCCCACAGGAATATTTTGAAGTCAATAAGTTAACTCAGAGATAAGTAAATATTAAATAGAAAATATGTGGTTTTTTAAAAATCTTAACTTTAAGAAAATACTTAAGAATTTTTTAAAAATAATTGATATCACCATAAAAAGTATATTTTAAAACCTTCCTTAAGTACTGATGAGCAAACGCAACCAGGGGTGAGGAAACTAGGAATGCTGGGGGTGCAGTAGCACCCCTGATTTTAAGTAGTTTAGTTTACAATTTTGCCCAATAGCTTTCAGCACCTCCATTATAAAAAATATTGCAACACCACTGGGTACAACTCACAGTTAAGAGAATGGCTTTCCAACAGCAGAATTCCTGGAATGTTTATATTAGAAAATTAATTAAAATACTTTAAATGCAACGTATAGAAAAGGATTTAGATTTTCAAAAACACTGAGGTTTCATAATAGGCTACTATGCTTCTGCTTATTTCCATTGGAGTTCATTCTGTATTCTGCAGTACTTCTCAATAAATACATTCATAATAAATTAATCAATTCCCAAGTACAACCAAAAACAAAAAAAAACCCCAAAACACAGGGAATGCTGTCTGCATATTGTACTTCTAAGGAAACTGAAGGAACATACCTTTCAGTGTTGCCCCTCACAATGTACCCCAAGCTTCTATGTACAGTGTATTTTTGAAACTGGACACCTTGTCCTATCTGACCTCTTATGTACATGGGACTGAATCTTCACCTCCTGTTCTGCCTGTGAAGCCTGAATCAGTACAAAGCAGCTAGAAATCTGCCTTAAATGGCAACAGAGCATTGCATTTCACACAGGAGAATCCTTAGATGGCACAAATCAAGTGTAGTTGGCTCTATGCTCCCCAACCCCTTTTGTATGGGATGGAAAGAGGCATGTTGGGAATGCCAAGAGCAGGACAGATAGTTGGCTCTTCAGTCAGCACAGCTGCATGTGATTGGCCTTGGGTCAGGAAAATGGAGAAGTAGCTTTACCAGCACCTTTCCCTCCCACTTTTTCAACTGTAAACTCAGCACAGATTAGGACTGAGCCCTAATGAAAGTTACAGAAAAAAAAATCTGACTAACAGTGGTAAAAAACCTCTGCACTATTGTTTCTTATTGTTTTATACGATTAGGCAGAGGGTTCATGTATTTAGTACCAAGAAAGGAAAAGTTAGATAGAAGTCACATTTTTAAATTTTCTCCTTACTTACACGCAGTTTTCAATTAGAATACATTTTTAAAATATTGTTAAAATGCTATCACCAACAAAATGCCACAGAACTGTCACGCATAAGGGATATGAATTTTAACCATGATTAGGAGACAATAAGAGTTAAAACTTATTAAAAAGTACGTAAGAGGTGAACAGAAAAGACCAAGGGTTTATCTACATGGCAAGTTACTGCACAGCAAGCCAGTGTGTTATATATAGGACATTGCGTTTTGAAGTTAAAGAATGCTAAGCTACACTCCAGGACTTTCACTGTGCTGTAGCAGTGTCCACAAAGGATGCTACTGCATGGCAAGCTAGTGCGCTGTAGATTCACTGCATGGTAACTTGCTGTGCAGACAAGCCCTTAATAGAACATAATAGTTGTAATTTTGTATCCCATTGGAAACTATTTTGAAAACTAACTTTTCACATTACAATTATGCAGAAATGGAACTGCGTTTTAATAGCAAATATTTGACATTTATATCTTACTTTTCCACACTGTCCTCAACATGCTGGAGATTCTCTCCCTCATTACTCACAATAACTGTCTCTCTGAATGTATTTCTTGTAGTTGGGGTTGATATTTTACTGTTATCTTTGCTCTCCCCTTTGTGACTGATGTAACATTCAGTGCTTTTCTTCTTTATTTTGTGCTCTTGATTACTTTTTTTTTGAGGCACAGGTACGGAGGAGTTAATGCACATAGGCTGAACGTGGCCTGTAGTAATCCATCTTTCAGAAGGATTCAGCAAGCCCTGCTTATTTTTCTTTGCACCAGCGATAAAGAGGTTATTTTGCTGTAGGCTGTCGGTGGCTGTTTGCTTCAAATGATCTTGCTGTGCTTCTGGTTCGTCTCTGTCAGCAATGTTTAGGTCTCCATATTCATGTGCATATCGGTGTTCATTACTAAGTTTCATCAGCTCCTTAAAATACCAGCACTGACTCTGTGCAGCAACCAAGGAAGAAGCATTTCTGAAGAAAGATAAAAATGCAATTACATTTATTTTAGACAACTGGAATTATATTTTTAAAACAACCATGCATTTATTTTCTAATGTATATAAACCACATATTGGATGAGTTTAGCACACACATAACATTGTGAACACTGAGTACTAAATGACTCCTACTTTAATTGCCAATTTATAATATTCTTAAATTGTTTCTTTCCCTCTCTTTATTTTTTCAGTATCTTGAATACACTAACACATAGTAGTTTGCTTATTTTACTGTACCAGTAGCTTGATTAGAAAATTATTTTTTCTTGGTATTCAGACTTTGGGTTTGAAATACAGACAGGAGTATCTATTTCACTGCAAATTTTAGAGTGGTTAGGAGCATATAGTGCAGCATATTCTGGAGGATTTGAGTATATTTTAATCTATACACCAATAACCTTATGAATCTACCGTAAAACAGGAACTAAGCAAGACAAGGTAAAGATGGTACTATATATTTCTGAATCTAGAGTAGAACATAACAAAACACAGACTCCAACCAACAAGCCTCAATGTCTAGTGAGGGTGTAAAAGAGAATAAAGTCTAAAAAGACTATTAAAAAAATGGAGAAATGCTACCATTTCATTATCTGGGGATCGTACATATCCAGCCAAGGAGGCTGCTTCAAAGAAATCAGATGATGATTAGAGATGGATCACTCAGCCATGGTCTTTATATGAAAGTGTGGAAAAACTGGCGTCTCAAAGTGCATGAAAGTTTGACTGGTTAACTTTAGTTACTTATAGATATGAATCCTGGAAAACTAATGCTGCAGACAAAAACAAAATTGAAGGCTTTGAGATGTGGTACTGGTGAAGACTCTTGTGTATCTCCCGGTCAGAAAAGAAAAAAAGCACTTACACTTGAAATATTACCAGAGAGAAGTGGATTTGGCTCTTGGAAATCAACAGGTGAAAACTTATATATTGTGATCAAATCAGACACAGACATGAAAATACCCTTGAACAAATTATCATGAAAGCAATAGTGATGGATCATTATAGTAAAGGACAACCAGTGAGAAGATGGATAGAAGATTTGCAGCAGATCACTAGGAGTTCAGATGCTGTGTGTGTGAAGTTAGCAATGGATTGAAAAGGCTTCCGAAAATTCTGCTGTGATGTCACCGGATGTCAGCCAGAAACAAATGGACTTTACTACTACTACTATTATTGACAAGCCATCAAAGACTTTGCCTAACATGCTAGATGTCAGATTTGCAGAAATACATGTAGGCATTAATAATGCTCTGGCAAAAATGTCTTATTCTTATCTGGATATTTACCCTACAAGTACATATTTAAAAGCACCCTTTCACCAATGTTGGCAATATAGCCATTAATAAAGCACCATGCTGTGTGATAGTGTAGAGTGACTTACTTTCCCAAACATAAATTATATCAGATTTCAGTATTCAGTGTATGTCACTTTATTAAAGAATTATTACACAATTCTGTGTTTAAAAGAAATATGAGTTGTGACAAACAGTATGTGCAGACTGTACACTTAGATATTACATTGGATTCTGTTTGTAATTGTGTAGTAAAATAATTCTGCATAGAGGAAACACATAGAAGTATCATTATTATTCAACTAAAAAGTACAAAAGTCCCTTATAGATACATAAAAGAGTTTACTGTTTATATTTCTTCTTTCACATTCCCATAACAGAGCTTTCCTGTCATTTTCACTATTTTAAATAGGTACTATTTATAAGGTTTTGAACTTCCATCAGTATCTATTACTGAAACTGAAGTGCTGTATTTCTTAATATAGCTATTTATTAGTAAGTGTCAAAAGATTACGTGGCAGGCATTATTAGAATACAGAAATTTAATTTTTTAAAAACATAATTTCTTAAGCATGGTAAAAACAAGGCATTTGAAAGCAGAAACTGCACAGACAATTTATTTGAGCAGCAGTGGTATATGAAACATGGATTAGAGAACCAACCAGTGATTACTTTTGGCAGATTACATAGCTGAGGTCGTACCTACAGGGGCTCATAACTTAGTGAGATGTGAAACAGACAAGAAGCTTGCTCTTTTTTCAGTTTGTTCTTATTCAACGTTACATTAAGTCAGTTGACTTGGAAAAAGTATCGCAGTATGTAAGTATAATAGCTGTGCTGTTTAGGCTTATGTAGGTATGTTTTGTTTTGGAGTTTTATGTGTGTTTTTTTAAGTGCACTTTTCAATGGTTTTTAAATCACCCATAAAATGTGCTTTGGGCCAAAAAAATATAACATATAGGGTTGTAACCTAAGTGAATACTTCTTAAAACCAAATTTCATAAGAGTTGTTTCATCCATTTCCAATTTACAAGTTTAAATTTAAAAATTACTAAGGGTCACATTTTTAAAGGACCTTCAGATATCATTGGCAATAAAAGATAGTTAAACTAAAGATTAATTGTGAAACAAAAACTAGACATGAGAATTATCTACTAGTAATCATTCTTCTCAAATATATCCAAAATTTAGGCTGCATACTGCTATATTGTGGCAGGAACTGCCACAGCTTTAGAATTTTGTTGTAACCTCCCCAAATACACCAGCAATTGATATTTCCCATCCTTATTGAGGGCTGAAGCAGTCCTAAGTGTCTATAGTCACTTTGCAGGAAAGTGTTTTGCTTATTGAGATACCAGTTATCGATCCACAGTTGAGGACACTATAAAGTTCTCTACATGGTAAATAAGCAGTAGGCAAAATTTTTAGCAAGGAGTCATTGCTTCAAGTGGTAAACTGGTGAGGAAGCATCAGTGCTTCATCTGCAAAACAGACGTCAAGAATCACAGTTAAAATACAGCTTGCTATGGAGATGTGAAAACTTACTGTGTGCTGTAAGAATAAGAGCATGCAGTGTGAACACGTTCTGGAAATCGGAGAGAAAACTGGACACGTAAAATAAGAATAAATCTAAATACTATAGCTCTGAAAAGTAATTAGGGCAGTATGACTTAGAACCCAGGAATGGTCAGACAAAATGAACTGTAAACACAAACTAAATGGACCTTCTACAGGCCTCATCTGTAGAGTTTGTTACAGATAAAGGTTAAAAAACACCCTTCCAATACTGAACTTACGCAGTAAAGAAGGAAGGTGTTACTAGTTAAAAACCTGGTTAACGTAGGACAAAGCTGACTCTTGATGAGGTGATTCTTCCATTGCAAGCCCACATAATACATATATATATAATTTGAAACAGAAGAGGATAGACACTCCATTTAGGATATACTGACTATCACGTACAGAAAAAATGGTCATCTATCTTTTGTAACTGTTATTCTTCAAGATGTGTTGCTCATGTCCATTCCAACGTAACGTGCACAGTAGCTAGAAGGTTTTTCTGCTAGCAGTATCCATTGGGTCAGCTCAGGTGCACCCTGGAGTTGCACCTCCATGGCGCCATATATAGGGCCCTGCTGACCCACCACCACTTCAGTTCCTTCTTGCTGGCCTTGCTCCGACAGAGGGTTAGGCTGGTGGGTTTTGGAATGAACATGAGCAACACATCTCAAAGGACAACAGTTACAAAAGGCAGGTAAACATTTTTCTTCTTTGAGCGCTTGCTCATGTCGATTCAAATTAGGTGACTCCCAACCAGGAACTCAGAGGTAGGGTCAGAGCTCACATGTTTGCTGAATGAACCACTGCTCTGCCGAAGGCTGCATTGTCTCTAGCCTGCTGAGTAATGGCATAATACACGGGAAAGGTGTGGATTGAGGACCACATTGCAGTCCTGCAAATTTCCTGAGTTGGAACCTGGGCCAGGAACGCCACTGAAGATGCCTGCACCCTCATGAAGTGTGCTGTCAGCATGGGGGCAGGTACTTTCACCAGATCATAGTATGTTCAGATACTTGAGGTAATCCATGAAGAAATTTTTTGAGAAGAGACTGGGAGTCCCTTCATTCTGTCTGCTACTGTGACGAATAATTGAGTAGATTTTTGAAACTGCTTCATCTATTCAGTATAGAAGGGTAATGCCCAGTGAACACCCAAAGAGTGAAGTCTTTGTTCCTGGCTGTTTGCATGTGGCTTGGGGTAAAAGACTAAGAAAAATGTCCTGATTAAAGTGAAACTGAGAGTTGACCTTCGGTAGGAAAGCTGGGTGTGGCCAAAACTGAACCTTGTCCTTATAAAAGACTGTGCAGGGAGGTTCAGATGTTAGAGCCTTAATCTTGGATACTCTCCTGGCAAATGTTATTGCTACCAGAAAAGTTCCCTTTCACGAGATACAAAGCAAAGAACATGTCGCTACTGGCTCAAAGAGGAGCCGCAATACTCTGGAAAGAACCAGGTTAAGGTTCCAGGCCGGGATCGGTTGTCATACTTGAGGGTATAACCTCTCAAGTCCTTTAAGGAAGCATCCAACTATTGAGTTGCGATGACCGACTGGCCCGCCACACCTGAGTGATAGGCGGAAATGGTAGCCAAGTGGACTTTTATTGATGACATAGAAAGCCCTTGTTGCTTCAGGTGCAGAAGTCCAAGATAAAAGATACTGTTGAGTGCGCAGAAGATGTGTATTTCTGTGATGACCAAATTGTGAATCTCTTCAATTTGGCTAGGTAGGTGGCCCTAGTAGATGGTTTCCTACTGCCAAGGAGGACTTCCGTAACTGGATCTGAGCAAGCAAGCTCCATAGGGTTTGCCCTGGAGCTTCCAAGCCATGAAGTGTAGAGATTCAGGGTTGCGGTGCTGAAGACCGACATGGTCCTGAGTTATCAGGTCCAGGAGAAGAGGTTGTGTGATCGGAGTTTCCACTGACAGCTCCAGAAGAGATGTGTACCAGTGCTGCCATGGAGCTATCAATATTACCGAGGCTTCATCCCTCCAAACCTTGAGTAGCACCTAGTGGATGAGTGGAATGGGGAGTACCCCCAGAACAATTCCTTACTGGAATTCTAACTATATAATGACTAAACTAACTACAACTACTAACTACTGGCCTAACTACAGAAAAAACAGTCTGAAGACTACTAGGGAGAAAGCTTACCAAAGCAAGAGGGAACGAGTGTTCTGGCTAACTGTCACAGGTGGAAAGAAGGAACTGAAGTGGGGGTGGGTTGGCAAAGCCCTATATACGGCATCATAGACTCCAGGGGCCACCTGAGCCAACCTCAGGAGTACTGTTAGGAGAAAAACCTTCTGGCTACTGTGCATGCAGTGCACACATACCTAATTGGAATCGACATAAGCAAGCACTTGAAGAAGTAGTGAGAATATCTCTGCAAAATAACACACCTAAGTCTTCAACATACATTGTAAGAAGAGTTAGCATGACAGCATTACTCATATAGGAAAATAAAATGATAATCTGTTAATATAGCAAGACAACTCAGATAACACCTCATGATATGAGAGAATACATCTAACAAACATGGGTAAAATGTTTTGTTTCGAGCAAAGAACCTTTAATACTAGACCTTCTGAACCATAAAATGGTAGATATCTAAAGCCCTTCAGAGACTACCTAACATTAAAAAGAGTTATTTTCTGGTTTAAGAAGTTATTACAGTCCTTAATGTAAAGGTGCTAATAGGTCACAGAAAGGCTTGGAAAGATTTACAGTTTCCTGATTTATCTGGGCCTGTTTCAGCAAAGCACTTAAGTAAGCACTTAACTTCAAGCATATGGGCAGTGCCATTAACTTTAGTGGAAATATCCACCCACTTACAGTTAAGCATAGGCTTGATTACTTTCCTGAACTGAAGCGTCTATCCCTATGCAAGACACCAAAGAACTCATGAATGGAATGAGAAACACAGATCACAGATTTCTGTATTATTTTATGAAATATACACAAAAGTGTGTTTCTGATAAATAGCTAAATAACAAATAGCTATTTTGTATGGGATATTGTAATAATATGCAGTTCAGAATTCATATCACAAATATTTTATGCTAACAAAATCTATAACCCTTAGTAAGGAATAGGACAATCACTACAGACAATGCATGAAGGTCTCATCCTGGAAATGTAGATGTTGCCCCAGGATGAAAACATTGAGTGATTCCAGAGATTAATCAGAACAAGAAAAGCCCCAGTAAGATCCCTTATCAAAATAAAGCAAACACAAAAAAACCTGTACAAAAATAAACTTGTAACATATTTGAAAAAATGAAAAAAAGCTAGTTATGCAACATATATAGTAGGAGGATGTCTGTTAACAAATACTGTACATTTTATTTATGCGTACACTTACATTCAAGTGTATACACCCACACGCATCCACACATACAGAGTGACCAACTTCTTGATTTCTAAAAGGACTTGACATTTCAGTGCTAGACAAGTGAATTATTTGAACTGATATATCCATTTCTTGGCATATGTATCAGAACTAGATTAATAATGATCAAATAGGAAACTTTTGATTGGCCCAAGACCAATTAATTTGTTATGCAATGTTACCTGCCTCCTTATTACCTGCTTTATGTTATCTTCTCTAAAATTATTCTGGGAAAGATGTTTTCTCCATACTTCTACATTATCTCCTTGCAAGACAATCTCAATCTCATAAATTTATTTAAGAAAAATTTACCACAGGACAGCTGCTCAAGCATCAAGTCCCACAGTCTTCCCTTATAAAAACTTCAAGCTTTACCTATGTACCTCCGATCATTTGGAGTATTATCAATATACCCAAGAAAAACTAATATGGAAAAAAATCTCAATGTGCCCTTAACAAAAATCAATTTAATCTAACCTTGGAACATAAATACTAAAATGTATAGATTGAATCGGCCCTTAGAGGATAGACAAACTTGTTTGGATCTCTTAAATTTAACCTAAACTCTGACCTGGCTTTGTAAGCTTATTTTGAGGATAATTATAACATCATTGTAAAGCTCTTTCTGTTTAAATTACTAATATATACTCTTATTATTAATGTAATTTATATTTCCAGACAAAAATTTAAGTAAAATACAGGAAAACAATGAGGAAGTAAACTAAAGACATAACATTTTCAAAAGGTTGTTTTTGAAAATAATAATATTTGCATAAAAAGATTTCAGATATCTACCCTGGTTCAATGGTCTTCTTTTTTATTAAGTCAATTTCTTCAATCTGGGCTTGACAAAATTTCAAAAAGCTTCCTGGTTCTGACTCTTTGATTCTTTCAGTTGAGAGTTTTTCAGGAGAATTTAGGTTTTCACCATTAAGAAATTGCAAAATAGGAAGTATTTTAAGTAGGGAACACCTTTTAAAAGAGGAGAGAACAATCCATTATTAGCATAATGGAAAAACTTGCATTTTACAATCCAAAGTCTAGAAATACCCATCACAACTACTTAAAGAGATTGACCTTTAATTATGTTATTTTACTAAACATTTTGGTATACATGAAAATGTTTACATAAAATTACTATACCTTATTTGATATTTATTTACTGTTTATTACTAGCAATATTTACTCTTATGGAAACCACAAAAATAACATAAGAAATCATTTCTTAGCAGCAATTCTTAATACTTTGTAGGTATATAGACACTGGGTGAAATCCTGGCCACACTGAAGTCAATGACAAAAATCTCTGATTCAAAAGGTGATGTCAGATGTCATCCAGATGTCATCCATTACCATTAACAACTTCATGAGTACCTGAAATATTTTTGTGTTTTATTTTAAACATAGGCAACTGATTTGAAAGCAATACAGAAAACTATATCATGATGGAGTAACAAAAAAAATAATAAAAAAAATAAAGCAGCACAGGTTGACCCAACACTTTTGGAGACAAATTCAAATACTGCATAGACTGGGAATGAAAATGGCATTGCAATCTCAACTCACTCTCTATCTGCATACACAACAAAAACAAGACAATTCAACCTCACTAGCAGTCTCAGGAAAGTTCATGTGGAACAGCAGGGGTGTTGCAAGTTACGAATGAGAGGAAAACAGCACGGAACTTGCAAATTCTAGTGCTGTTAATCACACATTTTTATGAGAATTAAGGGATGGCTCCTGCTCCAATCCTAGTCACTAGGTTAGGTCCTTGCTTCTGTAAATACCTAAATGGAACTCCCGCTGACTTCAATAGAACAGGATGGGTTAATTCACCCCCTTTAAAAAAACACCTTAGATAGCTATTGGAAATCATTTTTAGTTTTCTAAAAGATGTATTTAAAAAAAAATGTATACAGAAATGTGTAACATCTGATTTAATAGACTACGGGATTAACAATGCCCCTCATAGCATGAAGTCCATCCTAGAAGAAAGGAAGTTGTACCAGTGAAATCAGAGGGAGGATGGCTAATGAATTTCCTGGGCAGCTCTTTCCATGCAAGGGATAATCTGGCACACAGATGTTAAGAACACTTTTTATTTGTGTCTTATTTGCCAATTAAACCTCATGGTATTTTAAATATTTATTTAGGACAATACAATACGTATTGTGTCCAATATCCCTTATTTTCATTTCAAAATTTTTTCAAGTTATCAAACTGCAAAAAATATCTTAAATTGGTAAAACAGTATATCTTAATGCAGAGAATTTTAAATAAGTCTGAATTAGCTTTTTCTTTATTTAGATTTAAACAACACACATTAAAGAAAGCCTATTCCGCACTATAGGAACCTTGCCATCAGTTAAGACTATATTATATAATCCTACAGAACCAGACCATTCCTTGACCATCACCCATATTTAAAGAAAAGAATGTTACTTAGCTGAGATCATATATGTCAAGTTTCAAATCTGAGCAAATTTCTATGGCTGAGTTACATTATCCACAATATAGATTGGCAAAAGTCTTTACAACAGTGCTATTTGATGCAGATATAAAGATTACTCTCTCTCTCTCTCTCTCCTTGTTATGGCAAATGTAATACTGTCTAAAATATACTTAAAATAAAAGGATCATTTTAGATACACTGGCCTTGAGCTTGTAGTGAAGAGCCAATGTTGAATAATGATACATTTAAAAAGTGCCATATCAAGTTGATTAATGCTGGAAGTAGTGTATCTTCGAGCTATGGGATCTCAACACTAGTTTTTCCAGCTGGGTTTCTCCTGGTGAAGGGCTGAGTCAATATTTCATTTAGTGAAAACTTCCTGGTGAATATTCTGTCACTTAAGAGGCTCTATTAATCATTACTGCAGTGAAACACATTCCCCTAGGAACGCTCAGACTGATCCCAGGGTTTAATTTTTAAAAAGCAATTTCTTAGTACTTCAGTTTTGTCGGTGTTATCGCTGGCTGGACATGAAAGTAGGAAACCGATTGGAAAATTTTACAAGTAATTCCTTTGTTGGTATCAAGGGGTTACGTAAAGTTCATTGGAACATATTGCCTGAAGTTATAGTTAATGCTGTATTCAACAAATCCATATTTTATACTATCCCAGCCTTTAAATCCTTTAGATAAATGAATCTCTTGTCCAATCATAAAAGCTCTATTGGGCCAAATGATCTAAGAGAGGAACCTGAGGTATCAGTTCTTAAAGTTAATAGGAATTCAGAAGTAATTTCTTTTTCCTGAGTAATGTCTGAGGAAGAAATTAGTTCTATGAGACATCAGAAATTAAAAACAGTGTAAACGTAAATGTGAGCTTTACTGAAATGTCATATGTTGAAGACTAATATTAAATAGTACTTGCATTCATTAACAGTAGTACAAATATCTGTATGCATTAAATATAAACATGTATTTACAACTACTTCTGCTACTGTTTGAAAGCTTCAAATTCCAAAAATGTTCATACGTTTTTCCACTTGAATACTAACCTGAAGTTTGCTAAAAGATCTCCTGCTGGAGAAAATATACATATATATTTTTCTCTCTTTATATACCACATGTAAAAAACAAAACAAAACAAACCCTGAATTTCTCACACCAATAAAGTAAAAAAATGGCAAATCACTGCACTGGGGAAGCTTGTAATACTGGAGTACAAAATTTTGTGTTTAACTGGCTTGAAGTTATGCAAGGAACTGAAAAAAGTACAAAAAATGATTACAGAAATGAATGTCAAAGGCAATGTTTACTCGGATAATGATCTGATCATACTGAAGGTTACTATATACAGTCACGCGGTACTGTACTTGAGGGACTATGGCTCACGGGCAGCAAAAGTAGGAAATCACAAGAACATTACTAGCAGCATATTTCTGTGGATTGGAAAGACTGGTCCCAGAGACTAGGAAAACAAAGAAGAAAAGAAGTTAAGAAATATTTCAATCTATGGTTCCAAGAAGAGCTTATCAATCAGTAATATATTTTTTAATAATTTAAAAAAATAAACCCTCAAACACTGCTACATATTCCACCGCCTTGTGATATCACTTTTGATAAATAATACAAGCCAGGCCAGGAACCAATTGCTAAGCTCTTTTAATTTTTTTTAAGTGTTCCTAGTCAAAATCATAATCAACTACATACTCATATCTTATCTGAACCTTGTTATCTCAACCCAGAATACTGACATTTTTAATGGGCTTAATATCTGTTTTCTATACTTAGAACTATTCTATATAAGTAATCCTTTCCCAAATAAATACTAGATGCCCTTATTTGGAAAGAACATTTTAGATTACTCTGGTCCAGGTGTGGGCAACCTTTCAGAAGTGGTGTGCCGAGTCTTCATTTATTCACTCTAATTTAAGGTTTTGCATGCCAGTAATAAATTTTAACATTTTAGAAAGTCTCTTTCTATAAGTCTGTAACTATACAACTAAAGTATTGTCGTATGTAAAGTAAATAAGGTTTTTAAAATGTTTAAGAAGCTTCATTTAAAATTAAATTAAAATGCAGAGCCCCCCGGACCGGTGGCCAGGACCAGGGCAGTATGAGTGCGATTGAAAATCAGCTTGTGTGCCTCCTATGGCACCTGTGCCATAGGTTGCCTACCCCTGCTCTGGTCAATCTAAAGCTTCTCTGAATCAACTAAATGGCTCACTTAAAAAGTTGTGTGATGGGGACAGCTTACTGACCTAATAGTTTATTCTGCCCTATCATGTACAAGACAAAAGTTGGATTCCAGGCCTGCCATCTTTCTCTTGAAGCTACCAGGCCAGAAAGTTAAATGAAGGAACTCTGGATTTGATGCAGGATCAGACTGGCCACTCAGGAATCCTCTGCCTAAAAAGGTTAAGGAAAAGATTTGGAAAGGGGGAGTTTGTCGATTTATTTACCTGGCTCTTTAGGGAACAACAGTCAGAGAAAGTCGGCAAAAAGAACAAAAAAAGATGAGAACAAACCTCAAAGTGCCTCAAAATTTTAAGAACAGTCTTTTGCAGTTATGTGAGCATAACTGGCTAGAGAGTTATATTTCCTTGTTCAAGTACGAGGACTTAATGGGAAGGGCTTATGCTACATTATGGTGGGGTAGCACAGTTAAATCACGACAAAGAATATAGACAGAGGATGGCAAAGGAGACAGTTACCTTGGGTTACAATAGACCAGGAACTTTGGCTGGAGTGTATGACTCCTTATTACCCAACCTAGCTGGCATTCATAGACATTCACTTTCAAAATATGGACTTAAAACGAAGATGTGCTTTACATTTATCTATGGAAAATGTTTTTGCTCCCAATCCAAGTACAAACACCACTGTAGCTGATGGGGGGGGGGGGCAGCACATTGCCCTCTCCTGCTATGGGGGTAAAAGTTGGTAGGAAAAGGGGTCAAACAAGGACTCACTGCTTCAAGAGATGCTACAGGGGGAGGCAGTAATCTTGAGAAGGCTCCTTCTCCAAATTAAAATACAGGCTTTATGGAATATTATTGGACTACCCCAAGAAAAAATATGCACCTTATTTATGGAATGGATCTTCAGCCAGTTTTAAAATCCCATATGAAGGAGTGAGATACAACTCCTGGGCAAAGAAGTCGATTAAAGGCATCAAGCACACAGTCAGAGCAAAGATAACCCCACATTATAGGGCTAGATCCTGGTGCCCACACTGGCTGCTTCATATCCCACAAAGCAGCCAGAAAGATGGCAGATCCAGCCCTTTAAATATTTCCCAACTATAGAATAATCCTTAGGTAGTACAGAGTTATTATAGAGGCTTCCTGACAACCCTCTCAGTCTAGGGGATGTGGGCAGGGAAAATGTGCACAGTTGGTTGCCTGTATTCTTCAGCTGTTGGGATGGCCCTCAGTGTCCCTGAAGCTGCTCTGCTTTACACCCGAGACTGGCTCAGGGTACGTCTACAGCACGAAATTAATTCGAAGTTATTTTATTCGAATTTCCTGAATCGAGTTCATACATTCGATGTTATGTGTCCCCACTAAAGCGCGTGAATTCAGCAGAGTGTGTCTACAGTACCGAGAATAGCATCGAATGGCAGAGCGCTGCACTGTGGTAGCTATCTCACAGTTCCCGCAGTCGCTGCCGCCCATTGGAATTGTGTGTTAAGCTCCCAGTGCATGATGGGGCAAAAATATTCTTGCGGGTTTTTCTGGGTGTGTGCCATCACTCGCTCCTCTCTCTGTGAAAGCTCCAGCAGACGCCATGCTGCCAGCAGATGGTGCAGCACGGCGCACCACGTGTCTCCTGGTATGTTGAATCCACTTCAAATGTCCTCTCCTCTTTCTATCTACTCTTTTCCCGCTGTATCTCGGCCATTGTGAACAGAGCCGCACAGCTTCCGCCACTTTTTCCACATAGTCGGTACTGGGCTCCTGTGGAAGCTACAGAAGGCAACAATTCCCTGTTGTTTCTTGCTCATCATGAACAGAGCCGCATAGCTTCCACCGCAAACTCTGCTCACGCTTCCGCCACAAACTCTGCTCTCGCCGCTTTTTCCATGTTGTCGATCTTGGGCTCTCGTGGAAACTACAGAAAGAAATAATTCCCTGCTGTTTCATGGCCATCATGAACAGAGCCGCACAGACAATCTGGAGAAAGCAGTGGAAGCTGTCCTGGGCTCCCATGGAAGCTACAGAAGACAACCATTTACCGCCTTTTATTGGCCATCTTGAACTGAACAGCTCATTTTGCGCCCTTTTCCAAGGATTACCTATGCAGGTGCCATTGCGCGGCAAACATGGAACCCGCTCAGATCTCTGCTGCAGTTTTGACCATTGTAAATACCTCGCGCATTATCCAGCAGTATGTTCAGTACCTGCAAAACCAGGCGAGGAAGCGATGACAGTGCGATTACTATACTGATGAGGACATGGACATGCATCCGACAAATTAAATTAAAAATTAAAATTCACCCACGAAAGCTCATGCTCCAATACGTTTGTTAGTCTAGAGGTACCACAGGACTCTTTGCTGCTTTGATATGGACACAGACATTCCTAGATGCAAAGCATGTGGCGATTGGGAGATCATGGTGGCAGTGGGCCAGGTTCATGCCATGGAATGCTGATTCTGGGCCCGGGAAACAAGCACAGACTGGTGGGATTGTGTAATGTTGCAAGTCTGGGATGTTTCCCAGTGGCTGCGAAACTTTTGTATATCGTAGGGCCACTGTCATGGAACTTTGTGACTTGCTGTCCCCGGCCCTGAAGCGCAAAGACACCAAAATGAGAGCAGCCCTCACCATTGAGAAGCGAGTGGCTATAGGACAGTGGAAGCTTGCAACGCCCGCCAGCTACTGGTCAGTCGGGAATCAGTTTGGAGTGGGCAAATCTAATGTAGGGGCTGCTGTGCTGCAAGTAGCCAACGCAATCATTGACCAGCTGCTATCAAGGGTAGTGACTTTGGGAAATGTGCAGACCACTGTGGATGGCTTTAACACACTGGGGTTCCCTAACTGTGACAGGGCAATAGATGGAACGCATATACCCATCTTGGCCCCAGCTCACCATGGTGGCCAGTACATAAACCACATGGGGTACTTTTCAATGGTGCTGCAAGCACTGGTGGATCACAAGGGACGTTTCACCAACATCAACGTGGGATGGCCGAGAAAGGTGCATGACACTCGCATCTTCAGGAACTCTGGTCAGTTTGAACAGCTGCAGGAAGGGACTTACTTCCCAGACCAGAAAATTACTGTTGGGGATGTTGAAATGCCTACAGTTATCCTTGGGGACCCAGCCTACCTCTTAATGCCATGGCTCATGAAGCCGTACACAGGCACCCAGGACAGTACTAAGGAACAGTTCAACTATAGGCTGAGCAAGTGCAGAATGGTGGTGGAGTGTGCTTTTGGACGTTTGAAAGGGCACTGGCACAGTTTACTGACTCGGTTAGATCTCAGCACAACCAATATTCCAATTGTAATTGCTGCTTGTTGTGTGCTCCACAAAATCTGTGAGAGTAAGGGGGAGACGTTTATGGCAGGGTGGGAGGTTGAGGCAACTCACCTGGCTGCCAATTTCACACAGCCAGATAACAGGGTGATTAGAAGAGTGCAGCAGGGCGCGCTGCACATCAGAGAAGCTTTGAAAGCCAGTTTCATGACTGGACAGGATACAGTGTGACAATTGTGTTTGTTTCTCTTGAGGTTACCCGTACCCTATATATATGAAAGGAACTTAAGTCAAAATTGTTTAAAAACTGATTATTTGAGGCACAACACACTGAGAGAAATTAGAAGGTAGACTGGGGGGGTGGGGTTTAGGGCGGTGGAGGAAGAGGGAAGGACAAGTCCAGAAACCAAATCAAAAGTTCGCAATATGCCAGCTTTCTGGTGCTTGGGCGATCCTCTGGGGTTGAGCATGTGGTTCCCCATAGCCTCTTCTCCTTGTGTTCTTGGGCCTCTGGGTGAGGAGGCTATGGAACTTGGGGAGGAGGGAGTTTGATTATACAGGGGCTGCAGCGGAAGTCTGTGGTCTTGCTGCCTTTCCTGCATTAGATCCACCATACAGCAGAGCATGTCAGTTTGCTCCCCCATGAGCTTCACCATAGCATCCTGCCTGCTCTCATTGCGCGCCTCCCTCCTCTCTTCGTGTTCCTGTAATGCTTTAGGGGACTCCGCAAATGTTTGCCTCCATGCATTCAGCTGGGCTCTATCAGTGCAGAAGGACTGCATGAGCTCGGCAAACATGTCCTCCCGAGTTCATTTTTTCCGCCTTCTAATCTGGACCAGCCTCTGGGACGGAGTAGATAGGGGCCGAGTTGAACATTTGCACCAGTGGGAGGAGAAAAAGCGATGGTAGTATATTAAAAAATACATTGCAGAGAACAAAGGGGGCACTTTGGTATGAGTAAGCCATCACACACGGCTGGGCAACAGAATTCATCTTGCAGGCACACGGGGTTCTGCTTCTTCTACATTCATTTTAATGCTTTCAAACTGCTGGGCCTCCTTTCTCACAGCAAGCAATGCCTGGTGGGTTTGCCATATAAAAGGAGGGCCTGCGGGCCCTCTGGAATGATCACTGCACACGACATACACACAGACACCCTGCCCCCCACCACGTGGCTCTGATCAGGCTCAGAGCAGGGATGAGCCATTTACTCTAAACGCGAACAATCTAGTGTGGCTGGGTTCCCCCTCGCCACCGTATGGCTCCGATCAGGCTCTCACTCACCAGAAGTACTGCTTCGGTACAACAAGTACTCCTGGGTAGCAGGAAGCCTTCCACTTGGTCAACATATCTGGAGTACTGGGGAGTGAAGGTACTTGGGAGTGAGGGGAGGCTATTGGATCCAGTGTTAAGATTAGTTCCTGGCTAGGGGGGAAAATGGATTCCCCACTTGCTGCCTATGTACTTCCCTCCTCCTCCTTCATCCTCCAATGTCCCTTCCTCCTCGCTCCATGCCACTCCCCCCTTGCACGTGTCCACAGACAGTGGTGGGGCAGTGGTGGCGTCACCCCCCATAATTGCATGGAGCTCATGGTAAAAGCGGAATGTGTGGGGCTGTGACCCAGGGCACCCGTTTGCCTCCCTGGCTTTTTGGTACGCTTGCCTGAACTCCTTGATTTTTGTATGACACTGCTCTGTGTCCCTGGAGTAGCCTCTTTCCATCATGGACCTGGAGACTTTAGTATAGGTATTTGCGTTCCTTTTTTCGGAACGTAGTTCTGCCATCACAGACTCATCTCCCCAGCATGCAATGAGATCCAGTACCTCTCGTTTGGACCATGCTGGAGCTCATCTGCAAATCCAGGACTGCGTGATTTCTTGTGATGGTGGACTCTGCATGGTTGCCTATGATGGTGGACTGCTCCGATGGTCACCTGCGCTGCTGGTGACCAAACAGGAAATGAAATTCAAAAGTTTCCAGGGCTTTTCCTGCCCACCTGGCTAGTGCATTGGAGTTGAGAGTGTTGACCAGAGCGGTCATAAGGGAGCATCCTGGGATAGCTCCCGGAGGTCAATAACGTTGAATTGCATCCACAATACCTTTAACTTGGGATTGTGATCTCAATTTAAGCGCTACTCCACTTGCCAAGGTGGAGTACAGAAATCGAATTAAAGAGCCCTTTAAAATAAAAAAAAAAAAGATTGGCCATGTGGACAGAATCATTTTTTTTCCGAAATAACTCGGCTAATTCCGAAATAACAGGGCTAGTGTAGACCAGGCCTCAGTCTCTGAAGTCTGAGATTTAATTCTTTGTCCTCTTCTCTCTCCCAACCTGTTATACTAACCATATCTCAACCACAACTGAAGAATTAGTCCTATACACCGCTGCATACAAAAATCCATAATCAAATATTGTTTTCTCAAAGTTTATTCAAATGAAAGCTACTTTTTAAGAAGCATTGCACAGCAATCACTCACTGGAAATATCATAAAAGTGTTCTATTGAGATTATGACAGCGATTGCAGTAACTCAAAGAGATGGAACCTAGTAAACCTGACAATTTAAATTTGCACACCATTTTGGAAAGAGAACAGAGATGAAGTGATAGGTGTGCTGTGAAACATCTGAGTGACAAACATCTGTGCCAGAACAGCAGTAAGTACTCTACTAAACCATCTTAATTTGTGAGTTTAACTTTATAAAGCTATAAAGCATTTTAAGACATGTTCTTTAATTTTATTTGGAGTTGGGAAAAAACGCTAATTAGAAGGGAGAGTAAGTTGGAAGTAACCACTGCCACACTCTGGCAAACTTATGAAAATATACAGCATTTTACTAAAAATCCAGAAATGTTGGGCTACAGTTTGGTGTCCCTGCTTGAGCAAAGTTTCCATTGATATCAAGAAGAATTTTCTTCAAATAAATAGTGCAGAATTCAGCCCATTTTTCTGCATGTTTTATGCAATTCCCCCCTCCCTATCAGTGCTATTGTAAAGAGATGTATGTATGTACATCACAGTTCTCTTTCACAGTATACCTCTACTGTTCCTACTTCATTCATGTAGAAGTGTCATACACTCCTGCAAACAACCTACTATCTAAGACCAAAGAGTTGTGGGTAGGGAAAGCATGCTTTGTGTCAACAATTTTACAAGTGAAGACAGACAACTACTCGCTCACTTATACCTTCAATGACTCTTCAGAGTCCTTCACAGTGAAGGAAGGAAATCAGAAGGAAACAGAATGTCTCCATAAAAAGAACACTGAAGTCATGAACTTTTTCCAATTCTTTTTATCCAGACTCATTAACTCTCACCCCCGTCCAAGTTATAAATCTCTGAACACAAAAGGAAAGACGGTTACTCACCTTTGTAACTGTTGTTCTTCGAGATGTGTTGCTCATATCCATTCCAGTTAGGTGTGCGTGCGCTGCGTGCACGTTTGTCGGAAGACTTTTTACCCTAGCAACACTCGGTGGGTCGGCTGGGAGCCCCCTGGAGTGGTGCCACTATGGTACTGGATATATATCCCTGCCGACCCAGCCACCCCTCAGTTCCTTCTTGCCGGCTACTCCGACAGTGGGGAAGGAGGGTTGGTTTGGAATGGATATGAGCAACATATCTCGAAGAACAACAGTTACAAAGGTGAGTAACCGTCTTTTCTTCTTCGAGTGATTGCTCATATCCATTCCAGTTAGGTGATTCCCAAGCCTTACCTAGGCGGTGGGGGCGTGGGAATGTTACCTGAGCCGAGATGTTGGCAGAATGCAAACTGCTAGAGCCCAAAGGCTGCATCACTCTAGATTGTTGCCACTGAACCAGAATCATATAATGTGAAGCAAAGGTGTGAGACTGGGACCAAGTAGCGATGCGCAACATAATTTTCTGGATTGGTACATGAGCCAGAAAGGCAGCGATGAGCCTGAAGCCCTGGATAGAAATGCGTGTGCAGATGGCCCAAGGGAACATTGAGCCAAAGTCTCACAAGCAAGTGCGATGCACGCCGTTCACCCACGGAGGGATTCTCTGGGAGGAAAACCAGGTAGCCCCTTCATTCGGTCGCCACTTGCAATGAAGAGTTGGGCAATTTATCGATAGGGCTTGTCCATTCAATATATAAAATGTGAGCGCTCTACGGACCATCTAGGGAGTGCAACTGTTGTTCCCGTCCGAGATGAGTGTGCTGTTTGCGAAAGAGACCGGAAGGAAGATGTCCTGATTGGTATGAAGGGCCGGTACCACTCTAGGAGGAACACTGGGGTATGTCGCAACTGCACCTTGTCCTTGTAGTGAAAAGACAGTATTACGGTGGTCACCAGTGAGCGCTGAAGCTCGGAGAGGAGAATGGCCTGGGTGATGGTAAGATGGCTACGAGGAAGGGAAAACTGTCTTCCAGGACAGGATATTATAGCAGCGAGCAAGTTGCCAACGGCTCGAACGGTGGAGACATAAGTCTGTTTAAGACTAGGTTGAGGTCCCAGGTAGGGGCAGGGTGGCGTACTTGGGGGTATAGGCGTTCCAGGCCCTTGAGAAATCTAGTAACTATAGGGTGCGAGAACATGGAGCGGCCACTCGCCCCTGGGTGGAAAGTAGAGATGGCCACCAAGTGCACCTCAATGAAGAGCCCTGCTGCTTAAGAGACCAGAGGTAGTCCAAGATGGTAGGGATTGCGACCTCAGTGGAAGTTACATTCTGTGTTCCGCACCAGCGGGAGAAATGCTTCCACTTGGCCAGATACGTTGACCAAGTGGAAGGCTTCCTGCTACCCAGGAGTACTTGTTGTACCAAAGCAGAGTAACGCAACTCTGACTGGTTTAGCCATGCAGCAGGCGTGCTGTGAGGTGAAGGACCTGCAGGTCTGGGTGGCGAAGACTGCCGTGGTCCTGCGTGATGAGGTCTGGGTGGAGTGGCAGGGTAGTTGGGTTGGCTATTGACAGGTCTAGCAGCATGGTGTACCAGTGTTGCCTGGGCCATGCTGGAGCGATCATGATTAGGTGCGCTCTGTCCCTGTGGAGTTTTAGCAGGACCTTGTGAACCAGCGGGAATGGTGGGAAGGCATAGAGCAGCTGGTTCTTCCACGGCATTAGGAATGCGTCCGAGATCGACCCCAGTGAAAGATCGTGGAAGGAGCAGAACATCTGGAATTTCCTGTTCGCGCGGGAGGCGAACAGGTCTATGTGGGGATATCCCCACTTTTGGAAGACTGAATGAATAACATCCGGGCGTATCGACACTCGTGGCACAGGAAGGACTTGCTCAGTTGATCTGCTAGAGTGTTCCGAACCCCTGGGAGAAAGGACGCTACCAGATCTATCGAGTGGGCTATGCAAAAGTCCCAGAGTCGGATGGTCTCCTGACAAAGGGGGGAAAGATCGAGTCCCTCCGTGTTTGTTTATGTAATACATGGCCGTTGTGTTGTCTGTAAACACTGAGACACAACGGCCTTGAAGATGTTGCTGGAATGCCTGGCACGCCAGGCGGACTGCTTTCAGCTCTCGGACATTTATGTGTAGTGCCAGTTCCTGAGATGACCAGAGGCCTTGTGTACGAAGGTGTCTGAGGTGAGCATACCAGCCGAGAGGTGACGCATCTGTTGTCAGGGACACTGAGGGTTGGGGTGGATGGAACGGCAGCCCTGCACACATCAGGGAGGGAGTTAGCCACCAGACTAGGGAGCCTAAAATGCTCGGCGGAATGGTGTCTATTGGGTCCCTGCCCGGGCGGTATACCGAGTTGAGCCAAGTTTGGAGAGGACGGAGGCGGAATCTGGCATATTTGGTCATGAATGTGCAGGCGGCCATGTGACCTAGGAGACCGAGACAAGTGCGAGTCGAGGTCGTCGGGAAATTCTGCAGACCTCGGATGATTGTTGCCATTGCCTGAAACCGCGGCTGTGGTAAGGAGGCCTTGGCTAGATTGGAGTCCAGGGTAGCTCCTATGAAGTCTAGCCTCTGCATGGGAACCAGAGTGGATTTCTTCATATTGATCATCAGACCTAGACGTGTGAATAGGTCCCTGACGATGCCCACATGCTGGGTGACTTGTGTCTCGGAGGTTCCTCGGATTAGCCAATCATCCAGATACGGAAATACGTGTATCCGAAGTCGGCGGAGATATGCGGTGACTACGGCCATACACTTTGTAAATACTCTTGGGGCCGTAGAAAGGCCAAAGAGCAGGATCATAAACTGGAAGTGCTGACGGTCGGCTACGAAGCGAAGGTACCTCCTATGCGGAGGAAAGATGGCGATGTGAAAGTATGCGTCCTTCATATCGAGAGCAGCATACCAGTCTCCAGGATCCAAGGATGGGATAATGGTCCCCAGGGATACCATGCAGAACTTCAACTTTATCATAAACTTGTTGAGTCCTCGCAGGTCTAGGATAGGTCTGAGACCTCCCTTTGACTTGGGGATTAAGAAATAACGGGAGTAAAACCCCTTGCCCTTTTTGTCCTTTGGTACCTCCTCTATCGCTCCCATGGCGAGGAGCGTCCGCACCTCTTGCAAGAGGAATTACTCGTGAGAGGGGTCCCTGAAGAGGGACGTGGATGGAGGGCGGGAGGGCGGGGTTGAAACAAATTGGAGGTGGTATCTATATTTCACCATGCGTAGGACTCAGAGATCTGAGGTTAACTGGGACCATGCCGGGAGGAAGTAGGAGAGACAGTTGAAGAAGGGAGGAAAAGGATCCTGGCCTGTAACTGGTATGCTGTCCTCGGGCGCACCTTCAAAAGTTGAACTTTGGTCCCACTGGTGGTTTCGAGAGACCTTGGTTTTGGCCCCCTTGGGGTCCTGACTGGCGTCTACGCCCACCTCGTCCGCGCCGCCTGCCCAAGTCTTGTCTGTGTCTAGGTATAAAGTATGGGCGGTGAGGCTGGGGACGGAAAGGCCTGCGTTGAGTCACTGGCGTATGCATCCCTACAGAATGCATTATGACCCTATTGTCCTTCAGGCTTTGCAGTCTAGGATCAGTCTTTTCCGAAAAAAGACCTTTGCCATCAAACGGCAAGTCCTGGATGGTATACTGCAGCTCCGGTGGGAAGCTGGAAACCTGCAGCCATGAGATGCGTCTCATGGCAACGCCCGAGGCCAGAGTCCTGGCCGCTTAATCGGCTGCATCTAGCGAGGCCTGGAGGGAAGTTCTGGCCACCTTTTTCCCTTCCTCCAAGAAGGCAGCGAACTCTTGGTGGGAATCTTGAGGGAGTAGCTCCGTAAACCTCCGCACCTCGGCCCAGTTGCTGTAATTATAGCGGCTGAGCAGGGCTTATTGATTTGCCACTCGGAGCTGTAGGGCGCCTGCCAAATACACTTTTTGGCCAAGCAGGTCCATTCACCTAGCCTCTTTCGACTTCAGGGCTGGAGCCTGTTGGCCATGGCGCTCCATCTCATTCACGGACTGAACTACTAGTGAGCAGGAAGGAGGATGGACATACAAATACTCGTATCCCCAAGAGGGTACCATGTATTTACGCTCAACTCCCCTGGCCGCAGGAGGTATAGAGGCTAGGGATTGCCATATAGTGTCGGCATTGGCTTGGATGGTCCGGATAAATGGTAGAGCCACTCTAGTGGGGGTATCCGCCGACAGAATGCTCACTACCGGGTCCTCTACTCTAGGACCTCCTCCACCTGGAGGTTCATATTGAGTGCTACCCTCCTGAGGGGGTCCTCATGAGCTCTCAGGTCGATTGGAGGAGGGCCCGAGGAGGATGTTCCTGCCACCGCCTCATCCAGAGAAGAGGAAGAGGAAATGCCGGGGATGAGTATGTCCTGTGTGGCCTCTTGCTCTAGGCTCACCTCCTGCTCCAGTGGGACCGGGGAGACTGGTGGGTGGACTGGTGCTTCCTCTGTACCAGCCGGACAGGGACGGCTAGCTGTGGCCTCTGGCACTCAGTGCTCTGATGGGGCAGAGCGAGACAGAACTACTGGAGCATCCTGGGCTTGGTGGTACACCCAAGGTGTCCGGAAGGACCACTGATGTGGGGCTTGGTCCTGGGTCTGGGCATCCTGAAAGACTCCAGTGGGCACATCCGAATCACGGTCCGGACCATAAGAGCTGTCCGCGTGGGATGACACTGAAGTGTGTCTGGATGGCCATGGAGGAGCGGAGAAGCCCTGGGCAGAGTTTCTATCCCTGGCGGACCTTGCTTTACTCGGCACTGGAGACCGGTACCGGGAGGCATGCCGGAACCAGGAACGAGATCGGGACCTGCGACCGGAGGGTGCCGGGAGGTCGACCGAGATCTCAAGGCTCGACGTCGGGAGCGGCTACAGGAGTCACAGTGCCTGGAGAGGTCCTGGGACTCAGAACGGTGCCAAGAGTAGAGTGCCGGCGAAGTGGATGCCGACCAGTGCCGCAAGTACAACCAATACTGAGGAGGAGAATGGTGCCGGGACTGCGAGCGGTGTCGGGAGTGGGAGCACTGTCTGGACCTAGAACGTCTGCGGGACCGCGATCTTGAGCGGTGCCGGTCCGCTGTGCCGACAGAAGGTGGTCTTATCAAGGCCGGCTTGCCTATAGACTGTATTACCCGCATCGGCGGTACCGGGGGTAGAGGCAGCGTCGGCTCTGTCATGGCAATCAGATCCCTCGCCGTTGAGAATGTCTCCGGCGTGGATGGGATAGTGAGCTCTACCGCGGCACGTGCCGGGGAGCTAACAGGCACCGGACTCGACGGCCCTTGTGGGACCGGAATCTACGGTGCTGATGTTGTCGGTGCCGCGGCGGGTGTTTGCGCCGGGCGATCCAACTGAGACGAGCTCTCTGGCTGCGGTGCAGGCGGCACAGAAGCAGCAGGAGTCTTCGTCTTTCCCACCTCGGGGAGAGGGAGCAGCGTGGAGCCGACTTGGGTGCCAGCGACGGCCGGTGCCGAGATGCCTTGATAGTACCGGTGCGATTCAGTGTCGACGAGGCGCTTCTGCCCGCCAATTGACCAGCGCTCGGTGCCGAAGGCGGAGGAGTGACAGCCGCCTCCATGAGGAGCTCTCCTTTTTTGTCTGTGGCTTGAAAGCCTTGCAAATGTGGCACTTAGCTGTTAGGTGCGATTCCCCGAGGCACTTCAGACAGGAGTCGTGTGGATCTCCTGTCGGCATCGGCTTGCGACAGGCCGAGCACGGTTTGAAACCCAGTGAACCGGGCATGGGCCCCGGGTGTGGGGAAGGGACTAATCCCCGAACCCCTCTGAACTATATTACACTAACTATGCTATAAACAGAAAATTAAGTATAACTATATAAAAAGTTTACTACTATGCACACAATAATGAATGAGAGAACTACGAGTAGCTAGGGAAGTGGAGGTCAGCTAAGCCGCACTCCACTGTTCCAACAACCGACATGGGTGGGTAAGAAGGTACTAAGGGGTGGCTGGGTCAGCAGGGGTATATATCCGGTGCCATAGCGGCACTCCAGGGGGCACCCAGCCGACCCACCAAGTGTTGCTAGGGTAAAAAGTCTTCTGACGAACGTGCACATGGCACGCGCACACCTAACTGGAATGGATATGAGCAATCACTCGAAGAAGAACTGCAGAATCCAGCAGCCAGGCTCAATTTTTTTGTATTGGGATGAGTCAGGGTTCCTCCCAGCCCCAAATTTAATGGTGGTGGTGAAAACTGTTCTCCTTTTAAGCAGTGGAATTCAGAGCTGGAAGGGAAGGAAAGAAAGGGCAAGATGCTCAAGTCCAAAAATTGGCAGGATCAGGCAGGATCCAACTTTAACTCAGCACCTTACACATACTAAGTATCAGGGAAACAAATCTTCCCTCAAAAAACCACTCCCAAAACAAAACAATACTGTCTTTCACAACATTTACTATGGTGTAAGTGTTCATTTGTAACTTGACAAGTGCAAGATGAGATTTTTAAATAACGTTAGGGTGGTTGGCATATTCCTGGTGTTGAAGCTCTATAAGGCTTACTGAAGCAAAGTAAATTTACAGATAATCCTATGAATGTTTCTGGCCTGCCCATCATTTTGGTACATGGTGGTACTGACATGCTCCTTCACTTCTATGCACCTCCACCTTTCTGTGCACACACAGACCAGGTCTAAACTCTCCTCTTTCCTAACCACCTACATGCAGTACCACAGTATTCATAGTTGTGAAATCTCACTACAAGCTAGGCTGGCAGGGAAGCAGGGTCTGGGTTGCTGAAACCCTGGCCTTCCCTTGATTTCTGGTGCACAAGAAGCCTAGTGACTGATGTTGACAGTCACTCTTCCACTGGACAGTGTAATCTGGGAGTTCCCTCTACAGAATAGGGCATGCTGACTTTTCTCTATCTGCTCGTTCCAGTTTGTGGGTGGCGATTACTTAGGTTAGGGAACTGACCTGTCTTTCTGTCTGTTGCTGATAGCAGAGATTTTGGTGGGCAGCTCCCCATACAGCTGAGTACTTCTGATCAGCTGCATTCCTCTTGCTGAGAAGCAAAACAGAGCAGTTTCCCTCCCCACCACTCTCAAGGGCAAGTGAAGGGGCTGGACCTTCTTTTGCAGCTTGAAGTCAATTCCCTTACCTTCCCCAAAACACTACTAGTGTGGCCTGGGTGCACATCTCTGAATGGTCTTAGCTATGTGCACGCTACTCTAGGTGTGGGGTTGGTTGTCCAGGCATGTCAGTCAGGCTCTGGGCCCCAGCCAGTGGGTATGTCTACAGTGCAGAAAAATGTGTGTTCTTCACTCAAGTTAGCTCACTCACATTAGCTAACTCAAGTTAAAACTGCATCAAAGACATGGCAACTTGGGTTAGCAACTTGTATTAAAGCTGGTTGAATTCAAGCTGCTAAACCAAATTAAAAACTGTGTGCTGTGTCTTCACTGATATTTTAACCTGAGTTAGCTAACCTGAGTTAAAAACAAAGTGTTTGTTTTTGCAGTGAACACCTATCCACAGGCAGGCTGCCCAGACAATTAACCATCATAGTCATAAACTGGATGACAGCCCCAAATCTGAGGTTAGTGAGTGATGCAAAATGCATCCCCCTAAACAAAAAAGGGAAATGAGTATCTCCCACAGCTGGCAAGCCCGATATAGCTCTTTATAACTAATCTCAGTGCCAGCTACTTACACAAGTCTTTGTTACATCCAGGAAATGTAGAGAAAGATTAATATTTACCACTATAAGTTTTCCCTGATCATATAAGATCAGGCCTTAGTCTTTGCCTAAAATTAGAATCCCTAGAAGGATGATGACTCTCTGGATATTATTTCACAACAATATCTAACTTTACAAAATATCAGCATTAACATCCCCCCCAAATCAGATCACCTATAAAAATATCAACATTCGCTGATGTTGCCATAAGCCTAGATGCAGAACTGTATACTAACCCTGCACTTCCAGTGTGTGCAGAAGAGCTGAGGGATAATTTCATTTGTTGGGTGGAGGATTTATAATATTTAGATTTTAAAAATGATCAGATATAATATTCTGAATAATAAAACGTATAGTGTATTGATTGCAACCTCCAGATTTTTATAAAATGACGATTTTGCTAACTTAAATATTAAGATTTATTTACCATCTGGCTATGTGTGAACTTTGGTTGATTTAGATTTTGTTGAGCAATGGATATATTGTAAGGGTTAATTCATTGTTTATCTTACCTCCAATTTTTTTCTTCGAGAACTGGATTTCCATTGAGTGACAACTCACTTAGTTTTTGACATCCACTAAACCATATGATGACACTTTCGAGGTCTATATTATATTAGGGAAGAAAAAGTAAATATAATATTGAATAATTAAGGCGCATCCATTTGTAAAAGCAAATAATTATAGTAAAGTAGTATCATTAACAAACTCTCAGTTATTGTGGATTCTGTTAGAAACAAAATGACTTTTGTCCAAAAAGAAAAAGGTTTTCTCAAATTTCAACTGACTCTAGTATAGAGTATATTCAAGTAAAATTCAGCAAAAGTGTACAAACATTTCTGTTGTCTTGTAAAGTAGTCACCTGTTTACCTGAATATGTTTGGAAATATCTGAAATATCTAGATAAACAGGTATTTGATAAAACATTATGCTATTACATTTAGAAATACAGGTGAGGACAACAAGGTATCTGAACATCTCAAAACACAGAATGATGATATATTCCTTCTTTCCAGATTTCCTGCACCTAAAGAGCACTCTGACACTAAATTATGATCCTCTGCATTATAGCTGCAAATGCACAAATAACAATAGAGCTGATGGCATACAATTCCAGCTTGAGTCTGTGGAATAGAAGCTACAAGATACTCTTCATTGTTTGGAATATAGCAGTAATTTATGTTTAGGTTTTTTGTTCTTTAGCCAGCAGCATGCAGATGGCACACAGCTTTACTTATTTTTCACCATATATGACCGACCACTAAGATGCCCCAGTGCTTGGATGAGATCATCTCATGGATGAAGATCAACTGAAAAAGAACTTTACAGAGGTTATGCTGATAGAGAGAGGAAATCAGTTTGAGGAGTCTGCAGCCACAGTGCAATCTCCTTTGGTTGAAGGCACACACCCTCAGTTGGTGAGGTCAGTCTATAGGTGAGCAGTACTCCCAGATTCCTCACTCTGATTCTAAATTCTCACATAGCAGCATCCATGAATAAAACACCTTCTAACAACTCTAGTTGGATAGGAGATTCCATTCCAAGCTGCTGGCCTCAGTTACATAAGCCTTTCTCACCTCTCATCTGGACTACTGCAGTGCAAGCCCTTGGGAAACTCCAACTAGTAACACACACAAACATCTCCTTAGCAACGTAGGCTACTGTGTTCATGTCAAACATGTCCTCTGCTGCCTAAATTGGAATTCCACAGAATAATGAAGCAAGTTCAAAGTCCTTATCTTTGAAGTGCTCAACAGCCTAGGCCCAGCATATCTCAAAGATCATCAGAAGCTTTGGAACGAAGTCTGACCAACAAATGCTCCTGAAGAACAATGAATCTTCCTATCATAAGGGTAATGCTCTTCGGTGTGGAAGAAAGAGCTGTCTTGGGAGGCCCCCATCTGAGATGGCAAAATGAACTCACAAACTTCACCTCCTTCTAATCCAAATGCAAGATGCACTTCAACCCTTCTTTAACATAAGCACATAGCAGCATGTACATTTAAAAAAAGAAAAGAAACACAATTCTTCCCCTGGGGAAAAGATGAGAGAAAGAACAAACCACATGTGACAGATGTTAGCAACATCACTTAATACACAACTGGAAGGTACCCAGATACTACACTAATGAACTGCTACAGGATTGGGACTGACTGGCTAAACAGCAGTTCTGCAGAAAAGAACCTGGGGATTACAGTGGAAGAGAAGCTGGATATGAGTCAGCAGTGTGTCCTTGTTGCCAAGAAGGTCAATGGCATATTGGCCAGTACTAGTAGGAGCACTGCCAGCAGATCGAGGGAAGTAATTATTTCCCTCTATTTCGCACTGGTGAGACTACACCTGGAGTATTGCGTCAAGTTTTGGTCCCCCCACTACAGAAGGGATGTGGACAACTTGGAGAGAGTCCAGTAGAGGGCAAGGAAAATGATTGGGGGTGTGGGACACATGATTTACAAGGAGAGGCTGAGGGAACTGGGTTTCTTTAGTCTGCAGAAGAGAAGAGTGAGGGGGGATTTGATAGCAGCCTTCAATTATCTCAATGGGGGGTTCCAAAGAGGATGGAGCTCGGCTGTTCTCAGGGGTGGCAGATGACAGAACAAGGCGTAATGGTCTCAAGTTTCAGTGGAGGAGGTCTAGATTGGATATTAGGAAACACTATTTCACTAGGAAGGTGGTGAAGCACTGGAATGGGTTACCTAGGGAGGTGGTGGAATTTCCATTCTTAGAGGTTTTTTAAGGCCTGGCTTGACAAAGCCTTGGCTGGGACTATTTAGTTGGTGTTAGTCCTGCTTTGAGCAGGGGTAGGACTAGATGACCTCCTGAAGTCTCTTCCAATCCTAATATTCTATGATTCTATGAAGGTGGCCATAGAATAGCTCCTGTCATTTTAAGACCCCATTCTATACATTTTAATGAACAACTGACATTTCGAATATTCTGGTTGCCTGTATTCCTAAAAAAAGCCTAAAGGTAATTAAAAAAAATATATTGTTTAATTCATTTTACATACTCACCTGACAAGCAGTTGTTGCTGATATTAAGCTTTTCCAAAGATACACATGAAAATAGGGGTGCAAGCTGAGTCAAACTAAAAACAAAACAGAGAAAGTTATGTAAATAAAAAAGCAGCACTTCTCATTGAGACAGACATAGGGACAAATATTGCTGAAATAAGTATTGAAATACGAAGTCAGGGATATATATAAATAACATTTTCTATTAAGGCTGTTCACTAATCGCAGTTAAGTCATGGAATTAACTCAAAAAAATGAATTGCGATTAAAAAAACTAATCACAATTAATTGTAGTTTTAACCGGACTGTTAAACAATAGAATATCAAGTGAAATTTATTAAATATTTTGGATGTTTTTTCTATATTTTCAAATATATTGAAAGTTTTACATTGGTTTGTTTTAGAATTTTTTTTTTTTTACATAATTCTACATTTGTAAATTCAGCTTTCATGATAAAGAGATTGCACAGCAGTACTTGCAACAGGAGAACTGAAAAATACTATTTTTTTTTACAGTGCAAATAGTTACAATCAAACATAAATATAAACTGGGCACTATACACTTTGTATTCTGTGTTGTAATTGAAATTGATATATTTTAAAATGTAGAAAACATCCAAAATATTTAAATAAATGGTGTTCTATTATTGTTTTACAGTGTGATTAATCGCATGTTTAATTGTGATTAATTTTTATAATCACTTGACAGCCCTACTAACTATTCATTTAGCTATCCAAGATGCTAAAGCTAATTGCTGCAGTTTTCCTTTTAAGCTTGTAGTGCTTTATAGCATTTTAATCTTCTGCATGGCATGGCATTGCAACACAATACTTTAGGCCAGCTCAGCTTAGTCTAACAATTTTCTTTCTAGGAGTTTTTCTTTCTCTTTTTTTGCTTCATAAATTTTACTCTTTTTTATGAAGTTTTGATTATGTGAACTCTTCTGCTACTTTTCAATGACTCCACTACCATGACTTTGCTCGAGATAGCACCACCAGTACGGGGCTAACAAGAGGCCATAATTCTGGAGAAATAAGAAAATCTGTTTTTCCTCTTTTTTTCTCAGTTTTCTCCTCTCTTATACTATTTGTTTCCATCTCTCTTCTCTACTCACTCAAATTGCTTCCTATACCTTAAAAGGTACACAGCAGTAATATCCGTGTAGGTGTGCATATGCTCTCATATAGCAGCTGCTGCATTGAGGTCAACTAGCTCTGTAGAGCCTCCTGTATCTCACTACCTCAGAAAACTCTATCAGAGACATGCGAAGTATAAGAACTGATATAAAATTACTCTTCATACACAAGTCAGAACAGAATTCTCCCTGGAGACTGAAATGGCAAAATACTGGGTCCCCAAAATAGGAAATCTAGTGTGGAGAGTATTTGTGGCATGGGAATGCTCAACACATAGTAAGTTTTCCTGAATTAAAGAAAATTTTCAGTTATTGCTGTTAAAAAAAAATCAAAATTTATCCACAGTTGTGCTATGCACTGTTATTCTAAGACTTCGCCTACACATAAATTTGCACTGGTTTAATGAAAAGTGTGTTTTTAATCGGATTTAGTTAAACTATTGCTAATTTGTTTGCAAATGCTATTCTTTCATTTTAAGAGTAGTTTATATTTTGCTTTATCTTAAACCTGAGAAAAAAAGAAGGGATCAAGCAAAACTGCAGTATGCCACTCTTAAACCAAAATCTATGCACAAACTGGCACTAGTTTAGATAAATCAATTAAAAACCATACATCTAATTAACATGGTTCAAGTTTTTGTATGGACAAGTCCTAAATATCACAGATGGCATTGTGCTTGTTGGCAACTATTAGTTTTTACAATCAAAAGGAATGTACTCTGTGGAGGAAAGTAACTGAACTTATAAATTAGAGTCTACTATAGTCAAAAATCTGTTTTGTGTAAAAATTATATCTACTTATAGACTCATAACCTGCTAGTTAAAGCTGCTCATATATTGCCAAAATATATGTTTTATGACATTTTGAATACACTGTTATTCCTGCAGTCATTACTGCTAAGAGAAAGATAGATTATTTTCTGGTTCATGTATCATCAATAGAACTGTGAATCAAGCTTTGATTGCAGAATCTTTATTACTGATGAAGATGTGTGCGCATGAGCCACAAAGAGCACACGCATCCCATGTCAAGTCACAGGGAGGGCAGCTTACAAGTTAAAATATAGTTTCAAAGTCAGAAAATCAGCTCTAGAGTTAGTAAAATTCATATTTGTTGTGTCTTAATATGCCTTTTCTTTTTGAGTCACATTTTACAGTAAGATCTGCACTTACTCCAATTTTCCTCTGCCCATATTTTTTCAACTAGATTATAATGTTTCATATTTTTTTCAGTCTTAGAAACAATTGGTTTAATATGGTTTCACAGGATGTTAACAATATCATTTAAAAATATCTTCAAAAGTAGTTTTTCCACTGACACACAAATAGTGCATCTACTTTTATTTCTCATAACAGTTTATATTGCATCTTGAAAATCTATGACACAGGCTCGGGTACCTGAGAATCAACAAAAGTTGGACTGGGTGCTATGAGGTGAATGCTGATTTCCTAGACAAAATGATGCACTATTTTTTTATGCTGTGTTGCTTATGTTGGTAGTTGTAGCACTATTCTGTGATGAACTGACAATTCTATTTGACTCCTGCTCTGCTTTTTTTCTGCTGGGATTATGAGATTTAAAACTTTCTTGTCAATCTATCGCTTTTCTTTTACTGACATTCTTTGTTAATTCTTTTTCTAAGAAAATTCAAACCAGAGAGACAAGGGACATTACTGAAAACTTAATACCACTTGACCTTGTCACACTAGCCCTCGGCATAAAAAAGATATAAATTACAAAGAAGACACAAAAGTAAAAGATATTCACAAAAAAGCAAGCAACAGCTTCCGCTTTCTGCTCCCATTTAATGTTGCAGCAGGAGTAGGACACTGAGAGCCAGAGAGGCTTGCAGTCAAAAAACAGATTTTTAAAAAACTTGATTAGCAGAAAACAGTGTAAAAATGAAATTTAGAACCTGCTCACCAAATATTACATGATGGCCCAAATCCTGTTGAATGTCTGCCTTTACCCACGAAAATTTCCATTAACATTAATTGAAGTTTAACAGGTAGGAAGACTGAAGAACTAAAATTGAACTTATGTTCTATAATGTACATTCTTATCTTAAAATAAAGCTCCTGTATTTCTTTCACATTGTTTAAAAATTATACAATGTTTTACTTACAAAACTTCACCTTCATTGTCCTATATCATCTTTCTTTTTTTCCTGAATATTCCGGCAGAGAATACTTAAGAACATTGTCTAATACTAGACATTCAAAATAAATATCTGCCAAAAAAGGTTACTGAAACTGATAGAATCCAGTCCAATTCAGAAAAATTCTATATCCAAATGTATTTTTATGACTGATTAACTCTAATATCATAGTTAATTATCACTAAGGACTTCTGGAAAGGTTATAATTCCCAAAAGACAGTGGCTTGCAATGGAAATACAGTTAACAATAGTTACAGTCATTAGTGTAGTATAAAAATGCATATAACGTACATTGAATACAGAGACTAAAATGTATTATTAAGTGAGAGCTCTGAGAGGTCCTTTTAGCATTTTGATTCGAATTTCTTTCAAAAAACCACATGTAACTGGGTGTTAGAACATGCTGCAAAATTAATATGTTCGCAATGAATTTTGATCCTTCTTAGACCGAAGTCAATGGGAGTTTTGTAAGTACCTAAGAACGGCCATACTGGGTCAGACCAAAGGTCCATCCAGCCCAGTATCCTGTCTACTGACAGTGGCAAATGCCAGGTTCTCCAGAGGGAGTAAACCTAACAGGTAATGATCAAGTGACCTCTCTCCTGCCATCCATCTCCACCTTCTGACAAACAGCAGTAGCACTGCAACTACAAAAAACTTGGACTTGTGCAGGTATATGAAAGAGATACTTGTTTTCAGATACTTTGTGTTCAGCTGCATTTACAATATGTAATGTTTAGCTCTATAGCAATTTCCTGTTAATTTGTGGATTTAAAATATTTTCTTTATGTTTTGAGGTTCAACTAAAAAATGATTTTGAGAAGCAATTTTTTATATCTGATATGGACATAATATCTAGATCAACAAATCCTTAAAAAATAGTTTCTCTTTTGTTTTGATTTTTCTTAAACAGCGTGGTTTATTTTTAGGGGGAATATAAATTCACAGACTTATTGCAGGGGCTTCCTGAAATCGGCAAAAAGGAAATGGCACTCAGTGCACACTCTTAAAAAGATTCACAAGATTGCATTGGCTGAAGGATTAAAGCAAAGAAACAGCCTCTCTTTCAACAGCTTACTCCATTACATTAATTCCTCCTATATAGAACGTCCAGTTATTTATGCCAAAGCAGATGCATATGGAGCTGCTTATAATGTACATAAAGTGAATGTAACAGAGTAGGCTACTGCAATACTAGGAATTTTCAGGTTTCTATCCTGCATTTAATGCTAACCTATCTCTTTTGCCCCAGAGATTTGATTTAAGGCACTGACACATGATGTGGTAGTTGTTCATGTCTGACTTATCATTCATATATTTGTTCTGTTGATGCTCTGACATACTATAGCACTTCTTCTCCCACTACAGGAAGCACTTCATATTTCAGCCAACCACTAAAGCACAGCATGTCAGCAGGACTAGCAGAGAGAAGACACATGACAGGGATTGAGGATTTTAACAGAAAAGATGGCAACTGGATGGGTGAATGAGTCAGAAAAAAAGAGAGATGGGGAGAGAGGGGAAAAAACAGGAGATAGGAAACAGAGAAGGACTCCATAAAATATAGAGAAGAGGAAAAGGCACTCAGGCCATTTTCACAAGGTACTTAGGCACTAAGATGCTGAGCATCGGAACCCCTAACTTTTAGGCACCTAGAAAAATCATATCAAGCCTGAGATAGGCATCTAGGTCCCTATATAATGAATGGAGAGAGAGAGGCACCTTGGAGTACAATTCACAAAAGCCAGCATGATAGACAGGGAGATGCCTAGAGGTATCCAATAGGAGATGCCAACCATCAAAGATGTATTATAAACCCCAGCCCTCTAGGCAAGGAGATGCCTAAGGCCAGGTTGTAAGGAGATGCCTCTCTTTGCTAGCGGTTCACGAAGAGAAACCCCTCTCTTGGAATCAGGCAGCTTAGATGGCTAAGCTGCTTCTTGTGAGACTGAGCTAGGCCAGAGCCTCGCTCTACACAAAATAGCTAGAAACTCACCCAGGTTCAATTCTCCCCTTCCAGTAGGGTGCTCTAACTACAGAGCTATGGGATAGTCTGATATGGGGCTCCCTCAGTCTCTTCTACTGAAGTTCCAGTTTGGATAAATATTTGAAGAATGATTGGAGCAGGAGAACTAGACCAAGGGTCCTCCCACCTCCTAGGTGAATACCCTAACCACCAAGCTATAGTCAGTCATTGTCTCACTCTGTGACTTTTTAAGTATTTATACACAATAGAACAGATTCAAATACTAAAAAGAGTCTTTGGAAGACAGAGCGAGAGAAAATATGATTCTATAGCCTTGTGATTAGAGCACTCACCCGGGAGGCGGAAGACCCAGCATCCACTCTCTCTGCTCCAATGACTCTTTATCCAGAGTAGAACAGCTTTAATAGGAGAGACTGAGAGAGCTTCACACTGGACAATCCCATGGCTCAGCAGTTAGAGCACTCTCCCAAGAGGCGGCAGACCCATGTTCAAATCCTTTCTTCTTCTCTGGCAGGGGGGCGGGGAGAAATGAACGCAGATCTCTTACATCCCAACTGAGCGCTCTAACCACTTTGGCTCAAAGTTCATCACCATTATCTTGTACTGAGGCCAGATTTTGAATGGGACCCAATCCGGTAGGCAACCTCTGAGCACTCTTACCAGATTGGGCCCTCCACACAAGGTGGGCAGCTGAATGCCTATCTTCTCCGAATTGTGAATCTGGACACCTAATGTGAGGCAGCACTGCACACACACAGAGGCAGAAACCTAGGGGACAAGGGAACTTTTACCCTGAAAATTTAGATGCCAAGTAAGTTTAGATACATAAAGCTTTCAGGAAGAATTTTTTTAATCACAGTGGAGCTTAAAACTGGGACTTAACATCACCTTAACCCAAATATAGGCACCTAAATCTGGGGTTTAGATGACTAGGTACCATTGCAAATCCAGGCCTCAGATACCACTTTGATGGGTGTTTCAAAGAAAGACATGAAGTAAACAAAGGAATAATAGTAGAAAATACTATCTGGGGAAAATCATACACAGATGTATATTTTTATCTGACAAAGAGTCCTGTGGCACCTTATAGACTAACAGAAATATCAGAGCATAAGCTTTTGTGAGTGAATACCCACTTCATTAAGGTGCCACAGGACTCTATGTCGCTTTTTACAGATCCAGACTAACACGGCTACCTCTCTGATTAGCTCTCCTTAGACACAGCAAGCACCATGCCCCAGCTATGACAGAACCTTCCTTAGTGTGACATGCCCTAAATTCTTTAGCATTGCCCTATGTTTTCAGCAAGGCTATCGATTCTGTATATGTCCTACAATAGGGCATGCAAAATACCTGCAGACCTATAACCTGCACTGTGACAAGAGGGGAAGCTGCTAACAAAAATTCTTTACAAAATGCGTGAAATGGTGATAAGTATCAGGGGGTAGCTATGTTAGTCTGTATCCACAAAAACAACAAGGAGTCTGGTGGCACCTTAAAGACTAATAGATTTGTCTTTAAGGTGCCACCGGACCCCTTGTTGTTGAAATGGTGATGTAAACTAGTAAAATACAGTTCCCACTGAGAAACTGTAGCTACTTATATCTCAACAATTATATCACAAAAGCAAGCAAACAAAAAAACAAATATGCACGCACACATGCACACGCACACACACAGTCTTGTGAGTTTGTACAAAAGTAATACAGAGAACTAGAAATATCCAGAATTGTAAGTGTTTGTTATTGTTTGCCTTTGCTCATGCACTGAGGTAGACTCAATTTTGAAATCAGCTACATAAAAAAAGGTAGCAAACGTTTGACTCAGAAAATGTGGTCACTGTATTCCCATAGAAACACAGATTGCCACGTACAAAGTTATGGGAAGTCATTAATTAGTATTTTACTATATGGCTTATAAATAATAAGAAGAAAAACCCTATTTTATTTTTTACACCTTAAATCAAACTAAACTGTAACAATGAAAAATAAAAGCTGACAAGCAACTTGAAATTCCTCTTCTTTGACACTTGACTACAATCTGTACATGGAAATAAAAATTAAATTTTTGATGAATATTTTAATTAGCACTGTTTATTCCAGATAGAGTGGGAGGCCTCTATCAGGTCCAACTTTTGAAGCAAAACAAGCCCTATGGTGGGAAGTAAGACAGAGAATGTTTTACTAATAGTCCTATTTATAGAGTAAGGTAGAATTCTGTTAACATGGTTTCAGCAGTACCACAGCACTGCCATGATTATATTTTTAAATTAACCTTTTATGGTCACCATTGTTTTCAAAACTGTCTAAAGAAGATTTTACACCTATTAATTGCTAAATATACTTTTTCAAACATCATCATTCTAGGAACTCTGCTTTGTCTGGTACAGCAAAACTGTCCTTTATGGTCCTTTCTATACACTCAGGTTCATACCTAAAACTCATAAGAGAACTGTTATTTTGTAAATATCTATGTATTAAATTGCATGAATAGAAAAAGTTTCCATTTTACCTGTTTTGTGATAGAGAAAGGATCTGTAGCAGAGGCAGCCAATAAAAAGAAAATGTTTCCATAGTTGAAATACTATTGTCATCCAAGTACAGTTCTCTTAGCAGAACATGATTTTCCAAGGTAGGGAGCTAAATATAGAAAAATGATTTTATGCTATTATTTTTCAAATAAAAATTGATTGCACATAACAACAATTGAATGCTTATCAGCTGCTTTTCTTGAATATATTATTAAATACTATTACAGAAATGCTTTGTCACATAGTAGGTATAGCATTTTCGATTTATCACATGCTAACATTTTTCTACGTTTTGTGCAAAGTCTGAACATTCAATGTAGCCACAGCATTTGAGACTAGCAATATACACACATTTACAGCTTTCATTCATGCAATGACTGACTATTTATTGACAAGTAGGTTTTGCCTCAGTTTTATACAAAAGCCATTGCCAAGAAAGGTGACTAAGTGTACAGGTAGCCATCTAGGGCCTCATTATAAGAGTTTCAGCCCATAATGATTTAATTCAAGTTGTAGGCAGTTATCACCTATGAAAACCATCCCATACTGAATTCTGGAAGAAATATCTCTACTGCATGGCTCGTTTTAACTTTAATGATCATAGCAGTTTGACCAACTTAAAAAAAAAGTAAATTTAGCATACAACAAACTGAAAACTACCCACTACAGTGCAAAGAATGGAAATTAAATTACCAGGAGGAGGATTTTCAAAGGCACAAAGGGTATTGAGACACCAAACTCCCATAGCTGGCCCTTTGTACATCACCTCCTCAAGAAAACAAATAATGGATCAGCATCATGGGCTGTACTACTGGTATCAGAGAAGCATGGTAAGAAAAATCAGCCCATTTGATTCACGGATATTACCTCACTGAGATTATTTCCTTGTAACTTCAGAATCTGAAGCAGACCACAATTCTCAATGCCCTCAAGTTGAGTAAGATGATTAAAAGAGCAGTCTATGTGCATGAGAGTTGGCACATCACATAGACCTTTCGTACTGATTAACTGATTGTGGTCCACAATTAGTTGCTGGAGATTTTTCAATGACTCTAAACCACCTGAAAAGGAAAACTCATATTTTAACATGAATTAAATCATAATAGGATTAAAATTGTGTTCGTTTTGAAACATGAAGCACACTGAGATTGTAACAGGTTCATATTTTATACATAAAAATGAACACAGTTTTCAATAAAAGGCTTTACAATGATTTTGAGGTATTTTAAACACTGATTAATTTTATATTCATATCCATGTGTTTCAAGCATTTTAAACAATCATTCTGAAAAACTGCCAACGTTTGAACCTATTAACTAAACAAGAAACTAAATTAGCTTAGCATTCCCTGTGCACATCACATTGTCAAAGAGTTCTAACAAGACATGCTTCATGCAATAAAGTACTTTTACAATGCTGTAACTAGAGAAATTGCTAAATATCCAAGGCAGAGAGCATATTTAGTCAAGGTCCTGTGGTGTCAGCAAAATGCTAGCCGCCATCTTAAAATCTCTACTAAGGGCAAAAGCTCAATAGTTTCAATTTGAAATACTTTAATTAGAGTTTTTAAAAAGCGACCAGAAACGGTAAGAACTAATCATACCACTATAACACACAGAAGCCAATCAGCAGGGATGTGAATGAGGGCATGCACTGTACAAGCAAGAGCATTAAAACAAAGTCTTATAAGGAAAGTGAGGTATTTGTAAACATATGTATGTCTTGAACTATAGCTACAACTACCATAGTTTTAAAGAGCCTTCCTAACAGCTGGTATACAGAGCAAGAATCAGGCTATCCCATCCCACATTTATACTTCGGAGAGTGCGAGTTCTCTCCTGGAGTTGCTTCCAAATCATTCTGTTAGCAGTTTATATGATAGCACAACAAGACTAGGTTCCTCCCACAACTTTGTGGAACCCAGGGGATCTGAAAGAGGGGCAGGCCTTGTACCTTTGTACCAGCTCTGGGCCCATACACCTCCTCACTTGTTCCTAGCATCGTAGCTCCGTACAAGGGAGCTCAGAAACGATAGGGATAAATACGGTATAAAAACCTATGAGGGGGGAAAGGGGAGTGAGAAAAATGTAGTACCCTCCCAGTCTTCTTTTCTGGATAATCTTCACAGAACTGGGAGGTAGCTGAGACAGGCCTTCTCAGACCTACCCCCAACCTTCCCATCCTTCCATGCACAGAGTAGAGATGATCTGTGCAAATATGGAGCTAACTTTGTGGTAATCTCCGTGGAGCAACCTGGGCCTTCAAAAGTACTGTTTGTCCGAGCCAAAGAAAGGGTTACCACAGGTACAGAGGGTGTATGGAGAAAGAAGAGAAAAGATGAAGGAAAAAAAAACATAGTAAAAATTAAACATCAATATTCACATTATATTAAGAAATTATACAGCATAGGACTTAGGATAATAATAACTGGAAATGGAAAAGAATATCAGATATTAAACTGATACTACACTAAGGTATGTCTACACTATGGGATTATTCCGATTTTACATAAACCAGTTTTGTAAAACAGATTGTATAAAGTCGAGTGCATGTGGCCACACTAAGCACATTAATTTGGCGATGTGAGTCCATGTATCGAGGCTAGCATCGACTTCTGGGGCGTTGCACTGTGGGTAGCTATCCCATAGTTCCCGCAGTCTCCCCGGCCCATTGGAATTCTGGGTTGAGATCCCAATGCAAAAACAGTGTCGCAGGTGATTCTGGGTAAATGTCATCACTCAATCCTTCCTCCGTGAAAGCAACGGCAGACAATCATTTTGCGCCCTTTTTCCCTGTACGGCCCTGACAGACGCCATAGCATGGTAACCATGGAGCCCGTTTTGCCTTTTGTCACTGTCACCGTATGTGTACTGGATGCTGCTGACAGACGCGGTACTGCAGTGCTACAAAGCAGCATTCGCTTGCCTTTGCAAGGTAGCAGAGATGGTTACTATCCCTATTGCACCGTCTGCCATGCCATTGTAAATTGGCGATGAGATGACGGTTATCAGTCGTTCTGTACCGTCTGCTGCTGTCATGGGTGCTCCTGGCTGGCCTCGCTGAGGTCGGCCAGGGGCCCATGGACAAAAATGGGAATGACTCCCCGGATCATTCCCTTCTTTATGTTTTGTCTAAAAATAGAGTCAGTCCTGCCTAGAATATGGGGCAAGTGTACTAGAGAACCAAGACACAGCCACTCTGTGTCAGAGCCCCAGAGATCCCGCAGAAATGATGAGCTGCATGCCATTCTAGGGAGTGGCCCTGCAACAACCCACTCGTTGCTTCCTCCTCTCCCCAATCCTCCTGGGCTACCGTAGCAGTGTCCCCCCATTTGTGTGATGAAGTATAAAGAATGCAGGAATAAGAAACACTGACTTTTTAGTGAGATAAAATGAGGGGAGGAAGCCTCCAGCTGCTATGATATCAGCAGGACATTAAAGGGTGGCGGGGAGAGGAGCCCAGCCTCCCGCTGCTATGATAGTCCAGGCAGTACAGAATCTTTTCTTTTAGACATGAAAGAGGGTGGGGGGTGATAGAGCTCAGCCTCCAGTTGCTATGATGAAGACGGTTACCAGCAGTTCTGTACCATCTGCCGGGATGACTGGGAGTCATTCATTTTTAGCCAGGCACCCCCAGCCGACCTTACTGAGGCCGTCAGGAGCACTCACGGGCTGAGATGATGATGATGATGAATAGCAGTCATATTGTACCATCTGCCACCGGGAAGGGGATGCTGGTATTCAACACTGCAGCACCCCGTCTACCACCAGATGTAGTAGACATAGGGTGACATTGAAAAAAGGCAAGAAACGTTTTTTCTCTTTTCTTTCGGGGGGGGGGGGGCGGGAAGGGTGTAAATTGACCACATATACCCTGAAACACCTGGGAAAAGGTTTTTGACCCTTCAGGCATTGGGAGCTCAGTCAAGAAGCAAATGCTTTTCGGAGACTGCGGAAGACTGTGGGATAGCTGGAGTCCTCAGTCCCTCCCTCCCTCCATGAGCGTCCATTTGATTCTTTGGCTTTCCGTTACGCTTGTCACACAGCACATGCGTGACTCGTGTATCATAGCCTGGAGATTTTTTCAAATGCTTTGTCATTTCGTCTTCTGTAACGGAGCTCTGATAGAACAGATTTGTCTCTCCAAACAGTGATCAGACCCAGTATCTCCTGTACGGTCCATGCTGGAGCTCTTTTTGGATTTGGGACTGCATCGCCACCCGTGCTCATCAGAGTTCCACGCTGGGCAAACAGGAAATGAAATTCAAAAGTTCGCGGGGCTTTTCCTGTCTACCTGGCCAGTGCATCTGAGTTCAGATTGCTTTCCAGAGTGGTCACGATGGTGCACTGTGGAATACCGCCCGGAGGCCAATACCGTCAATTTGTGGCCACACTAACCCTAATCCGACATGGCAATACTGATTTCAGCACTACTCCTCTCATCGGGGAGGATTACAGAAATCGGTTTAGAGCCCTTTATATCGATATAAAGGGCCTCGTTGTGTGGACGGGTGTAGGGTTAAATCGGTTTAACACAGCTAAATTCAGTTTAAACGCGTAGTGTAGACCAGGCCTTAATTTAAGCCAAAAAGTCTGTTACGAGCAGTTTATTTCCTTCTGCCCGAGCTTTAAGAAATTAATTTATTAACCTTTAATTACTGAAAAAGAATTTCAGATATGCCTGTGACATACTACACCAGACTGCAAGCTGCTTTTCTGGATTTTATTTATTTATTTATTGAGAAAAAATAAAGGGAACTAGCACCATCTAGTGGATTGCGCACACTTTCATTTCAGGCACAGTACTGCAAACTGACAACTGCAAGAACTTGTCTCAACATCATTTTTCCATTTTTAAAGCTTTGTACTTCTGTGTAGCAAGATCAACGCCCTTAAAAGACAAGCACTGGATTCAAATAGTGGCAGACCAGTAGAGGATGTGCAAAAGGGACCTCTACAGGAGGTATGCGTGAGTCAAGAGACCAGGATTCTATCTCCAACTCTCTCACTAACCTACTATGCAATCTTGGAAAGTCACTTCACTTTCTGTGCCTGTTTCCTCATTTATTTAGATCGCAAGCCCTGTGTCTGTCTTGTCTATTTTCTCTGTAAGCTCTTTGCGACAGGGATTGTCGCTCACTGTGTTTGTATAATGCTAAGTACAATGGGGTTCCAATCTACTTTGGGACCTTTTGGTGCTACTGTAATACAAGTATGTATATTTACTGGATGTATTTCAGACATATGCAAGGTTAAAACTAACCATAAATGTTAGGTGACTATACATTTTGCACTATGCAGGGTGCGAGGGAAGTGGATGACAGGGGATGGATCACTCGATGATTGCCTGTTCTGTCAATTCCCTCTGAAGCACCTGGCATTGGCCACTGTCAGAAACACGATACTGGATTAGAGGGACCATTGGTCTGACCCAGTATTGCCAATCTTATGTACAAGAACATGTCTTCTATGTTTTGTACAATGTCATGCTTAAATAGTAATGATTTCTTTGAGAGTCTGAATTCTTATGGGCACAGACAAGGCACCAACATAAAACACACGATGTGATATCAGCTATGGCAGTACATGAAAAATGGTATTCTGTAACTATATTCATATGTCTCAATAAAACAAGCAGAGGTGAGAACTCCTCTATAAGCAGAACTGTTCTTGGTAACGTGAAAACAGTGCAGCTGCATGGAGCATCCACTTGCCCATGGCACGCCGTTCAGCACACATTGTCCTTACTCAATAAAAGTAACTTTCTTTTTAAAACAGGAAGAAGATGGATGAGGCAAGAGAAGTGAGGTCCTATGAGGAACAGAAGGAGACTTCTGACTGAAAGAGAGAGGCAGGGTTCTGAGTAAGCTGATGCTGCAATTAGGCGTTACTTAACTTCTAACAAATGGTAAAACCAAGACTGCCTGAAAGGAGGATCCAGTGCTGTGCTTTGTTCTCATTAGCACTGGTAGCCTACTGGGTAGAATACACATCCTATGACCTACATAGAGATTCACAGGGGAAAAAAGCAGCAGCAGCATACATATGCATTTTCAAAGGGGCTGGATCTAGTTATTAACCAAAGATTTGGGAGCTGTGGTGGATAATCACCTGAACATGAGCTCGCAGTGTGATGCTATGGACAAGAGAATTCATGTGATCCGTGATGCATAAACAGGAGTCTCAAATAGGACTAGAGAGGTTACATTTTGTCTGTATTTGGCACTGTTGGAATACTGTGTCCAGAATTCAAGAACGATGTTGGTAAACTGGAGAGGATTCAGAGAAGAGCCATAAGAATGATAAATAGATTAGAAAACAAGCCTTATAGCAATAGCCTCATGGAGCTCAATCTATTCAGCTTAACAAGAAGGGTTAATTGGTGCCTCAATCACAAAGGAAGGTATAACATGATCCAATGGCTGGAAGTTGAAAGCTAGTCAAATACAGACTGAAAATAATGCATACGTTTTTAACAATGAGAGTAATTAACCATTTACCAAGGGATGTAGTAGATTCGCCATCATTGTCAATTTTAAAATCAAGATAGAATGTTTTTCTTAAAGCTCCGCTCTAGGAATTATTTTGGGGAAGTTCTATGACCTGTGTTACACAGGGGACAAGACCAGATGATCACAACGGTCCCTTCTAGCCTTGGAATCTATAAATGCCACAACTGACAAGATTTAAAAAAAATATTTTTCATTAATAAAAGAAATATTTAAATGAACCAGCCCCCTCCCAAGTATATACATATGCTAAAGTTCCTTATGTTCATTGTACAAATGGATAATCACTCAGGCACTCAGCACGCTGCTTTCAGGGGACATGCTCATTTGCAATAAATCATTCCCCTCAACCCCCATTTATTTTATTAACAGCTTCTGTCAACTGCCATTTCCCCCTACTTTTTACTTTGGTGAAAACAAAAGTAATAGTATCTAGGAAACTTCCTGCAACAAGTTAACCTGAATTGCTACAACCATAAATATAAACAAGCCTTTAAAAGAAAAAAAAAATCCATAGATTAGAATAATTTAAAACTTAATGAACTGAATGTAAAAAAGAACGCAACACAGCAGTGCAACTTCCAAAATTCCCATGGGACATTCTGCTAGATTTACAGATGGGAGGAGCAAATTAACCATCTTAAAAATACAAATCCATCTTTGTATGATTCTATAAGATTTCTCACTATCAATATGTTATTGTGTGAAACAAAAAAATCTATGTTATGCATTTAGTTTACCCAGACATCCCCAAAGCTGTTCCTTATGAGAGAAAACCATGTGGTTTTTCATTGAACATTCACTTCCCCATTTAAATTTGTATCACACTCAGCGAATACAGTACTTTCATTGTACATAATAGATAGTACTGGAAGCTTTTACTCCATTTGCTCTGTACACTGATACTTCATACTTAAGGATCATCAGTTAATATTATGTCACTTGCATATTAATCTTGCAGATATTCTGCCACAGGGAACAAACAAACAATCTCACAGCGCATTACTGGTAACCAGACATGGAGGAAGTTCCAGCACTGCTTCTTGCAATTTGTTTCCTCAGTTCCTCTTAGGCTACCGGCATTGGCTTTTACAGTAGGTGCCAATAACACCACCACTTACCACCACCGCAGGACATTGTCCCCAGAAACATGAATTATGGTCATGTACTTTAATATCTAAAATCAATAATCCAATATCCAAAGTATTAGCATTTTGAAACTGAAGCTATTAACACCACATGGGTGGCTCTACAATCACTAATTTCTCAAGTTCCTATTTGCCATTTTCTTGTTTATTTGTTAATCATGGAATTTGATCCTCACCCCTCATATCTGCATATTTGTCTAGACTTTTGTTTTTGCTGCTGTAAAAACTTTTTTTTTTTTTTTTTTTAAATTACCTTATGTGTATGGGCTTAATTTGTCAGCCTGGAAGTTGTGATAATGTTGGTTTTTTATTTAATTCAGCTCCTTATTTCTTTTAACACCTCGTTTTGTTTATCTGTAAATGTCAAAGACAAATCTAATGCAAGACAAAGCACTCAAAAGCAGCACCTTTCTGATGCTCAACTCAAGTCCTGCCATACACACATTTGAAGTGGCCTCAACTGAAGAGCTGGCCACCTACCCACCCACTGCTTGCATAGGCTTCCTCAGCTCAAATGAGTTTCCTCCGAACAAAAGATGAATTGCTTCAGCAAATGAAATCTTTCCTTATGACTCAAAACCTATGCTTTGATTTTCACTAGAATTACTGCCTGGCAAGCACCAGAAGGTTCAGTGTTTGAATTAGTTAAGTATTCCAATGATTACCTACACCTTTGTGGCCCTCAATTCTTTACCTTCCAACATGACCCAGTCCCCACAGAAGGACCTGCAATCCTTTCAGCAGCACATCTACCTGCTGTGTTGAATCCCTTGCTCCTTTCAGCACTGGGATCGCCATTTTAGGTAATTACAAGGTGGTTTACCTCTCTCCCCCTTTCAGTTATTAAGGCAACTTTTGGAGGGGGGACAGAGTAGGTTAGTTCTTCAGTAGACAACCAAAGAACTGATTCTCCCCACTCTAATGCAGCAGAATCAGCAATTTTTTCCACTGGGTTGAATTTAACTACCCCTTCATTACAGAGGAAACATTCTGAGGCCTGTTGTACCAGCATCAGGCTAGTGGGTCTCCTGGTTACCCCCAGAGGGAGGAACTAGGACAAGGATTTCTCCTCTTGTATTTTTTTTCCTCCTTTCTAATCTAAAACAAATTAATTTCCCTTATGTTTCTGGTTCTTCTCTCATCGTTCACCCACCCAACTTGTTTGAAATTTTAAACTATTCACATCCTACAAAAGGTGCAAAGTTTTATATGTACTTTTCTGATTTTTCCATCCTAATAAGGACACGAGTACTGAGTAATATCTTCTTTGAAATAAACCTGTTACAGGATTAAAAATAAACATTACTACATTGGCAACAGTCGTTTTCTATCTCCTACAAAACCAAGTTAAGAATAAATGCACAATACTGACGTTAAATGAATAAAATGCATCATCTTTAATATTTTCTTACCAATTCGAGTGATTTTATTGCAGGACAGTTCAAGATTCCTGAGATCACTGCAGCCATCTAAGCCATGAAGTGATGCAAGTTGATTTTTATTCAGAATTAAAATGCAGAGATTTTCTAGATTCTCACAATTTATTGTCTGAATATTGTTTTCCTACAACAAAGAAGAAAGCATATAAAATTGAAGATCACCAACAGAAAAGTATGGGCAGTTTTCAGTGAAAGAGGAAAGGTAGTCCAGTGTCTGGATAGCTAGCCTAGGACTTGGCAGACCCAGGCTCAATTCCCTACTCCACCATAGACTTCTTGTGTGCTCTTGGAGAAGCCACACAGTCTCTCTGTTACCCATCTGTAAAAATGAGGATACTACCACTTCCTTACCTCACAGCGGTGTTTGTGAGGATAAATACAAGAAAGACTGAAACGCTTTGAGATCTACTAATGAAAATCACTATATTAAGTTAAGCATTACTATGGGTCATTCAAAAATATTGTAAACTTTACTATTGTTAACCATTTTTAGTCTGAGCAGTTAGCCAGTATTCGGGGCTTTGAGGAGTGTTTCCATTAAGAGGCGAAACTGATGGTTGAGTCAGGCATCTTTGATGTAATCCTATTTATAAATAATGTACAGGGAATCCTATTTCACTGAACACAGTAGGAAGCACACAACAGGAGGCAGTTTCTTTGCTCACATTTCCAAGCTTCTTTCCAGCCAGCATTCTGCCTATAAAGCTCCCCTGGCATTTCTTCCTCCAGGGCCACATTACTAGTGCTTCTATTGCTGTCTGGTTGGCTTTCGCTGCCTGCTTCTGATTCACAGACATTTACAGCTCTACCAAACAACAATGCTCAAGGAATTGTTTTGGGGAAGTTCTATGGCCTGTGTCTTACAGAAGCTCAGACTAGATGATTGCAATGCTTCTTCCTGGACTTGGAATCTGTGAATACTCAGTCACCTGTGTTGGCATGCAGATACTAGGAAAACCCCTCAGACCAATTGGCTCAACTCCTACTCAAGCCTTGCCATGCTGGTCTGTGATTTGGCCAGTGTCTTTTGTTATTTCACCTATTACTAAACAAAGGGGCATTTAACTGCTCTGTCATTTTAGTTTCAATGGAAGTGTTCTATCAGACAAGCCAGCACTGCCTGTAGATCAAGCCACCCAACTTCCAGCGAATAGATAGCTAGTGTAATACTATATTTAGAATAACATTTTTTATTGCTTAGAAACACCAAGTTTGTAAGTAAAAATACTGGGCAACACTTAGTATAAAACCTCGTCACCTATAAATGTCAGTCAGAGAAAGATTAACAGGTTCGCTATATATATATATATAAAATCCTCTTATTCCTTTTGCGCTGTAATTTGAGGCACCCAAAATTAGTGGACATTTGAAAATTTTGCCCGAGATTATTTTTAATAGGTAGGAAAACTGGGAAAAGAACATAAGAGTCTTGACGCCCAGTGCACTGCTCTAACCACTAGACAATGTTGCCTTAGCTATAACTGACCTTGCCCATTCCTCTCTCAGTTTTGAGAAGGTCACAGCACACACCAAATAGTAATCATTAGGCAAAAAAGAAACATTCAAAATTTTTATACACAATGGGTCTTCTGTTAGTCATTATGCATGAACTCTCCCAGTGCATTGATATAATCAAAATACTAAAAACTGAAAAGGTAAAACCATCTGTTTCATGTAGATCATCAAGTTCTTTAACTGAGGCACTTTATAAAGCCACATTTTCTTTAGTCAGATTTTAAGACACAGCTCCATGTAAGCAGCAGTGCAGTACCACCACCAGCAGAAGCAGTACTAGAGAATTGTGCCTCAGAAATCAATGCTGGTGCTGCTCCTTGTGCATGTGGGCAAGCAATCTGGGCTAGTACACAGGAGTTATGTTCCTAAGGCCTTACCTCCTCCTCCTCGTCGCCCACTTTTGAATGCCCTAGTCACTAATGGGGTGGGGGGAAGCACACAAACTGCTAGGGTGAACAGCCTTTGCACAGCCATGCAACAGAGAGAATGAAGATTTATCACTTTCCCTCCATACTCACACTAGGGCCATTCACGACTTAATATTTGGAGACAGAGAAAGAGACTGTGCCTATTTCCTAGTTCTGGAAGCTTCAAATTACTGCACTTTAAAATTATAACAATATACACAGTAGACTAGTATCTCCATATGTCCCTTCAACTTTGTCTTTGAGCCAAAAACAAGGAACAAGGTTAGGTACTCAGAACTTTAGAAAATCAGGCTGCTTATTAAGTGCATATCCTAACTATGCACTTAGCAGACTAACTTTTGGCACTTAAAAAAAAAATCTTGTCCTAAATGTACATACACATATAAACAGATGGATTCAATCTCATCATATCCTGAATGGCAGAGATGGCAGTCTCACCCCACCTCCATATAGACAGTAAAATATGCTAGGTACCTCCACATCAATGTACTTCAGGCCTTTGCAGTTACTGAGTCCTTCCAATGCAGTTAGTCCACAGCGTCTAAGGGTCAATAATTGAAGACTTGAACATTCTGACAATGTGGAGAGACTACAGCCAGGCAAATCTTGAAGTGTAAGTGTGGTAACCTACACATGTTCAATGAAAAGGATGTCCATAAGATTGCACTCTAATAGTATTTTTACGTAGCCTTTTTAATGTCTTTTTAAGACTAAATACCTACTACGTAGCATACAATTATATGGATTAAGTCTAGATTCTGAATTTACTGTAAAACACTTATAAAAGACTAAAAGTTTTCTGATCTTCATAAAAAACATTAACTGATAAATGTTGCTCCTGTCATAAAAAAAATGTATAAACAACAGTACTTAAGCATCATAAAAACATGGAAATGATTTGTAATAGGGTTGTCAAATAATTTTAAAAAACTGCAATTAATTGCAGTGCTCACTTTATATAATTATTTGTATTACAAATATTTGCACTGTAAAAAAGAAACAAAAATAGCATTTTTCAATTCACCTCATACAAGTACTGTAGTGCAATCTCTTTATCCTGAAAGTGCAACTTACAAACGTAGAATTATTTTTTACATAACTGCACTCAAAAACAAAACAAGTCTACTCAGTCCTACTTCTTGTTCAGTCAATCACTAAGACAAACAAATTTGTTTACATTTATGGGAGATAATACTGACCTCTTCGTATTTACAATGTCACCTGAAAGTGATAACAGGCATTTGCATGGCACTTTTGTAACCAGCACGCAAAATATTTATGTGCCAGATATGCTAAACATTCGTATGCCCCTTTACACTTTGGCCACCATTCCAGAGAACAGTGCAGATATTTGTAATAAAAAATAATAATATAAAGCGAGCACTGTACACTTTGTATTCTGTGTTGCAACTGAAATCAATATATTTGAAAATGTAGAAAAAATATCCATAAATATTTGTAATAAATTTCAATTGGTATTCTATTATTAACCATGCAATTCAAACTGCAATTAATCATGATTTTTTTTTCAATCAAGTTAATTTGTTTTGAGATAATTGTTTGAGTTAAATGCAATTAATTGAAAGCCCTAATTTGTAACTGATAGTGGAAAAAATTGGTAAAACTATAAAAAGGTAACCAAACTTATTTGATTTTGATGTCCATTTCAAACATAAGTGCTTCACTACTAATAATGTATAATGTGAATGAATAGAAGATTAATGCGATAGCAAAACAGAAATCAATGGGGTTTTGTCTCATTTATAATGTCAACAGATTAGAAGTGTACATAATCTTATCATAAGAGAAGTGAGAAGAATCATCGCTAAACTAAATATCATATATATTGGGAATAATAATAGTATGTTGATACTAATCAGATGACTATAGTACAGATATATGCCATCCTCTTTTGCATTAAAATAAACTGTTCTGTGGTTCTGGGTCGTTTCATTAGTGTGAATCACACTTTGATAGAGACATTATTTTAAGCACCATCTCCTATCCCAGTCACAGAACATCCTAGTTTCAATAAAACAATTACTTACATGAAAAAATAATGTATTTTCAGCTATGACTTAATGCAATTTAGCAGCTGAAAACAAAGAATCGGCACCACGAGCAGGATTTCCAAAAGCACTTGACATTGGCCTAATTCTTTTCCCTTTGAAGAAGTCAATGGGAAAACCAATTATTAGGCCAATGCCGACAGTTTTGAAAATTACATCTCACGTGACTAGTCAGCTCTCATGTAAATTACTGCTTAAGAATCACTTACAGTATTTAGTTACCTGTTGGAGGGCATTCCAAGGGCCACACTGAATAATCATTTCTACACTTAATGGAGGCATCTTGTTATCTGAGGGTTTTCTTGGTTTGCTTCTTTTAACTACTTTCTTTCTTTGGTTTTCCCTATAAATTTTAGACCAAGGTTTACACATCGTCATCCAAGTTAGCCTCTTCTTTTCAACATTATCAGGCAGCGTTAGTGGCCTCTCAGAATACTTAATTACACTCTCACTTTTGTCCCAATCCTCAGCAACTTCCTCCTGAATTTTCTTCATCACAACCTCTGCTGTTTTAATTGTTTCAAACTTACAAGATTGAACTTTGTGTTCACTGTTCCTGTTATCTGGCTGGGCCTCAAAATTCCACTGACTATTGTGCTTACTGTTTTCCTTATTTGAGATTGTATCATTAGCTACAAGAACAATGGCTTCTCTATCCAGTATATTCATATTTGTATTTTTATCAAGATCCATAGTTTGTAGGGAACTTTTTCCAGTATGTGTCATCACATACCCATCTTCATTTTCATTACTTTTATCATGAGACTCTTCTTTCTTCTCAGAGCTCGGCGGTGTCTGTTTTCTGTCTTTTGTATTCTCTGAATTATTTGTCTCTTGTATCTTTCCAACATCTTTTTCTTCTTGTTTCTCTTCCTCTTCCTTTATTTCCAGTATCGGTTTCTTCTGCTCCTTTTCCTGTTCTCTTAGGTCTTTTATATTTTCTCTCTCTTTTTCTTCCTTTGTTATTTTTGTGTCTTTGTCTCTATTTTCAGCCACTGCATTTATTGCTATTTTCTCTTTTTGTTTTGTTCCTTGTTGCCCTCTTGGTCCTTCTAGCTGAAGGCTTTTTTCTCGTTCAAGCCTGAGACTTACTTTCTTCTTTTCATATTCCTCACGCCTCCTCATCTGTTCCATATGTGCTTGTCTTTCTATTTCTTCTTGTCTCTTTCTCAACTCTTCTTCTTTTTGCTTCCTTTCCTGCATCCGTCTCCTCATTTTTTCTTCCTTTTCTCTCTTTTCTCTCTCCATTTTTTGTTGCAGTTCCTTCTTCGTTTTAATTTCCGCTTTCCATTCTTTTAAGATAGGAGCGTATTTTCTGTACACGATAAATGCTCTAAATCTAGCTTGGATTTTAACAGCTGCTTTATTCCACTGCTCTGCCAAATGTTGTCTTTCTTTTGCTTTCTGCTCTTCAAAGGCCCTTTTCTCCTCTTCTATTTGCAACTGTAGTCTTTTGATCAATTCCTGTGCCAAAACAACAATAGAAATACATTTTATTCAGCATCTGAATTACTGAAATCTTCCTTAAGATGTAATTATAATATGTGAAACAAGATAGACATAGATTTATTCTTAAATGTTATTTTACTTTCTGCTAATATGGTTTCTTCTTCGTTTCTTCAGGTAAGTCTGGACACAGGATTGTCTTCTTCCTCCAGTTTGTAAAGTTGGCCAAAAGTTTTGCTTAGCTGGAGAACCTGAGAGCTATTTGCAGCTGCTCAAACGAAGAGAAATGGACTGCTCAGCCAGAGAAGGGCTGCTTTCACAAATTTCAAAAACTTTTTTTCTTTTGTAAAACCAGACACATACTTTCTTAACACATATGGTATAAATCATTCAATTTTATTGTGTTTTCCTACATAACAATGAAAGTATTTTTCGAGCACAATATAACAACATTCAAATTCTATTTGACAAAAATTCACATGCACAAATTACCTCATGTTGTCTAAAATTCTCTCTCCAAACTTCCTTTTCTTTCAGCAACTCATCTTCCATCATAGCTTGTTGCTGCTGTATAACAAGTAACCTTATATCAATTATTTTAATATATTTCATTATATAACTCATTAAAATCATAGCTGAATGTAAAAATAGCATTCTCCACAGATCCACTTATTTTGTGTTGATACCTGAAATATAATATGCAGTCAGGTTGGTAGGATCAGAAAAAGATAAACAGTAGCTAAAAACTCAGATTCAGTGTCACCCATTTGGTCACACATTGAAAGTGACTGCACCACAACTAAAGGTGGGGCAGAATTTGTGTGGGCTCACCCAAAGAAGTACAGCTCCGCTTTGTGTGTGTGTGTGGCCGGGGGGAGAAGGCTAGAAACTGCTGCAAAAGGTGCTCGGTGGTCAACTTTGCAGCAATGACTCACACACACGCACACACGCCCCCACCCCTATACCCGCCAGGAATGTGCATAAAGGTATGAAACTTGGGTGAGGCAAATCTCTATGTGAAAGCAGCGAGGAAGCCAGTACAACAGGACAGGCTGGGGCTCTAAGTGGACCACGTGGAAGCAGCACGGCCCCAAGAAAGCATGGCTCCAGAAAAGCAGCAAACAGCATTGGAAACAGCATGGTTCCAGGGGCACGGAGAAGAGTAAGCTCGGGAAAACAGGGCGGGTGTTATCCTGGCCCCAGAGACAAGGAAAGGCAGGCACAGGCAAATTACACAGAAGGGGACAGTGAAAAGAAGGGGAACTAACGTCCCCTGCCCCAGGTACTTCCAGCCACAGGCAAGCTGTGTAGGCAGGATGGCTCCAGGGGCACAGAGAAGAGTGAGCTCAGGAACACAGGGGGGCTGTTAATTACCACCACCACCACCCAGTCCCAGAGTTAGAGAAGTGCAGGCACAGGCAAATTACACAGAAAGGGGACAGTGCAAGGAAGGGGAACTAGCGTTCCCTACCTCAGGTTCTTTCACCCCAGGCAGGCAGGAAGCTGCAACCAGGGAGGGTGAATTTGCAAGCAAGGTGAAGCAGTTTCCATTAAGGGCAGCAACACAAACTGGAATTAGGCGGCATCACGCACTGTGGTTCAAGGGCATAACACCAAGGGTGCCAGGGATTTGTCCATACCGGAATAAGCCTGAAAAGGGCCCTGGGCACGTAATAGTATTTGCTGGGCATTTAATAATGGTGATTGTTTAAGATGCATATCGCTGGCAACTTTATTTCAACAAGGCTATGCCCATGGGCTGTTCAGTATCCTGTGCAGCTTTTCAGAAATTTAGTACAATGTTGCACTGGGCAGTGGTGCAGTTACTAAACCAAAATTAAACCAAACTGCATTATTTGCACAACTTTTGTTCACAGGGCGAGCTGGGCCAAATGAGTGTTTTCACCTGTTGGGACACATTTGCAGGCCCTGGCTAAATAATTGGGGAAACCCTTAGCGAAGGACAAAACAGAAGCCCCCTTTCACATCATTGACATACCTGGGCTTTGAGCTGAACTTTGCTTGCAGGGTTGCTGCCCCAGGGTGGGCTTCTTGTGCCCGGCTGGCAGCGGCACTGGGTGGCATAGCCAGACCACACAATTACATACGAGTCACTACACAGATGTAGTAAGACTAATGGGTGTGGAAAAGTTTTCTGTCAATGTAAGGAGGTATCATTATAGAGGTACAAATGGTTATTAATTTGGGTGTAATATACGGGTGTGCCTTTGGTGCGACAACATGGCAGTGATACAGGTTATCAATCGCGAAAATTCCAGATCGCACAGGATTGGAAAGTTGGCAAGGGCATTTGTTCTCCAATGCTTAACCTTCAACATCTGTTTTTAATTCCAAGCACATGCCAGGCATGGATAATGCCATTGCAGATGCCTTGTCTCATTTCTAGTTTACTCTCTGGAACCTCGGAATGTCATGTGGTTGGCAAAATGCAGATTAAGTTGTTTATTTTGTTTTCTTTTAAGGATTCTTGTCAATACAAGGATCCAGAGAATGGGTTGCCTATGCGGCCCTCTGTTAAGGGCAGTTGCTGCTGTACTAGGTCAAGGACAATGCAGCTGCTGGTGTCCCTTGACGATTACACATGGGACAATGGGTTCTTTCTCCCCAGTAGGGCTGCTAGCCAAAAGGCTATTTGCGGATGTCTGGGAACCTGGGGGTGGGGTTGTGAGGAGGCAGCCAAGCAAATGGCTGGCACCTCCTTGTGGCAGAGGTCCAGTGCAGGTACTCCATAGGGAGGGCAGCCAGTGACCAGAAAAATGGCCCAGTAAAGGACTTAAAGAAACAGAATGGGGAGGTGGTTCAGGGACTCCCATGACCGGTATGGCAGGGAGCCAACACCTCCCCGTGTTCTTATAGCCCTCCTTAAGCCTCTTGAGAGGCTGGTGGATGGTAAGATCCAAGCCATGGGTCGACTGAGGGACCTGTTTGGAAAAAAACGGAGGGCTGGTGAAAGCCTCAGAGAATTGATTTGAATAAGCACGGATATGCCTGCTCTGTACACTTTACCTGCCAGGTAGTCCCAAACAACTATATAATAATGTTGCGGCCTGATTAAAACCCATAACAAGTCTCCTGTCCTTCTTGCAGTATACCCAGACAAAAAAACCAGGTCAGAAACTTGGTACTTTACCCAAATAACTGCCATCTTGTTCTTCAAAATCTTCAATCTATTGTTGAAAATTAAAAAAAGGTCTATCCTTATGGGTCATGAACAGATCCTTCAAAATGCATACAGACTAACTGATGCAATGATGTCTAAGTCTGAAACAACTGCTCTGATAGAAGTGTGAACTACCACCATTAGAATACTATATAACTCTGAAGTTCATAAGTTCTTTGAAGCAGGAACAGTGTCTCCAACAGCTACATGAAAATTTTACACCAAAACAGTTTTGATGGAAAACTGGGGTTTCGATTAAATGAAAATTTTCACAAAAAAATTCACAGTAAACTTCCATAGAAAATTGTGATTTTTCATCAAAAAAGCAAATTCTTCAACACCAAAATATTTCAGCCTGAATATTTAGACTGAAAAAAAAAAAAAAGAAATCTCTTATCTGAATCAGGTGCTTCATGGGAGCTGTAATTTATTTTTCTTATGCCCTCATTCTTCTCTGTGGCTGAGATCCCCAGCCAGACTATATCCAATCACTTCACTTCACTATGAGGGAACTCTGCTGCATCAGGCAGATGTAATCTGACCAAGGAGAACGGCATAAAGAAGAGAACTGGAGCACAAGAAACCAGAACTACAAATCCCAGGAGGCACCACAGCAACGTTTGGCTTTCAGCCAAAATATTTTGTTTTGGATTTTTCACCAAAAAGTTAATAAGGTCCTTTTCATGGAAAATTTTATGAGTTGTTCTAGTACCATCTTGTATCTGCACAGCATCTAGCACTTTGGGGTTCGAGTCTTGTCCAAGGATTTTGGCTGGTACCATACTACAAATACTAATAATGATAAAGTCAAATTATGACAATTTAAATGTCAGCTTTGTTAAGTAGTTCACAGCTGATCAAAACAGGGAAGAGAGACAGTCATAATACAAAGATCTACATGATCTATTCTCAGCAGTATTTCTCTTTGGAACCAGAAGTGTGGGGATGTGCACACATTGGAGGGGGTACTTTTTTCCCTCTCTTCAGCATTGATCTTTATGTTCAAGTAGTCCGGATAAATAAAGGGGTGTGTTATAAATATCTTTGTTAAAACGTTACCTTATGAAGCATCTCTAACTTCATCCTTTCAGCCTCAAATTCCTCCAGATACAATTGCCTTCTTTTCTTTTCCTCTTCACTTTGTTTTTCCTTTATTTCCCTCTCAGCTTTCAGCTGTTTCCTTTTCTGGTCTTCAAGTTCTTTTTGTCGCTCCTCCCACAGCTCAAATTCTTGCCTGTACCTTTCCTCTACTTCATGGTGAGTAAAGCTAATGGTCATGTCACCATTATCTACAAGAATTTAAGCAAACACACTTTTTAACTAAAAGTCTGAGCTCACAGTAATTACTTATCTGAAATCATGAAATAAATTTAATGGATTGAAAAGAAAGCAATATGAGTAAGATTCTGTGTTTGTACAGCCTATAACTTGAAGCCCTAGAGCAGGAGGAGTTGCACTAGGAGCTGAAAAAGTGCTATGAGCAGAACATGGTAGCCCATGGAGCTGCTCTAAATTATAGCAACCTATTAGGGGCTGCCTACAAGAGCTGGCACTGCACAAAATGCCCACAGTTCTATAGGCCTACGCACTCCAGCCTAAGGATCTGCTACAAACATACATGCCCACTATACCGGGATTTGTAAGGAGGTCTGTGCAGGATTGTTTAAGGCAGTCCTATACATGCAGGCAGCAGGGCAATTTTCCCTTAGCCACATAGGGGCTTTTATGGCCCGTGTATTCTACCAGTGTAGAATACAGAGGCCATATTGGAGGGTGACATTTAGCAAATGCGCAGTGGCCACAATCGAGCTTCCATTTGTGTTCATACTAATGTTTTGCATGGAGAAACAAGAGAACTGACACACATATAGTTTATTTGCACCCAATTTGGCCATTTAAATTGGATCTATGTATGCAAAAAACCAGTACGTTCAGATCATGTGTATTCAGACCAAAGCCACATTCTGCAAATGCGGCCCTTAATGTCAAAAAAACCTGAAATTAACAAATATTAAGATTGATACATTTGGCCCAGTTACTGATTTTGGGACCTTTTAAGTATGCTTAGACAATCAGCAAATGAAATTAGCTAATAAATTATATTATTTAAGTCATTTGTGTATAATACCATTTGAAATAAACTCATTATTAAGACTTTAGAAAGGAACAAGAATAAGAAGTTAAGATCCCGTTCCTACAGCTGGATAAATGCAGGCATCTGCCTAAGTAGCTCCAGTTCCAAAATCAAGTTCTAAATAAGGTGACCAGATAGCAAGGTGAAAAATCGGGACAGGGAGTTGGGGGTAATAGGCACCTATATAAGAAAAAGACCCAAAAATCGGGACTGTCCCTATAAAATCAGGACATCTGGTCACCCTAGTTCTAAATCTCATCTTAACAGAGGCGCCATCTTTCTGAGTTGAGCCAGGGGGTTCTTGACCACCACTCCACCCAAGGCCCTGCCCCCACTCCACCCCTTTCCCCAACCTCCCACCCCACCTCTTCCTGCCCCCGCTTCGCCTCTTCTCAACATGTTCTGCCCCCTCCCCCGAGTGTGTCCCACCCTCTCTCTTCCCCCTCCCCTCAAGCACCTCCTGCATGCTGCCAACAGCTGATCTGCGGCAGATGGGAGGCCCTGGGGAGTGGGGAGCGAGGTTCCCAGTGAGTGCTGAGCACCCACTATTTTTTTTTTCTGTGGGTGCTCCAGCCCAGGGGCACCCATAGAGTTAGCACCTATGGATTGTAATATATATTGTTCTGGACTGCAATAACTATTCTCATCAAAAGAACAGAGCAGAAAAATACTTTATACAGCGATATTAGTATTGCACTAAATAGCAGTGCAAATACATTAATATTAAGTTTGTTTACCTGTGACAGAGCGCTCATCAGCAACCACTCTGCAAGTTATATCTTCACTGATGGGTTGACTATTACTATCAGAAGTTGCTCTGGTCTGCAATTCTTCATTTTCTATTTCAGACAGTATCTGTATAAAACCAAACACATTCTCATGATGAAATGAAACAGTATGAAACTATAACAATCCAAGCAGAACATTTCAAATAAAGACTTTGGGTCAGGGACTTCATTTTCATTGTTCAGAGCTTAGCATTCTGGGGGGCTCTGATCCCTGACTGCAGCCTCTAGGCACCAGTGTCACACAAATATATTTAAAATTAGAATGTTATTTTCCAGGGTAAGGAATATTTGGAGCAGTTCCCAAAAGATTGTATCTATTTTGTATATTGAAAGGGAAATGGTCAAAATATAATCTTTGTAAGAAATTGCACAAGTAAATGCAAGTACTATATGTATAAATTAATTCTATTATGGCATTAAATACATGGAATTGTTCACACAGGGAAACCAAAAAAACATTATTTGAAAATAACACTACATGGATCATATCATCTTATTTTTCTTCCCTTGTTCTTCGCTGCCAAGAATTGTTCTACTCCTGCTACATATTGATCATCTGCACAGCGTATGTATAGATCTACATTTGTGATATAACCACCATCACAATAAATGATTGTGCTGTCACAAACTGGATGTTCACAAGAAAGTGATCTCTTAATGTAATTAAACTTCATATTTTATACAGTGCTCACTGGTAAAAACATGGAAAGAAGTAAAAGACGGCACATAAACAGAACTGTTTTTAAATATAGGTTCAGGTTTTCTAAAGTGCCTATGAGAGTTTGGCAACTGAATATCATTGAAATTCAATGGAAATTATGTGCCTAACTCCCTGAGTCTCACTTGAAAATTCCAATCAAAATTCTTTTAACATTTTCCATGAAACAGAAAAACATTTTCAATGAGCGAATTATGTTAGTGATCTCGTAATCCTAATAATGAAAAGGAACAGACAATGATAACATAATAGATAAGACTAGGAAGTTGGGGGAGATGGTTGGGAGATGTCCAGGAGATCTCCATGCCGGACTTTAACCTGGAGAAGGAAGTAAACAAGGTGAGAGGGGATACGCTTGTGGACCGAAGAATTGACCCAAGGAGGAAAAGCGGTGTAGAAACTAGACTAACAGGTGATGCTGGTGGTAGAATGTCTGTGCACAAAACGGGAAGAGATGTTCACTGACGCCAAATACGCCAAAATTAAAAAATGTCTGTACACTAATGCGAGGAGCCTAGGTAACAAGATGGAGGAACTGGAGCTACTGGTGCAGGAAGTGAAACCAAATATTATAGAGATAACAGAAACCTGGTGGAAATAGTACTCATGACTGGTAGTCAGGTATTGAAGGCTATGTGCTGTTTAGAAAAGACAGGAAGAAAGGCAAAGGTGGTGGAGTAGCATTGTACATCAATGATGAGGTTAACTGTAATGAAATAAGAAGTGATGGAATGGATAAGACAGAGTCTGTCTGGGCAAAAATCACACTGGGTAAAAAAGCTACTAGAGCCTCCCTGAGATAGTGCTTGGGGTGTGCTACAGACCGCCGGGATCTGATTTGGATATGGATAGAGACCTCTTTAATGTCTTTAATGAAGTAAACACTAAGGGGAAATGTGTGATCATGGGAGACTTCAACTTCCCAGATATAGACTGGAGGACAAGTGCTTGCAAGAATAATAGGGGTCAGATTTTTCTGGATGTGATAGCGGATGGATTTCTTCACCAAGTAGTTGAAGTACCAACAAGAGGGGATGCCATTTTAGATTTGGTTTTTGGTGAGCAGTGAGGACCTCGTAGAAGAAATGGTGGTAGGGGACAACCTTGGTTCGAGTGATCATGAGCTGATTTCAGTTCAAACTAGATGGAAGGATAAACAAACGTAGATCTGGGATTAGGGTTTTTGACTTCTCAAGGGCTAATTTTAAAGAGTTAAGGAAATTAGTTAGGGAAGTGGATTGGACGGAGGAACTTGTGGATTTAAATGCGGAGGAGCCTGGAATTACTTTAAGTCGCAGCTGCAGAAACTGTCGGAAGCCTGCATCCCAAGAAAGGGGAAAAAAACCATGGGCAGGAGTTGTAGGCCAAGCTGGATGAGCAAAGCATCTCAGAGAGGGGATTTAGAAAAGCAGAAAGCTTACAGGAGTGGAAGAAAGGCGGGATTAGCAAGGAAGCTACCTTAGTGAGGTCAGAACATGTAGGGATAAAGTGAGGAAGGCTAAAAGCCATGTAGAACTGGACCTTGCAAAGGAATTAAAACCAATAGTAAAAGGTTCTACAGCCACATAAATAAGAAGAAAACAAGAAAGAAGAAGTGGGCCGCTATACACACTGAGGATGGAATGGAGGTTAAGATAACCTAGGCATGGCCCAATATCTAAATAAGTACTTTGCCTCAGTCTTTAATAAGACTAGTGAGGAGTTTAGGGATGATGGAGGGATGATAAACGGGAATGAGGATATGGAGGTGGATATTACCGCATCTGAGGTAGAGGCCAAACTTGAACAGCTTAATGGGACAAAATCGGAGGGCCCGGACAATCTCCATCCAAGGATATTAAAGGAACTGGTGCATGAAATTGCGAGCCCGTTAGCAAGATTTTTAATCAATCGGTAACTCAGGGGTTTTGTACCGTACGACTGGAGAATTGCTAACGTAGTTCCTATCTTCAAGAAAGGGAAAAAAGTGATCCGGGTAACTATAGGCCTGTTAGCTTGACGTCTGTAGTATGTAAGGTCTTGGAAAAAATTTTGAAGGAGAAAGTAGTTAAGGACATTGAGGTCAATGGTAATTGGGACAAATTGCAACATGGGATTTACTAAAGGTAGATCGTGCCAAACCAACCTGATCTCCTTCTTTGAGAAGGTGACAGATTACTTAGACAAAGGAAATGCCGGTAGATCTAATTTACCTCGATTTCAGTAAGGCATTTGACACGGTTCCACATGGGGAACTGTTAGTTAAATTGGAAAAGATGGGGATGAATATGAAAGTTGTAAGGTGGATAAGGAACTGGTTAAAGGGGAGACTCCAGCGGGTCGTACTGAAGGTGAACTGTCAGGCTGGAAGGAGGTTACTAGTGGAGTCCCTCAAGGATCGTTTTGGACCAATCTTATTTAACCTTTTTATTACTGACCTTGGCACAAAGAGCGGGAATGTGCTAATAAAGTTTTGCGGATGACAACAAAGCTGGGGGGTATTGCTAACACGGAGAAGGACCGGGATACTATACAGGAAGATCTGGACCACCTTGTAAACTGGAGTAATAGTAATAGGATGAAATATAATAGTGAAAAGTGCAAGGTCATGCACTTAGGGATTAATAATAAGAATTTTAGATATACATTGGGACGCATCAGTTGGAAGCAACAGAGGAGGAGAAGGACCTTGGGGTATTGGTTGATAGCAGGATGTCTATGAGCCGCCAATGCGATATGGCCGTTAAAAAAGCAAATGCGGTTTTAGGATGCATCAGGCAGGTATTTCCAGCAAGGATAAGGAGGTGTTAGTACCGTTATATAAGGCGCTGGTGAGACCCACCTGGAATATTGTGTGCAGTTCTGGTGTCCCATGTTTAAGAAGGATGAATTCAAACTGGAACAGGTCAGAGACGGGCTACTAGGATGATCCGAGGAATGGAAAACCTGCCTTATGAAAGGAGACTCAAAGAGCTTGGCTTGTTTAGCCTGGCCAAAAGAAGGCTCCGGGGGATATGCTTGCTCTATATAAATATATCAGGGGGATTAACATTAGGGAGGGAGAGGAATTATTAAGCTTAGTACTAATGTAGCACAAGGACAAATGGGTACAAACTGGATATTAGGAAGTTTAGACTTGAAATTAGACGAAGGTTTCTAACCATTAGGGAGTGAAGTTCTGGAACAGCCTTCCGAGGAAGTAGTGGGGGCAAAAGACTTATCTGGCTTTAAGACTAAGCTTGATAAGTATATGGAGGGGATGATATGATGGGATAGTTTAATTTGGGCAATTGATCTTGGATTATCAGCAGATAAGTCTGCTCAATGGTCTGTGAGGGGATGTTGGATGGGATGGGATCTGAGTTACTGCAGAGAATTCTTTCCTGGTGCTGGCTGGTGAGTCTTGCCCACATGCTCAGGGTTTAGCTGATCGCCATATTTGGGGTCGGGAAGGAATTTTCCTCCAGGGACGGATTGGCAGGGCCCTGGAGGTTTTTCGCCTTCCTCTGCAGCGTGGGGCATGGGTCACTTGCTGTGGATTCTCTGCAGCTTGAGGTCTTCAAACCACAATTTTGAGGACTTCAATAACTCAGTCATGGGTTAGGGGTTGTTATAAAAGTGGATGGGTAGGGTTCTGTGGCCTGCTTTGTGCAGGAGGTCAGACTAGATGATCATATTGGTCCCTTCTGACCTACGAGTCTATGAGTCTATGAGATTAAAAATGAACACTATAAAAATGTTATATTATGGAAATGACATTTTGCCACTGGATTAAATATTAATAATTGATAGTCCAAGTCTATTTTAGTCATTTAATGTTCATCTCGACCACTTGAGACTACTGAACATTTACATCAAATGTTCTAACTTCATGATTTAGGGACTAAATCACAACCAAGGACCCAAACCTGCAAAACCACATGCAAATACTTCCCTTTATGTGCACCAGTAGTCCCATGAGGAGTACTTAGAGTGTGTAAATTTAAGTATGTAAATTGGTCATTGAAAAATTGGGTCCAAAAAAGGAATTGATTATCTGTAATGACTATGGAATCTAATGTATTACAAAGATGGTTTAAACATAGAATACCCTCTTCTTCAATGCATCTGGATCTTCATTGTATTCAGAAGCCAGTTCTGCCAAGTACTCTGAAGCCTGGCTAGAAACTACTCGATAGATGTCACCTGAGGAGGGAAGGGGGAGAAAAAAAGACATTGGGAGAAGATGTCTTAATCTAAGTAGTCTAATTCTGATGAATGCTAGTTTCCTATTATCTGTCCATAAAATCCAAAATCTGAAACACAATGTGTTTTTGCTTTAAAAGTGTACTATTTAAAGAAAAATACCAAATCCACTCAGACAAGAAGTGGTTCCTTTAATATTAATTAAATCTAATTAATCTAAGATAATTAAAAGTATTAGATATATAGAAATAAAAAATGAGAGTAAAAAAAAAAAAGTCTATGACAACAGCATCTATGCAAAGAAAAGCACTCCATGAGGCAAAACACATTTGAACATTCTCCAGCTAGCAGGAAGTAATAAGACTGGGGTGGTAATTTTTTTAGAATAAGAGTTGTGACAAATTGAAGCTCTCATAAGGGACAAGGTAAATAAATAGACATATACATAAATTATATTTAGAATATACATAATTCTTATTACTGAGAAAATGGAAGAAACTTCTCCTAAGGATGAGGATGAATACGGAACACTTAACTTTATTCAAAACAGGTCCCAACTAAAAGATGTGAAACCTGGAAACTCTGACTAAACTGGGATTTGGAGTCTCAACAAACTAGGGTAATTTAGAAACTGAGGGCTCTGTGTTGTGAGGTGTTCAATTACCTCAGCTCCCACTAATTTCAGTGGGAGGCAGAGGTGTTGATCACCTCACAAGATGGACCGTAACAAGAACATAGTCTAGAGAGGCTGAGGTACTAGGATTTCAGAAAACAATCTTGTGAGGAGACCTTCCAGCCGTGGCCCTAAGACCTGAGTGGAATCACCAGGTGCAAAGATCCACCCTAGCAAATGCTATTTCTGGATTAAGTCTTTCGAGTTTACAAGTGCTAAACGTGTGTGTTTGAAAAGTAAAAAAAAGAAAACTCATGATTGACCTCATAGTTCAGAACAGTGTTTCTCAACCTTTTTGATACCAGGGACTGAATTGCTGCCTTCCAAAACTGTGTCAGGGAGATTTTAGAGGCTGGCACCAGTCCATGGACCGGTCATTGAGAAACACTGATTCCTTGTAGTCCACAGAATTGGGGCTTCAAGACACCAGAAGGGAAGATACATTATGCATCACTCTTCAGCATCACACAACAATAAAGTCAGAAGTGACTGTGGTGACATTCTGGAGCCTGGATGGTTTCCCAGTAGCAGAGTGGGAATAAATTATGCAGGATATGAGAAAGGAATTAAGGATGGGATTAAGACAACTTCAACTTGTCCTCTATACAGCACGTGTACAATGCCTTTGGACTCCCATCCCTGCAGACTGTCTACATTATGCAGAAACTTGAGAATATCCTTGACTTAGTCAATGAGGCAGAAAAGAATGCAGATTTTAAGCACTCTTATCATATTAGAAACCTTTCATGCTATTGTGCAGGCTAGAAAAGCAACACCACCTCAAGCCGTAGGCATTGCAGTCTATAAGCTATTAACCAAGATTTCCATACCACTGAACAGGGTCATATTTCCTAGCCAATCCTTTGCAAACTGTTTTGCAGTAATAAAAGTGATGCATACCATACTATACAGGACCACATATTTTCCAGACTACATGCTACGTTAGTGCTATTAGGAGAACATCTAAAAGAGGACCATAGGAGCTGCAATACTAGGTGATCAGATAAAGTTGGTGCAAAAGGTTTCATAGTTTTGTTGCATTTGAGGATTTATGTTATACTTTGGATGCTTGTTAGTTTGGCTTGCATTGGCAATAGGAAGGTTTGGGTGTCACATCACACATATATTTATTACAATCACAGCTTACTTGTGGTTTCTTCATCTTCCAAGTCTTGCAGTATAAGATTTTCAGCATTTTGACCTCTGTTCTTCACAACGTTTAGACAGTACAGAACTGATTCTGGTAATTCATCTGAAGTCTGGAAGTGAACATACAGAATTTAATTAAAAATAATGTTTATCTCTCTGTGAAGACCACTGGTAAATACTTAACATTCTTAATTAAAGTCCACAGGTCTGTCTACACCAGGGGTCGGCAACCTTTGGCACCCAGCCCATCAGGGTAAAGCCGCTGGCAGGCCGGGACCATTTGTTTATCTGGAGCATTCGCAGGCACGGAGCCCCACAGTTCCCACTGGCTGTGGTTCGCCATTCCTGGCCAAGGGGAGCTGTGGGAAGCAGTGGCTAGCATGTCCCTCAGCCCACGCCTCTTCCCGCAGCTCCCATTGGCCGGGAATGACAAACTGCGGCCAGTGGGAGCTGCAGGGCTCTGTGCCTGCAGATGCTCCAGGTAAACAAACCGGCCCGGCCCACCAGCTGTTTTACCCTGAGAAGCCGGGTGCCAAAGGTTGCCGACCTCTGGTCTACACAGTTATTTTTAGAGCACTAGCACCAGCCTCACTAGCTAAGCCTATCCACCCAGGCTGGGAGACTTGTTCCTGGTTCACTCCAAAATGCTGTGTAGACATACTGTATGTGTGTACACATACTGTATGTGTCCCTCACTAAAACAGTAGTATTTTAGTGAGGGACACACACTCCCTCCCACAGATCATGTGTTTTTTCAGTCAGGCCTTAATTTCATTATTGTCTCACTCATGACTTGACAGTCATTTAGACTTCACGGCAATCTAATTACTACTGCCCTCTAGAAGCATCTTTCTAATTGATATCGTTTTCTTTGTAACTGGTTTGGTCCAGGTTGAATAAAAGGACAAATGATTCAATATGGAGGAATCAGACATGTGATGTGGAGTATCTGTTACTGAGATATTGATTTTTTTAAGGACAGATTAGATTCACACACAAATATGCCAGGGACTTGAACCTAGGTCTCCCACATCCTCAGCAAATGCCCACACCATCAAATTATAGTCAGTCTCTCTCAATCTCTTTTGATGGAACAGATCCACTTATGATAAATTTAATATTCAGTGGGCCAGCAAGAAAATGAATCTGTACCCTAGTGTTTAGGGTACTTTCCTCAAATATCGGAGACCCTGAGATTCAAGTCCCTGACCCTGAGTTGGGAGCCCCTGTTTCCCTATGCTCTAGGCAAGTATCCTGACCATCAGGCTTCTAGCTATTCTAGGGTCGGTGGGTCTCTCCCTCTCTCAGGCGCTGGACCTGAAAAACCTCCCAATGAAAATTTCATGAACACCAATCCATTTCCACAAAACATTTCAGTTTTGACAAAACAACATTTTTAGTGGGACAAAATTTTAAATGATTTTTTTTTCAGGCAGCTCTACTATTTAATTATTGATCATTTCAGTGGATGGAAGTAAAGTGCACTAGGCTGGGAACAAGATGCTGCTGCGGGGATGGAAATGAAAAGAACAGAGAGGGGGAAAAGAGAAACAAGGCAGCGATCACAGTGGCCTGAAGAGGAACAGATTTTCGCAGAATGATGGGCGTTACAAGAAGGCGCTGAACAAGTAATAAATAACTAAACATTCAGTTATTACATAAAGGCCATATAGTCTCCTTGATTTCTGTAAAAACTTCTTACTGACATCAGAGAGCATTTCATTGTGCAACCCATAGACCAAAATTAACCATAGAATTTAGCTCTCTCAGATGAGCCTGCAAATAACATCCCTGCTCCCCCTGTACTCCACTTCTTTTCACTGGTACTCTACTCTATCTATGATTACATAAGTCACAGGCAGAAAGGCACAGGGGAGCAAGCAGAAGCAGAGGAGTGAACTCAGTTGTGTGAAATATCATCAGCAAATTGTTCACCTGGGCAAGAGAATCCTCACCCTCATTGTTCAGAATTTGTATTTGTTTTTCCCGATTAAGGGTCCAAATTCCATGAAGAACCCAGTGCCTTTTGAGAACTGCTGAGTGTCAATGCCTTTTTAAGAGCACCCCTCTGATACTTAATGCCTTTTTATATCAACATGAGATTAAGGTGTTCAGCATCATTCAGGAAACACTTAGTACTCAGAGGTCCTGAACATTGACAGGTCCTGACATTCATTATTCTGGTGGGAGTTGTGGGTGCTTAGTGACTGTAAGAATCAGGCCTTATGTTTTTAAATAGATCCCCACTGGCCAATGCTCTAGGAACTCTCCACCAATAGGCAGTGGCAGTTTACTAAGAGAAAAGGTTCTGATGATGGAAATAACAGAATGGGTCCTTGAGGTTACAGTCATAGCTCAAAGACTTTGAGGCAAGGATGCATCCCTACAGAAAAGTGGTAGCAGAGAATAAGTGATGCTGGGAGCAGGACACCAGAAGAGGTGGCAAAGGAGAGCAATAAAAAATATGTCTGTTACCAAAAACATATTTATTTCCATTATATGTTGGTGAATAAGGAGTAAATGAACTAATTGAGATTTAAAAAAACAAGCAAGTGAAAACAGAACATTATAATGCAAAGTGTCAGGCAACCTTAAGAGGCATCACTACATGCTCTGCCTCCTATGAGAACTGACCCAAAACTCAAACCTAACAACACAAGGTTGAAAAAGATTTAGGTCAATCTCATTTTGGCTTTCTTTCCACATTCCTATACACTACCTGCATCATAAGTCAGATATAAAGAAGTCCTGAGTCAACCTCCTTAATTTTGACCTTAAGAAATTTCTCCTGAAAATTCAGTTTAAACCAGAAGATCTTCAACGATCTAAAACTCAAAAAAGAGTCCTACAAAAAGTGGAAAAACTTAGTCAAATTACAAAGGATGAATATAAACAAATAAGACAAGTATTTAGGGATAAAATTAGAAAGGCCAAGACACAAAACGAGATCAAACTAGCCAGGGGCATAAAGGGTAACAAGAAAACATTCTACAAATACATTAGAAGCAAGAAGACAACCAAGGACAGTATAGGCCCGTTACCCAATGAAGGGGGAAAGACAATAACAGAAAATGTGGAAATGCAGAGGTGTTTAATGACGTCTTTGTTTTGATTTTCACCAAGAAGGTTGGTGATGCCTGGATGTCTAACATAGTGAATGCCAATGAAAATGAGGTAGGAGCAGAGCCTAAAATAGGGAAAGAACAAGTTAAAAATTACTAAGACAAGTTAGATGTTTTCAAATCACCAGGGCCTGATGAAATGCATCCTAGAATACTCAAGGAGCTGACTGAGGAGATATCTGAGCCATTAGCAATTATCTTTGAAAAGTCATGGAAGACAGGAGATATTCCAGAAGACTGAAAAAGGGCAAATATAGTGCCCGTCTATAAAAAGGGAAATAAGGACAAGCCGGAGAATTACAGATGAGTCAGCTTAACTTCTGTACCCGGAAAGATAATGGAGCAAATAATTAAGAAATCAATTTGCAAACACTAGAAGATGATGAGGTGATAAGTAACAGTCAGCATGGATTTGTCAAGAACAAATTGTGTAAAACCAAGCTGATGGCTTTCTTTGACAGAGTAACAAGCCTTGTGGATGGGGGGAAATAGTAGATGTGATATATCTTGACTTTAGTAAGGCTTATGATACTGTTTCGCATGACCTTCTTATAAACAAACTAGGGAAATTAGATGGATAAGGTGCATGCATAAGTGGTTGGAAAATCGTTCCCAGAGAGTAGTTATCAGTAGTTCAAAGTCATGCTAGAAGGACATAATGAATGGGGTCCCACAGGGATCGGTTCTGGGTCCAGTTCTATTCAATCTCTTCATCAATGATTTAGATAATGGCATAGAGAGTACACTTATAAAGTTTGTCGATGATATCAAGCTGGGAGGGGTTGCAAGTGCTTTGGAGGATAGGATTAAAATTCAAAATATCTGGACAAACTGGAGAAACAGTCTGAAGTAAATAGGATGAAATTCAATTAGGACAAATGCAAAGTACTCCACTTTGGAAGGAACAATCAGTTGCACACATACAAAATGGAAAGGAATCTGAGGGTCATAGTGGATCACAAGCTAAATATGAAAGTCAGTAGTGTAACACCGTTACAAAAAAAGCAAACATCATTCTGGGATGTATTAGCAGGAGTATTGTAAGCAAGACACAAGAAGTAATTCTTCTGCTCTTCCCTACAATAATTAGGCTTCAACTGGAGTATTATGTCCAGTTCTGGGCACCACATTTCAGGAAGGATGTGGACAAATTGGAGAAAGTCCAGAGAAGAGCTACAAAAATGATTAAAGGTCTAGAAAACATGACCTATAAGGGAAGATTGAAAAAAATGAGTTTGTTTAGTCTGGAGAAAAGAAGACTGAGGGGGAACATGATAACAGTTTTCAAGTACATAAAAGGTTGTTACAAGGAGGAATGAGAAAAATTGTTCTTCTTAACGTCTGAGAATAGGACAAGAAGCAATGGGCTTAAATTGCAGCAAGGGCAGTTTAGGTTGGACATCAGGAAAAACTTCCTAACTGTCAGAGTGGTTAAGCACTGGAATAAAGTGCCTAGGGAGGTTGTGGAATCCCCATTATTGGAGATTTTTAAGAGCAGGTTGGTAAAACACCCGTCAAGGATGATCTAGATAATACTTAGTCCTGCCTTGAGTGCAGGGGACTGGACTAGATGACCTCTCGAGGTCGCTTCCAGTTCTATGATTCTATGAATACTGCATATAATTCCAGGCACCTACATACCAGAATTATGTCTATCAGTGGGATGCAGTGTTGTAGCTGTGTTGGTCTCAGGATATAGGATCAATTTCTGTTGGTGGAAGGTACAAGCTTTTAGCTTCTTTTTCAGGTATGAGGAAGGGAATGTTTGCAACGGTCTGGTTACCTTCACCATACCTAAGAAGAGCTCTATGATACTAAAAGCTTGTCCTTCTACCACCAGAAGTTGGCCCACAATAAAAAGTATTACCTCACCTACCTTGTCTCATTCAACTGGATAGAATTCAGAAGACAGCTTAAAAAAGGAGCGGGGGGGAAACTAAAGGGATTAATTTACATAGAAAGAATCAAAACTCAGGAAGTATTGAAAAAAAAATCACAAGACAGCTTCTTCTTGCAAGATTTGCAAGCCCAATTTTTAAGACCAAAGATTAATTTGATTAACTAACTATCACAATTTTTATCTATCTTGTTATCGATTTTAAAGTTCGCCCATCTTTAACGCTGAAAGGTTCTGTAAAAAATTACAATCCACTGGAATCTGATCTTGTGACTAGCAGAATGCCCCTGACCTACCAATTTCACTTTTCTGAAAGTCAGTTTGCAACTCATTCTGTACCCCATAAATAGCTTTCCTTTAACACATGCCCTTTTAAATACATACTTCACAGTAGGCGTTTCTTTAATATCAGCTTATTTCAGGGGCTTATCTGTCACTTCAAGTTTACATTTTCATGGAGCTCAATTAACAGGAGTAGGATACATTTGAAGGAAGTTTTCCTCCAGAGAATAAATATTAGAAAATAATGCATTCACCACCTAGACTTTCTGATACCTGTAGTACACCAGGGTTGATAAAAATCAATGATTTTTAATAAATAAATACATAAATAAAATTTTGTTCTTTTCTTCTTTAAATAGTTTTTTCCCTCAAAAAACATTTTATAAAAAAAATCCTATCTAAAGATAATTTTAATTAACATACATTATAGCTCAAATCTATCTCATCATGGAATTGGGATTATAAATTCTAATTCTATAGTATGAGACTATATATATATATTTAAGAAAAGTTTTGTAAATGAGTTCCAATAGTTCATGGATTAGGGACCCAACCTTATGGGGTTCCAGGGGCTTCTGCATAGATTATTTAGGTTAATCTTTCTATCTACCCAATGGGACTCAGTGCTTAGTCTAGTAGATACCATCGGAGATGCTTAGTTACTTTTGCAGTTTTCAAACTGTGGATTTGTGTCTCCAGAGATAACATGCTTGTTAACAGCAAAAATGTTTTAAATAAATAAATAAATAGAACACAGAGGTGAGAAATAACAGACCTCAACTCTATTGTCCCTCTGCAAATTTTTATACACAGAGTCAATCCTTTACCTCTCTCTAAAAGTGCAAAGTTTCAAAAAGTTCCAATATTTTGTTGGGGGCAGAACAGATCTGGACAAGGGGAAGTCTGGAGATAAATGTGAGAAGGGAGGGACAGCCAGTAGAAACAAAAGTGAAACTGTTTGAGAAGCATATTCTTGAAGTCTTGAGGTCTTTCTGAGTGTAGCCTTCATTGATTTGAGACGTACCATACCATTCTCTCACTAGAAGCGGGAACCTATAATGGCAGCAGGCTGCAAAAGAGACCCAGTTTGGGAATATTTTAATGAAGTTCCTCTACCTGTGGGTAAGACAGGCATGCGTGCAAAATGCAAACAGTGTAACAAAGAAATGCAAGGCCTGGTTTCCTGAATGAAACAACATCATGAGAAGTGTTCCTTCTCAGGAGGAAGCTGCGCTGAAGATGATTAAAGGAATATGTCTGAACATGCAGCATCTTAAGGTTGGAAAACATTTTTATTTCATACTTCTTTCTTAAGGACTGCCTGTCTTCCTTCTGGACTATTCTTGAATTCTTGTGTTTGAGCAAAAATTATAGTTGTTATTCTATGGTACTATCATTTTAGATGCAGTTATGATAAAAAATAAATAGCTGAAATAGGGAGATCTTCCTTTTACAATTTCACCTTTAACGTAGTACTGAGTGTCAGTGAATGCAATAGGTAATACTAAATGAGTAGTATGGTAATAATAATTAAATAACTGCATTGACTTATTTTGTTTAGGGGAATCTGTCCTCAACATACAGGATTCTGAAGACTATCCACCTTTAAAATCACCATCATTTTCTGTAATTTCAGAGTTATCTGGCAATGACAGAGTTTCAGTTACATCATGTATGTCACATAGCCGCAGTATATCACTTGTAGCAAAAAGAAAAAAAATTCTCCATCATCCAGAAACAACCATAGATAAGTTTGTGATAAGAAACAGCAAATTGCAAAACGAGGTAACTGATGAAAAAATTGCCCGGTTTGTTTATGCAACAAACTCTCCTTTCTGTATGTTTGAGAACCCACACTTCATTAACATGGTTCAGTCATTAAGACCAGGATACAGTCCACCCAACAGAGCAGATGTTGCAGGCAAACTGCTGGATAACGTGTATGAAAGAGAAATTGAGCAGTATGCAAAAGGTTTAGAGGGTGAAATTGTTAACCTGAGTCTTGACGGGTTGAGCAATATCCACAATGACCCTGTTGTATTTGCTTGTAGAAGAAGAAGAATGGAATGTCTTCCTTACAGAAACAATTGGTACATCGGAAAATGCACACACAGCAGAATACTTACAAGAAGTAGCAGTAAAAGCTATAACAAACTGCGGAAAAAAAATTCAAGTATCTAGTATGCAGCTTGGCCACAGGCAATGCTACAAATGTATCCAAGATGAGAAGAAATTTAGAAGAGAGTCCCAAGCTAATAACATATGGTTGCAGTGCTCATTTGATGAACCTCCTAGCCAAAGACCTCAGTGTTCCAGAAATAAAGGTTAATGTTGTTGAAATTGCAAAATACTTCCATTACAACCACTTTGCAGCAGCTGCTCTGAAAAAAAGTGGGAGGAACCAAGCTAACTCTCCCACAAGTCATGCAGTGGAACTCAATAGTGGGCTATTTTGAGCACTATATAAAGAACTGGCCTAATCTGATGACAGTTTGTGAACAAAACCATGAAAAAAACAGATGGCACTGTCATAGCCAAAGTTCTCAACACTGAGCTTAAGAGAAACATTGAACACATGCTGAGTACCTTGAAGCCTATTTCTGTAGCCTTGAACAAAATGCAGGGAAATAGCTCTTTTATTGCTGACGTTGTTGAAATTTGGAGGAACTGAGTAAGATCTTAAAAGTGAAATATGCAATGACAGAGTTAAATTACAAGCATAAAAAAAAAAAAACATGAATGGAACAAGCACTATCTCCAGCTGCAAATATTCTCAATACTCGGTACCAAGGTCAAACCTTAACTCCTGAAGAAGAGGAGCTGGCTATGACATGGACATCCAGCAATCATCCCTCCATAATGCCAACTATAATAAACTTCAGAGCTAAGGGTGAACCATTCAAGAAATATACGTTAGCTGATGATGTTTTAAAGAAAGTCACACCACTGAACTGGTGGAAGTCACTTAAGCACTTGGATTCAGAGACTGTTGAAGTGATAATATCACTTTTAACAGCAGTAGCTTCTTCTGCCGGTGCAGAAAGACTATTTTCTTCTTCTGGACTAATTCATTTCAAATTGAGAAATCGTTTGGGACCTGAAAAAGCAGGAAAGTTTGTTTTTCTGCTCCAGATTATGAACAAACAGGAAAATGAAGGTGAAGACGACTGAGTTAACTGCACACGCCAATATTTTAAGTTTCTCATGTTGACCTGGCTGACATAGTCGATTTAATTTTAAATTTAAAACAAACCTGATTTTAAAAAAAACTTGAATGTTTAACTAAATTCAAAAATTCATATGCTTGTTTTGTTAAAATATTATATTTTTCCTGTTGAAGAAAAAATACAGCACAACAAGAAAATCCTCCAAATATTAATGATTAATGTGTTAAACTGAAAATATTTATGAAGTCATTGGGAGGTGAACTATCTGCTTTGGTAAATGAAATAACCAAACAATCGTTCATTTTCTGATATAGCTGTAAAACTAATCTAAAAAGTTTTCAAAATAAATCACTTAAAAATGTATAGTGTGTATCTTCTAAAAATGAAACCTACATCTATCTCTGAGTTGTGAAGAATATATATTAAGGTTATAACAACCAACAAGAATGCACCTTTATGTAGAAATTCATGATTAAATTGAGTCTTCCTGGACTAGTGATTTAAATCAAATCCACCCTGTAGTACACCTCCAAGTAGCTTAGAAAAACAGGAATGCACGAGGCCTCCACAAAAGACACAAGTTTGCCATGCAAAAGTAAAGGCAGTACTATCCCTCCTGCTTCCATTAAACACTTACTGTTTCACCATCACTCCAAGCTTCTGCTGATAAATCAGTGTTGAGATCATCCACTTCAAGGGAAGTAACACTGATTCTGCTCAATTCTATATTTATTTCTTCTTCAAGTTTTACATCATCATCTTCCATAGCTTTCCATAATAAAATTGTAACAACAAAGAGGAAAAATAAAATTGAATACATTAGTGGATATTGTATTTACTGCTAGATTTGTAGCAAAAGTAGGTATTTCAAAACTCTTTCTCTAAAACAAAACAAAAATCATCCATATCCACAGTAAGGCTCCAGCTATGACAAGACTTATATGAATGCTTAACTTTAGACACGTGAGTATTTCTACGTCAATGGAATACTCACGTTTGTAAAGTTAAGGTTTGGCTGTACTAGGACCTAAAACTCTATATTTATCAATACTGTTGAGAGCGAAGGATGCACACAAATAATAAAATATTACCTTGGGCCCTGTTCCCACAAACATTTACATGTGTGCAACTTTCATTGACTTCAATAGGACTACTCAGATGACCAAAGTTATATGAGTTTAAGGGTACATCTACACTAGGAAAAAAAAAAAAGGTGTGTCCTTAACTCAGGTTAGGTAATTTGGACTGAAATAGCAGCAAAGATATGTTTCACAATAGCAGCCGTGTTAGCCTGTATCTGCAAAAAGAACAGGAGTAGTTGTGGCACCTTAGAGACTAACAAATTTATTTCAGCATGAGCTTTCGTGAGCTACAGCTCACATCCTTGGCAACTCCAGTTAGCAGTTTAAGTTAAAGCCTAAAGGGGAGCCTAGGAATGAACTCGAGCTGCTAACCAAGTTGCCGTAGTGATGAGTTGTCCCACCGCTGCCACCATATCATAAGCATCTTTCCCAAATCTGGACCTTAGCGTCCAGAAATCTGGGTGCCTGCATGAACCCCTCTAAGCTTAATTACCAGCTCAGATTTGATCTCGCTGCCACCATCCAAAAATTCCAGGGTTTTGGCTCCCTCTGGTCTCCCCAAAACCTTCCCTGGAGGGACCCCAAGACTCAGAGACTCTGAGTCTCACCACAAAGGGAAATAACCCACTTCCCTTCCCCCTCTCTCTCCCACCCAGACTTTCCTCTCTGGGCTAACCTGAGAGTTACTGATGCAATCTCTTTACATCACAATACCAAGAAGCATGTCTCC